>NC_056731.1:1599161211-1599531211 GCF_019279795.1 Protopterus annectens
TTTAACTCTTTGATGTTTGGCTTAATGTTGCCAGACTGTCTGTTTTTTCAGTGCCTGTGATGTGCTTTTAGATATTGCTTGTGGGCTGACTTATCTGTAGTGTCTTTTGAGTATGTACTTGTTTTTATTAGGCTAGTAAAGGGATGGATAATGCTCTGAGTTTCAGAAAGAATGTTAAGACCAAGACACCTGTGTGTCTTGCCTGGGGTAGACAACCTCAGGTCTGATCATATATGTAAGAATTTTCATAGTAGGACCTTACACAAAAGTAAGAATATGTTAATTCTCAAAGGTCTCCTGTTCTCTGAGGATAAAAACCAGCAAAATGGAGGAAAAGAGATGTCTGGAAAATGTTAAACTGAGAAGCACCAATAGACTTTGCATCTTCATCAACGTGCCCAGATTTGATGTTTTCCAGCACAATCTGTATAACCTACATCAGAGACCACTCAGTCTATATCCAGAGTCTCACAAATCAAGGTTGCTGTAGCTTCTGATCCCCCATCACGAAGACATTTTGGCTGGTCTCCTCAAACTGGGAGTTATCCAGTTCAGTCTTGCCCACAATTTCCAAGGTCCGTGAGGTCACCAGTTTCTGTCACAAGCCTCTGTTCATAAAGATTGAGACGAGATGAGGATGGCCTTAGTATCTGGGGTGGCTGGGTCTGTTTTTATACATACTGTTCTTCTTCTCTGAGCCCAGTTTTGACACCGGGAATGCGGATTCAGAATAAGGTTCCCGTGATGTCCCTGTTGGAATTTGGTGGTTCTCTGTCCATTCGTACCAACCATCTTGATACTAGTGGTATCGGCACCAACTGCTTCAGTGTCAGTGAAGCACTAACACCAAGGACTCAGCATGAATGTCTTGACCTTGGAGTTGGTGCCAGTCCCTTCAGGTTTGTTCTAGGTGGCATTTTCATTGCCATTCCATCCATCCATGAGGAAGACATCCTCAGCACCAGTCACGACTCTGATACTGGGCATCACTGAAGACATGGTCATGACTGTGATTGTACAAGGGCTGCTGTCATTCTGTGCACCAAACAGCTTTGATACTGGCAGCCTTGATTTTTATATTTGTGGAACAAATAACAAGGCAACCTCCTATGGTGATGGTTAGTAGAGATGCATATTCTTCTTTGGCTCCAGTCTGTGACAAGCCTCTTTGGAGTGGATAGAGAATCGCAAATTTACTCCTCATCTGGCACCTATGTCTCTAGTATAGAGAAGAAGTTTGTAAAATGCTCAGCTATGAGGCCAGTACTTATTTATAGTTCTGAGAAGCATGGCTAGGCTTTAAAAGGCCCTTTAGTGTCATTAGCCTAGTATTTTCCTATGATCATATGATAAGAAGAGGTACAAAAGGACATTGAATCTGCATCAGTCTCCTATCTAAAACAGTGATTTTGATGAAGGGCAGGACTCTGCATAATCTCCTTGAGAGGACTGCAGATTTGGGAAGATTATGTAATTGATGAGGCTAAGGGGATTCTGGCCCATAGATGCTCCCTGTCCAGAAGAGGAGATCCTACAAGAGGCTTTTCATACTGTAGTACTTGCATCTTGGGTTATCTCTGCAGCAGATCGTATAACAGGCTAAGCTGTGGAAATGACTTTGTGAGAACCCAATGTAGCTGAGGATTTACCTAGGAGACCAGACAAGATCCTCCCCCCCCCTCCCCACTCCCAAGGACATGCCTTATTGGAGTAAGGATCCCCTTGTTGACAGTGGTCATGGTGGTGGCAGCTACCAAAAGGGAACCTTTTAAGGAGAGCCCACCAGTACATCTGCATGATAGGGATTATTTTGTGATGAGCCCATGTGGAAGGACTCACTCACATTAGGCATATATGCTGTCAGGGCAGTTAACTGCATAACAAACATAACCTGCTTTCAGCATGAGCTTGTCAAGAAAACTGTCTCTTTGTTGAAGAAGTTGCTTCATATGACCTTCTTTTCCAGAGTCACAGGTGGCAACAGTGCAGTGTGACTTTACTCTCCGTGAGGTGTGTTTGTAACACAGCTGGCATGCATCACCATGATGAGGCAGGCTTAGCTCAGTCAAGTGACATTGTTAAAACTCTATTATGTTCTCCATTCTTGACCCTTTTGACATATCCTGTCTCTCTTTGGACCCAAGATGAAGGAGGTGATGCTCAAAAGCCAACACGAGGGGAAACTGCTTTCGACTGTTGCATTGAAGTTGAGTGCTCCACAGCAGTCCTTTCCCGGGAATTAGTTGGGTGTGAATAGCTTGCAGTTTTGCATCTCCCAACCTCAATCTTATAAGCAATGCTCTGATAACCCCCACCACAGCAGAAGTTTATTCTATGACAGACCCTGCTGAAGAGCCAATCGGTTCCACTCTATGTTGGCAGTTGGGGAT
Organism: Protopterus annectens; assembly: GCF_019279795.1. NCBI lineage: Eukaryota > Metazoa > Chordata > Ceratodontiformes > Protopteridae > Protopterus > Protopterus annectens. The sequence continues at coordinate 1,599,163,602 of NC_056731.1, forward strand.
CAATTCTCCCTCCATCTAGATGTGTGGCTGGCCATCACACAAGATGGATGGATCAGGGGCCGTTATATTTAATGGCTGTACAACACTGTGTGTGTGTGTGTGTGTGTGTGTGTGTGTGTGTGTGTGTGTGTGTGTGTGTGTGTGTGTGTGTGTGTGTGTGTGTCTGCGCGCGCCTGTGCCTGCCTGTGTGTCTGTGTGTGTGCATGTTTTCCAGCTGACCTCTGTCATACGTTCCATCCCCCCATCAAAGGGAGATGGCCAAGATAGAAGTAGACAACATTCTAGCAAAAAGAACCATCCAAGAAGTCCAGAACTAATTTGGGAATTATTTCCAATTCTTATTAGTACCCAAGAAGGTGAGGGACCTCAGACTAGTTGTAGATTTCAGTTGCATTAACCAGTATATAAGGAAAACCTAGTTCAAGATGGTAATGGTGCAGTCGATACTTTCTTGTGTACAAGAGGGAGATGGGTTGTACTCTGCTGATGCCCAATATGCCTGCTTGCACATAAAGATAGCCAAGGCTTTCAGGAACCTCCTGTGTTTCCATCCAGGAGTTGTTCATCATTAATGCATAGCCCTGTCATTCAGTCTTACTGGGGTGTTTTTGCCATGTGCATAGCACTGGTCACAGCTTACCTGAGATGACTGTGAATTAGGATATTCCCTTACTTGGACAACTGGCTCCTCATGTCTGGACTGTGAATTAGGATATTCCCTTATGTGGACAGCTGGCTCCTCATGTCTAGAGTGAGTCTGTAGTACTTGCAGGGGACTACTTCAACTTTGTTTTGGGAATATTTATTAACACTGCAAAGTCCCAGTTGGTGCTGTTGCAGGATTTTTATATTCCTAGCCTACTACCAGGACATTTAGCAAAACTCCTAGAAATAGAATAGTTTCAGTACAATTAGCAGTGGCCTTTGCTTTTAATGTACTAGGGCTTAGTTCACATGGCGCCCTAAGCAAGGTTCTATATTAGAGTTCTGCAGTGCACCCTGTATGTTCAGTGGCCTTGTTGGAGCATCTCCGAGATAAAATCATTAGATTATCCAAGGCCTGCAGAAAATTACTATGTGGTAGTTGCATTTAATGTATCTGAACACAAGAGTCTCTGTCTGTCTTTCTCTTCTGTCACAGTTACCTGTACCCTCAGATGAAGAAGTGTTGTTTAGGGCAGACAGTTAAATGGACTTCGACTTAATAAATGGCCTTATTGCACATCAGAATACCGGAGATGAGGATTATTCTCCTAGCACTGTAGTCTTTTCAAGATCAGCTTCCACTGATCGCAGTCACAGTGCACACAGACATTGTTAGTAGCATGGTACATCAACAAACAAGGGGGAAACCTAGTCCCATGGTGCAGAGGGATCAAGTCCTGAGTGCATCCTAGATTGACTAGAATAGACGTGTCCAACCTGCGGCCTGCGGGCCACATGCGGCCCTCAGAGCTTTTCCATGCGGCCCTCAACCTCTAACTGCAACATGGATGTATGCATGCCCCAAAACACTTTTTTTGTTTTGTGTTTTTCGCTCCCGTGACCTGTAACGCTAATGCCGGTGTGCGCATGCGCCAAAGCACCCTTCTAGTTTTGTTTTTGAACCAAAAAAGGATCAGTGTGTTTACTGCATTATTTTGTGCCGAGCAATCAAGTGTGTGTGTGTTCTCGCTGAAGAGGGACTCGTGTATGGATTTGCCACTGTTGCATTTGAAAGGGACAGCAATTACCTGTGTAATGTAATTACCTGTGGGTAAGTACGGAGTGAGTGAGTACATACATGAAAGCAGAATTGTGTGCGTGAACGTAGAAGAAGAGTGTGTGTGTGTGTGTATGTGTGTATATGTGTGCATGACAGAGAAAGACGCATGCACAAAGAGGCTAACAATGATCAGTCTACCTACTGAACACAAACAAGTTAGCTCTCAAATATATCATACATTAAGAGTACACTTTCATTAAATTGTGGCTTTCCTGACAGGGAGAGTGTTGTATTGAACATGAACTGATACCTCTTAACTGTATGGATTTTCAAAGAATGTCTGGATTTTTGCCTCATCTTCCAATTTGTGTCTTTTGCTTAGGAAATAAAAGTAGTCATCCAAGTAATGCAGTTCCAGGGAGTAAGAATGAGACAGCAGCCTAGGGTTAATGGGACAGTAGTGGACTGACTATGTGGGACTGTTGCATATAAAGTTGTATTGTTTTTTCAGACAAACAAAAAAGCACCTAGTACTGTTTTTTCATTGGTGGGTTCTAAGCAGTGGTAGATTGGACAACAGTAAGCATAGCTTTGGCGGATCATCAATACTGGCAAATCAAATGGGCACAACGTCATTTTTTAAATGTTGGGGATTTTAGTGTGTATGTGTGTGCTTATGTGTTGTGAGTGCTGCAACAGTAGATGATTATTAAAGACAAAGACTTACGGACTGTGGAGAATGTTTCTTTGTTTCAAAACCTAATACTTGGGTACACATGCCAGAAGTAGATTTTTTAAGACATAGCTTCTTGCCATTTACAGTGGATGGATATTTACATTTAATGGACAATGTATTAGCGTGGGCCTGTGGGATTCTGAAGGATACCAAGTCTACCACTGCCAATGTCTTGTAAAGTGACCTGGAAATGGATATTGGGATGTTACTGAAAAAATATAGTAAGTGGGCTTAGAAATATAGTTTAATTAAACAAAGTGTACTTTCAATTTACAGGCCATAATTTAATTTATTTCAGGTAATCCAGATACTGGTAGATTGTATACCATTAGACTTAATTAGGGAGAGCGGTCATTCTCGGGAAACAAGCAGCCCTAGTTTCAGTGAAAGCTCTGTGGTTGCTTGCAGGTAGGAAGTTGCAGGATGTTGATGCAATGTGTTTTATTTATTATTTTTAATGCATTTGTCATTTCAAAGCATGGTTTTCTTTGATGCAAAAGAAGGCAGGACTGAATGAGCCATATAATGTTTAACTGACAATAATGGGATAGAAAGATTATAAGTGATGTATAATGTTTTCAGCTACAATTGTTTCAATGGTGTCTGTGATGCATAACTATTTTTGGGCCTATGTCCCACTTTTATTTTTTCGCTTTGTCCAGATTTCTTGCTCTAAGGTTGAGAGGTATGGTTCCATACTAAATCAGAAGTTGTATTTACCTTGGAAGACTTTTCGGCATAATTATGAAAAACAGATCCTTTTTAATATCTCTGCTTATTTCTAATATAAACTGCCATGTAACCTTGCAAATAACCTTATTAAGCTACTTTACTTCTTTTGGAATTGACAGGTATGATTCATCTGTTCGGACATAAGCATAGAGTGCTAATGTGACTTTGATTTCTTGCAGCAGTCTGTGGTTTACATAATCACAATAACTTTTCTGTATTTCTGGGTGTGTAATCAATTTAACAGTTTTGAAGATGTTTTCCAAAAATAAATAAATATATAATAAATAAATAATCCTCTCTACACTTGGAGCTATTGACAAAGTCTGGGAATTTGTTTTTTTCAAAAGCGAAGGTCAGCATTACAGCTCAGTAAACTGTCAGTCTGCGAGTAACTTCTGCACAAATTAAAATGTCTGTCAAATGGCTTTAGATTGGAAGGAAGTTTATTTTTATTTATTTTATTTTACATTTGTTTACTGGGAAAGTCCAACTGGGCACAGGTCTATTTTCAGCAGAGGCCTGGGGAGAAAAGCTCCAAAAATAACACAAAACAATATACTACAATACATGAGAGAGAGAGAGAGAGAGAGAGACAGCAAATTATGGATGTAGTACTCATACAATATGGCAGAGATTACATTTCATAACAGTGAGAATCACTGAGGTACAGAATAAACTTAAAAACATTTTTTTACAGTTATAATTACAGCAAGGCAAATATCAATGAGTTAAGTTTTTAGTAGAAAGCTGTTTGTACATAGCTGAATATAATTTTGCAAATGGAATTCTTATTTAAACATGCCCCTCTTCTTGGGCAACTAGATTTGAGTAACCAATATTAGATCTTAGCCATCCAGCTGGGAAAGGTTAGTATGTGGATTTTCTATCTGGTTTGATGAAGGCTATGCTACTTACCCAAGGACTACATTTGTGGCTATCCATCCAGCCACTGGTGTTGTTGAACTACACTGTTTGATAATGAGAAGAGCTTTTTACAGAAGTTGAAGGTTTTTGTGTCAAGAACCTGTCCATAATAAGTGGCTTGTTTATGTTGCAGTGAAAGCTGTGGTCTTTGTAGTGAGCGTTTTAAGTATAACCAGTATTTCTGAGGTAGATTCTATTAAGTCTCTTAAGGCAGGATCTTTCTTAGCCTGGAAAGCAAGCCAATGATGAAATTTATAGGGGCCAGTGAGAGACAGAGGAAAGCAAGAAGCTTTTTAGTCTGTTTGGATAACTAAGTGAACTTAGTCCTTTGACCTTTTTTGTCAGAAATGGTTGTAGTCTTTCTTTTGGCAGGGTGTTTTGCTGAGGCACATGCCAAAAGGGGCATTGCACTCAATAATGGCTCTTGTAAAGGAAGAATACAGGGATGTTATGACCGCCTTGTCCCCGGATGAGATACCCTTACTAATGAAGTGGGCCATGTAAAAAGCTTTCCTTACAACGGAGACAACATGGTGGTTAAAAGTCAGGTTTCTATCAACCTGGGTGCCCAAGTACCATACAACTTATTGCGTGCTTACAACATTGTTATTAATGTGATAATTTGTGGGGACATCACTCTCCTCAAAGGGGAAGATGATGCATTTTTTGGCATTTAGCTTGAGGCCATATTTCTGGCACCAGTTATTTGTTTGGGTGAGACCCTCTTGTAGCTTATTCAGAATTGTTTTATTAAGTCAGTAATGTGAATTCTTTGCTTTATTGCAAATTTGTTGGGTTATTTTTGTGGATTATAGTATTGTAGGACTGCTGATGTTGACATTTTACGTAGTTGGACTGCTGGAATGGTTTTCCCAGTGAGAAATGCTAGTGCTGTAGTGAATATCTGTTTATTTGTAAAAAAAAAAAATATATATATATATATATATATATATATATTAACTAAGATGTTAGAGTTAACTGTTAGATTAGAGAATTAGAATTTTAAGGCAAATATTAGGGATTTATTACATTTATTCATTGTTCAAATGCACCTACAGTACAGCCAGGAGGTCGAGTGTGGTCTTCCGGAGCAACGAAAGAGTTAACTATATGATATATTTTATATGTGGCCCCAAGACCATTTCTGTTCACTCAATGTGGCCCCAGCAAGCCAAAAGGTTGGACACCCCTGGACTAGAACTATGGGTATTGGAGGGAAAGGGCAGAGGAGGATAGGAGACTGTGGCTGATGCCAGCTCACCCACCTTGGTGGGAAGGAGGCAGCCTGTCTTGCTACATTGGCGATGGCTACAGCAATGCAGGTGTATCACTACAGTATGTAGAGGTTAGTGGTTGTATTCTGGAAGAAATGTGCCACTTAGTCTGGAGGTTGCTCATGCACCTGCTAAAGGCAAACATAGCAAACCTTGCAGGGATGCTTCAAGAATGTGGGGATAGGAAAGTCTTCTGGTTTTGCAGAGTAGCCTGCTTGCTAACACCTGACTCCTACCTCCATCTGGGAATGAATGAGCTGCAGGTCCAATGGGTGAATGTAAGAGCATGTTTGGTGCAGAAAGAGGAGAGACTGTACAGATGTTTGGTGCAGAAAGAGGAGAGACACTACAGATTGTGAATGGAGAACTAACAAACAAGCAAAGGGGAACCAGGTCCTGCCCGTCCTGTTGGGAGGCTATGAGGTCTGGGAATGGGCTGCAGACTCACAATGCTATCTGATAACACTGCCTATCCCAGAGTGAGCCACCTCTTTAGTGGACAGGTACAGAGGGCGTCTCCTGATGCCAGTTGACTGGTCTATCAGTCTGACTACAACATGGATGATATTCTGTCACTGGAGAAAGCCTTGCTGGATTCTGTTGGTTTCATTGACCAACAGCAAATACCATAACATTTTCTCCCTTATCCTTTCTGATAAACAGGTTCCCCAGAATATTGTAGTCTGTCATTAGCTAGTGTGGGGATTCTTTATTTGTTTCCATTTCAAGTTGTGCACACAGTAATTCTCATAGACCCTTTTTGGCTTTGACAAGTATGGGTCCCCTTTCTTTGACTTCACTTAAAAAACAGACCTTGCTTCTGGAGCCTCATCTGGGCCCTTCTGTACTATGTCTTGCAAGTCTCATATGGACATACAGTTTCTCAAACTAACTGCATGTTTTTTCCATTCCCCCTAATGGCCAGAGACCCTGCTTCCCCTCCAGGGGTGGTCCATTTCTTTACTGCAGCGTAGAAGCTGTCCACCCGAAAAATTTGCAAGAGTAAATGGACTAACTAAGTTTGCTCTGTTTACTGTTTAGCAGAGAATAGATCATTCACAGCTGTTAAGATTATAAGGTTATAGGAGATTATTGGGCTGTTGACCTAGAGGTCATTTTAATCCTAGCTGTTTCGTCCCAATCTAATACCATAGAAATGCTAGTCATTACCTAAGATTGTATTTAGTAATGACCGTACATGTCCAGGAGGGTTGTAGGCTCTATCCACAATAAGAATTTTTGGTGCCCCATCCACTTGTCCAGGTTCCTTTTGAACAGTGTCATAGAGGTGCTGTGTTTCATATGAATGGGTAGCCTTTTCCAAAGATGCGGCAGTCACTGGGAGATAAATCTGTCCCTCCAGCATGTCCTATTTAAGTCACAGACAATATTTAGGTCTCTGGAATGAGTAGCCCTAGTTCCGTTTGATTTACAGTTGAGCAGCAAGTTCGTTAGTTTTGGGTGCTGTGTAGGCCAGGAGTAAGTCTCCCTTAAGAAGTCTATATGATACGGAGTATAGTGACAGGGACTTTAATCAGTCTGTGTAAGGCACTTGCTGGAACCCCTTGATCTTCTTTCATAGAAACTTCTGAGGTCTCTCCAATTGCTGCAGGTGCTTAGTACAGTACATGCCAAATGGGGTGTTATACTCAATTATGGGCTGGGTATAAGGGGTTACAACTACTTTTGCTCTCAAGGCAATGCCTTTACTAATCAAGTGTGCTACGTAAAAGGGTGTCCTTACTACAGCAGACATAAGGTCGCAGTCAGCTTGTGATCCCCACTTCATGGGTACTTAGGGTATTGTTGTTGATGTGATAGTGTGAGGGGACATTGTTTGTGCAGAAGGGAATGATGATGCATTTCTTTGCATTCAATTTGAGACCATGACTAATACTTCGGTCGCTGGTCTGAGCGAGACCCTCCTGGAGTATACTGACATCATTTGGGGATTCAGTGATTGCACCTAGTTTGCAGTCAGCCGCAACCCCTTAGTTTTGACCTGAACTTCTGAGAAGTATATACCAAACAGCTTTGACCTCTGTGGCACCCCACTGGTAATAGGTCTGCTGGTTGATGTGGAGTCACCCCCTTTGATAGTTGGTGTCTGATTTGTGAGCCAATTGGCAACTCATCTTACAACGAAGAGATTTACATTCAGTTTGCTAGGTTTATCGGTAATGCCTGCATGTGGGATTGTGTCGACAGCCTTTGCCAGGTCGAGGTGTACTTTGTGCACAGATTTGCCCTCATCAGTGGCCTTGGTCACATTTTCAAAGAAATCCACCAGATTTAACAGGCAGGATTTGCCCTTCACGAAGTAGAATTGGGTAGGATCCCAGGTTTGGAAGTCCCCTTTGTCTTTGAGTTCCATAATGATGCATTCCGTGGCCTTAAAGATGAGGCTGACCAGGCTTATGGGTCTGTAATTCCCTTGTTCTGTTGCTAGGCCATCTTTGTGGAGGGGAATAACTGTTGCTGTTCTCCATTCAGCAGGAACAAAGCCTGTGGTGAGGCTATGATTGATAAGGGTACTTAGTGATGATGCTAGTTCATGTTTTAGCTTGTTTAGAAGATGACCTGGGATGATGTCATCTGGTCCCATAGAGGCTGTGTTTTTTGCCTTAGATAAAGCTTTGAGTACCTGCTCGTCAGGTATGTGTGTGTGTGTGTGTGTGTGTGTGTGTGTGTGTGTGGTACTGTTGGGGGGGGGGGTGTTGGCAGAATGTTTGTTGTAAGTTAGGAGGGGATGAGGGAGTGAAATTTTCACCAGACCTTTCTGCTAACAGGTTTGCTATTTCCATGGGGTCTGTGTGTGTGGTACTGTTGACCACCAGTTCTGCACTTGCCTTGGTCCTATCCTTTAGGTTACGTACATAGCTGTAAAAGGCCTTATGGTTATCCTTGGCTGTAGTTGTTAAGTTTGCCTCAAAGGAGCCCTTGGAGGATCTGACAAGTTGTCTTATTAGCCTGTTGAGGCTGAGAAGGGTGCTTTTAAATTGTTGGGGCTTTCTCTTTGTTTTCTTGGACAGCAACATTTTGCGTTTATTGTAGTTTGTTGATGCTGGATGTCCACTGTGTCAGCTTCTTTTTACTTGGGCTGTGGCTTTGATTCTTTGTGGTACAGCTGGGTTTATACACTTATGCAGGTGATTGTACAGGGCTTTAGTGTAAGCTTTAGTATAGTTACCACTTCCAGCTTGGGGTGGGGCTTGGAATGCATTTATGCCTTCACCAAGGAGGGTATAGTTTGCCTTGGTGAAGTTTTTTATTCTGATTTCACCCTTTGTGAGTTCTGGTGTTATTGCCAGCTGGAATGTGACTAATTTGTGGTCAGTTTTAATTAATGAGGGTGTGACAGTTGTGGCAGTGCACCTGTTTAACATATTGGTGAGGATCAGATCCAGAAAGTATGTTCCCGTTGTCAGAGTGTGGACACTTTCTTCAAGGTCATTTGAATTAACAAAGTCAAAGAACTGTTACGCTAGCGAGTTAAGGCTAGTGTAGGTTTCCCAGTTGATGGTGGGATAATTGAAATCCCCCACCTCCAGTGTGTGTAGTAAAATTTGGATTTTCTCCAGTTTGGTCAAGTAGACTTTGTGGGTGTTTTGACCCATGGAGAGGGATCTCTAACTAGCTATGATTTAAATGGAGGTCTTACCCACCATAACCTGGACCTGGAGTAACTTACAGTCTAACTAGATGGGACATGAATTTATCTGTAATATAGATTGAAACACTGCCTCCTTTGGTTTTCACATGTTAATTTTGCAGTCTAAAGGTGTGGAAGGCATTGTAGCTTTGCAAGGCTGGGGTACTGTCTGAGGCTGGGAACCAGGTTTCTGTGACTGCACAGATATCTACATCTTCTAGTGCTAGAAGTGCTTCCAGGGAGTGCAGTTTTTGGTTTAAGCTCCTAGCATTTAGCAGCATGACCCTTATTTTGTTCTGATTGGTTAATTTCACATTGGTAATGTTGTTTTCAAGACATTGCATAAAAACGTCAGTATGGGATAGGCAAGAGCCTTTTCCAGCATTTGAATGCCTAGAGGTGCCAGGTGCAAACAGTCTCTGGCAATGCAACAAGTTTTGTTGACCATAGCTTCCCAGGCTGACAGGAACTGGATCCCCTTTGAGTGACACCAAAAACTGAGACAATTATTAAAATCAATCATTTTTGTTTATATTGTGACATCATTCTAGGTTTGGGTAGTGTGCTACTCAAGGCTGGGGACATAATTGCCAGGGACACATACTCCAGAGAGCTCAATGATGTCTCTCTTCATATAGTCCAGTGAGTCCGTCCGTCTCAGGTCATTCACACCAACATGAACTATGACAGAGTCATAACAGTACTTGCTGCTGAAAGACCTGAATGCATGTGTGATCTGATGAATCTTGGCACCGGACAGGCAGCTGACTGTGACTTTCTTCTTGTCCAACCTGCTGAGTGGGATATCGTGTGTCTCACTACTGAGTCTCCAATGATAAGAAAATTTGTTTTTTGAGTCTTACGCCTTACTGCCTTAGTGGGTGAGACACTGGTGTTGCTGTGTGTCATGGGTGCTTTGGGGATTGTGTTAGTTGTAGCAGTCTTGTGCTTTGGAGGTCTCTGGTGTTTTGGTATGTTTTTTGAGAGAACCACCACGTGTGGATTTACTTGTTTGATGCATACACTGTGTATGAGTAATGGTACTATGAGCATATGTAGCGGTGGGTGAGTTGACAGCTTTCTCCATGTTAGTGTTGAGTGAGAGAGAGCATGGATTCTAGATTCTTAGTGTAAATACATCTCTTGAACCCAGCCACTGGGGATGCACAAGCCAGTGCATTTCTTTGTGCCAGTCCCAAGCCCGGGTAAATGAGGAGGGTTGCATCAGGATGGGCATCCGGCATAAAATTTTGCCAAATCATGCATGCAGACAACAGTACAGATATGCATACCGGATCGGTCGAGGCCCGGGTTAACGACGACCGCCACCATTCCTGTTGGCCAACAGGGTGCTGGCGGAAATTGGGCTACTGTTGGCCGAAGGAGGAGAAGAGGGGGAGGGTATGCCCGAAGGCAGGTAAAGGCTAGGACTGTGATAGTGAGGGTCGGAACTTTGAATGTTGGCAGTATGACTGGTATAGGGAGAGAGCTAGATGATATGATGGACTGAAGGAAGGTTGGTATATTGTGTGTGCAAGAGACCAGATGGAAGGGTAGCAAGGCTAGGTGTATCGGAGGCGGGTTCAAATTGTTTTACCATGGTGTGGATGGGAGGAGAAATGGCGTAGGGGTTATCCTGAAGGAACAGTATGCAAAGAATGTTTTGGAGGTGAAAAGAGTGTCGGATAGAGTGATGTTTATGAAGCTGGAAATTGATGGTGTAATGATGAATGTTGTTAGTACATATGCTCCACAAGTTGGGTGTGCGATGGATGAGAAAGAAAAATTTTGGAGTGAGTTGGATGAAGTGGTGGTGACTGTACCCAAGGGTGAGAGACTGGTGATTGGAGCAGATTTCAATGGGCATGTTGGTGAAGGGAACAGAGGGGATGAGGAAGTGATGGGTAGGCATGGTGTTGAGCAAAGGAATGCAGAAGGTCAGATGGTAGTGGATTTTGCAAAAAGGATGGACATGGCTGTGGTGAATACGTATTTTAACAAGTGGGAGGAGCATAGGGTGACATACAAGAGTGGAGGAAGATGCACACAGGTGGATTATATCTTATGTAGAAGGGCCAGTCTGAAAGAGATTGGAGACTGTAAAGTGGTGGCAGGGGAAAGTGTAGTTAGGCAGCATAGGATGGTGGTTTGTAGGATGACATTGGTGATCAAGAAGAGGGGGATGAGTGTGAGGGCAGCACCAAGGATCAAATGGTGGAAATTGAAAAATGGTAATTGTGATGTGGAGTTCAGGGAAGAGTTAAGACAGGCACTGGGTGGCAGTGAAGAGTTAACGAATAGCTAGGTAACTACAGCTGAGCTGGTAAGAGAGATGGCTAGAAAGGTGCTTGGTGTGACATCTGGAAAGAGGAAGGAGGACAAGGAGACCTGGTGGTGAAATGAAGAAGTATAGGAGAGTATATAGAGAAAGAGGTTGGCGAAGAAGAAATGGGATCGTCAGAGAGATGAAGAAAGTAGACAAGAGTATAAGGAGATGAGGTGCATGGCAAAGAGAGAGGTGGTGAAGGCTAAGGATAAGGTGTATGAAGAGTTGTATGAAAGGTTGGACACTAAGGAGGGAGAAAAGGACCTGTACCGAATGGCTAGACAGAGGGACCGAGCTAGTAAAGATGTGCAGCAGGTAAGGGTGATAAAGGATAATGAGGGAAATGTACTCACAAGCGAGGAGAGTGTTTTGAGCAGATGGAAAGAGTACTTTGAGGGGCTGATGAATGAAGAGAATGAGAGGGAGAGAAGGTTGGATGATGTGCGGATAGTAAATCATGAAGTGCAGTGGATTAGCAAGGAGGAAGTAAGGATAGCTTTGAATAGAATGAAGAATGGAAAGGCTGTTGGTCCAGATGACATACCTGTGGAAGCATGGAGGTGTTTAGGTGAAATGGCAGTGGAGTTTTTAACTAGATTGTTTAATGAAATCTTGGAAAGTGAGAGGATGCCAGAGGAATGGAGAAAAAGTGTTTTGGTACCGATTTTTAAGACTAAGGATGATGTGCAGAGCTGCAGTAACTAGAGGGATTAAATTGATTAGTCACAGCATGAAGTTATGGGAAAGAGTAGCGGAAGCTAGGTTAAGAAAGGGAGGTGATGATTAGTGATCACCAGTATGGTTTCATGCCAGGAAAGAACACTACAGATGCGATGTTTGCTCTGAGAGTGTTGATGGAGAAGTACAGAGAAGGTCAGAAGGAGTTGGATTGTGTCTTTGTGGACTTAGAGAAAGCATATGACAGGGTGCCCAGAGAGTAGTTGTGGCACTGCATGAGGAAGTCGGGAGTGGCAGAGAAGTATGTAAGAGTGGTGCAGGATATGTACGAGGGTAGTGTGACAGCGGTGATGTCTGTGGTGGGAGTGACAGATGTGTTTAAGGTGGAGGTGGGATTACATCAAGGATCAGCTCTGAGCCCTTTCTTATTTGCAATGGTGAAGGACAAGTTGACAGATGAGATCAGACAGGAGTCCCCGTGGACTATGATGTTTGCAGATGACATTCTGATCTGTAATGAGAGTAGGGAACAGGTGGAGGAGACCCTGGAGAGGTGGAGATATGCTCTAGAGAGAAGAGGAGTGAAGGTCAGCAGGACTAAGACAGAATATATGTGTGTGTAAATGAGAGGGAGGATAGAGGAATGGTGAGGATGAAGGAAGTAGAGGTTGCGAAGGTGAATGAGTTTAAGTACTTGGGATCAGCAGTTCAGAGTAATGGGGAGTGTGGAAGAGAGGTGAAGAAGAGAGTACAGGCAGGATGGAGTGGGTGGAGAAGAGTGTCAGGAGTGATTTGTGACAGACGAGTACCAGTAAGAGTGAAAGGGAAGGTGTACAAGAGGGTAGTGAGACCAGTTATGTTATATGGGTTGGAGACAGTGGCATTGACAAAAAGGCAGGAGTCAGAGCTTGACGTGGCAGAGTTGAAGATGTTAAGATTTGCACTGGCTGTGACGAGGATGGACAGGATTAGGAATAAGTATATTAGAGGGTCAGCACAGGTTGGAAGGTGTGGAGACAAAGCCAGAGAGGCAAAATCACGTTGGTTTGACATGTGCTGAGGAGGGATGCAGAGTATATTGGGAAAAATATGCTAAGGATGAAGCTGCCAGGTAACAGGAAAAGAGGAAGGCCTAAGATAAGGTTTGTGGATGTGGTGAGAGAGGACATGCAGGTGGTTGGTGTGACAGAGCAAGATGCAGAGGACAGGAAGAAATGGAAACAGTTGATTCGCTGTGGCGACCCCTAACGGAAGCAGCCGAAAGAAGAAGTGTAAATACATGTCTTGCACTCTGTACTAGAGTGTGGTATTAGTAGAGGATTGTCTGTGTACATGAGGCAAATGCTACACTGCCTCAAGAGACCCAAATCAACATGGTTGGCAGGAGAAAAAAGGGTAGTCCAACTGTCCATAGTGCTAGGTTGAAGACTGTTGTCACTAGGGGTGGCTATTCAGAATTTGTCACGGAGGAGTTCAGTGTTTGGATATTTCTGCCTGGGTTTTAGGGAAAATTTATTGAATTTAATTGTCCTGGTTTGGTGCACAACTGTGCGGCAATGTGCAATGCTGCATGATGTGCATAGAAGTAGAAACCTGCTCAAATGCAGGGCCTAAATACCAGAAACTAAAAACTTGAAAAAAATTAAGATTCAAAAATACCAACAAAGATGCGTATCCCACACCCTAGACTGTTCTGCTCCCTTTACCAGACAGGTCCCAATCAGCACAGTTCTCTCACAAAAGTGCAGATAGGGCCCTTCCAATCCAAGATGATCTAGAAAACATGCTCAGAACAAATGAGCCACTGCAAACAGTTCTAGAATCAGCAAGCCTGTATCTAGACTGTGCTACAGCTACTAGCTATCCTAGTTTCAGCTGGAAACACTAGAGAATGTTTAAAACAACAGAAAAATAGCAGACACACACCCCTCCAGTAGACCTCTTTTGAGTGTGTACCTTTAACTCCCAGTGGGTGTGGCTTCAGCCTTTAAAAAATGATGTTTTCACCTTACAATTCAAGCAGATACAAATTGACAGAGGGCATATATCAATACAGTTGTGTTTACCATCATATATGTTTCAAGATAAAATATTCTGATACCTTGTGTGTAGCATGGTTTTGGCATTATACGCTTAGAGGAGGTAACTGCAGAAACGCATGTAGATGTCACTCTGCTGTAATGAGTTAAAACCACAGAAAATCAGCAAGGAGGCTCTAAAGAATGTTTTAAACAGTTAACAGATCAGTTATTTAAACACTACAGTGAAACTAACAAAAAAACTGTGTAAACCATGAAAACAGCAGTAAAATTTGATTTTAACAGGCACAATAAAGCAGGCAATTGCAGTACAACTGTGTAGTTTAGTACACAATAAATACAGTATAAAAGTAGATGTCAGGCTATAAAAAGTGCAGTTAATAGTGTAAATAAGCAAAAAAAAAAAAACAGGCAACTTATGTTTTTTGGAAGCTGAGAAGTTTCTGGTCGTCTGGTATCTCAGCTCAGACGTGTGGCTGGTAGCCTAACTCAGTTCATCTCAGTCCCTTTTCTTCAGTTTCTGGCAAACTTGTTAAAAACATTTAGTTTCTCAACCATGAGAGTGCTTTAGCAGCTATTTCAATTTTGCATCTCATTTTAAGTTCTTCTGTTACAGCCCAAATGTTTTGCAAATATTTTCTGTTAAGACCTTCTTTTAAAGATCTCCTCCCTTGGATCTAAACTTAATTTTAGAAAAGTTCACTAAATCTCACTTTAAACCAGTGGCCACTGCAGACCTTAAATAAGTTTTCCTGGGAAATCCTTTTTCTAGTGACAGTAATCTTAGCAAGGTCTTAGAACTACAGATTCTCTCTTGTCATCCTCCTTATCTAATCTTCAGAAAGATAGCGTAACTTTGACTAACCCAACCCCAAGTCTTCATATGCAGTATATCTTCAGAGCCCCCAGTTTTCATGTGCAGTATATCTTCAGAGCGGATTCTTGATAGTTCTATTAATCTGTCATTTTATGTCATTGCATTGATATTCACAGACTGATAAGCTTCTACCTAGACAGAACTGGATACAGTAGAAGAGATGATTGCTCTGTTTATTTTACCTCCAGCAGAGTGGTTCCAAAAATGATTTAGTTACATTGTCCAGACAGTTATCAGACTATGTAACTTGTTGCTACAGTTCATGATTACTAGTTATTGTTTAAGAAGTGCTTGTGTATAATTGTATGTTGTTCATGCTAATATATTTTTATTAAAAGTGTAATGTTTGATTACTTTTTATGGGAGAGTTGAGGGCAGAATTTTTTTTTTATATAATAACTGCACACTTAGGTTCATACTTGGCTATCTGCCCTAGGGCATTTATAAGCCTAGCCAGAGTGTGTTTGGCTTTCGCCACCCATTTTAAATTAATTTTGCTATTCCCTTTTTTGAGGTTAGTATACTGCGTCTCTGTCTAACAGTGACACAGAAGTGATACCCGGGATAAACCTACGATCTCCCATCCACTCATCAAGATTCCTCTTGAAGAGAGTCAATGAGGCACTCGGCCTAACCTGGACTGGGATTTTATTCCAGAGTGAAGGGAGCCTCTGGGTTATGAATCTGTTCCTCCAGCATGTCCTATTTATTTCAGTGCTGATGTTCAAGTCTCTCGAGCGCGTAGCTCGATGGGATTTGGATTTTCTGAGGTGCAGCATGTCCATTAATTCCGGATTGGACATAGCTTTATACGTCAGGCACAGATCGCCTCTGAGCAGGTGGTATGCCACTGAGTAGAGCTGGAGTTTCTTTAACCGGGCAGCATATGGCATCTGTTTGAGCCCTTTGTTCCTCTTGGTGAGGTACTTTTGGGGTCTTTCCAGTTGCTGAGGGGTCTGGTAAGGTACATCCCAAAAGGGGCATTGTACTCCATTATGGGCCTGATGAGGGATGAGTAAAGAGGCACGATGACCTCCCCTGATCTAGATGTGAATCCCTTCATGATTAGATGGGCTATATAAAATGTTTTTCTAACCACTTTGGCCATGTGGTTGTCAAATGAGAGATTGCCATCAACTTGGGTCCCCAGGTCCCTAATTACTTCTTCTGTACTTAATGGATTACCACCTATGTGGTAATTTGTGGGCACTTTGTTTTTGCCAAAGGGGATCACTTTTTGGCGTTTGTGGGCACTTTGATTTTGCCAAAGGGGATGACTATACACTTTTTGGCGTTTGTGGGCACTTTGTTTTTGCCAAAGGGGATGACTATACACTTTTTGGCGTTTAGCTTGAGGCCATGGCTCTGGCACCAGTTGTCTGTTTCTATGAGGCCCTTTTGGAGGATGCTTGTGTCGGCTGGAGAGTCGATTATGGTGCCCAGTTTGCAGTCATCTGCGAACTTGGTCAGCCACAGTCCTTCCGTGTTGGCCTGTACCTCCCTGAAATATATACCGAACGAGAGGTCCCAGGACTGAGCCTTGTGGGACGCCACTTGTAACTGGTTTGGAATCTGACATGGCTGCAGCAATTCTAACCATGTGGGTTCTGTCCTTGAGCCAGTTTGCAACCCATCTAGTGACATAGGGGTTTATATTTAAGCTGGTGAGCTTGTCTATAATGCCCGAGTGGGGTATTGTATCGAAGACTTTTGCGAGGTCCAGGTAGACTGTGTGGACCACCTTCCCCTCGTCAATGGCCTTGGTGACTGTTTCAAAGAAATCGACCAGGTTTAAGAGGCAGGATCTGCCCTTAACAAAGCCAAACTGGGTAGGATCCATTGTCTGTAGGTCCCCAATATCTTTATTTATGAGGTCCATGATGATCCTTTCCATAGCTTTGCAGACCAAGCTAGTCAGGCTTATGGGGCGATAGTTTCCAGGATCCGTTGAGGCGCCACCTTTGTGGAGAGGGACCACTGTTGCTGTACGCCACTCTTTGGGTACATATCCTGTAGTAAGGCTGAGATTGAACAGTAGTTTTATGTTTGGGTTTAGCTCTTCTTGGAGTTCATCTAGGACGCAGCCCGGGACACCGTTTGGTCCTATTGATGCTCTGTTTTTTGCTTTGGAGAGGGCGGCTCTTACCTGAACATCTGAGATGTCAGGGGGGCAGCACTCTGCTGGGATAGATATTTGCCCTTTTGGTGGGGAGGGGGGGAGAAGTTTGCGCTGAACCTGTCAGCTAGGATGTTGGCAATGTCTGTGGGTTCGGTGTATTTTTTGTCATTTTGGACTAATTCTGAGTATATCTGGGAATTCCCACCCAGGTTCCTAACATAACTAAAGAAAGCCTTGTGATTATCCTTAGTGTCCTGTGCAATTTGTCTCTCAAAGCTGGCCTTAGACGATTTTATGAGTGCCCGTAGTTTTTTGCTAATACTGATCAGAGATGCCTTCCCTTTTTGGGATTTTGCTTTGGGACTGACAATCACTTAAATTGTCTCTCACTTGATTGATTCACTGTATTTAAAGGTTTGCAGTAGGTGATTCACTTAGAATTGATGAAGCCAATCTGTTTGACAAAACCAGGTTTCTTGCACCTTCCAGTAATAAAGTTTCTCTTTATTAGCTTTTTTGCTTTTTATTTTTTTAAAAGTGCTGTATGTGAGACAAAACTATTCCACATGGGCATATTTTGAGAATCACATTTGAAACCATTATGTGATTCCAAAATAGAGGTTATACTTAGGGACTTTGTAGATTGATGGATAATTAAAAGAGTTTTTGTTTTTTGGGATGCATCATAATTTAGATGAGGTAG
Source organism: Protopterus annectens (assembly GCF_019279795.1). Taxonomy (NCBI): domain Eukaryota; kingdom Metazoa; phylum Chordata; order Ceratodontiformes; family Protopteridae; genus Protopterus; species Protopterus annectens. Next base: position 1,599,181,367 of record NC_056731.1, read on the forward strand.
TTGTGAAGACAATTACATTATAATTCCTAATTTTTGTACTTCATGTAGTTCTTAATAGATAAAATGGGGTTAGTAATACATATATACTAGATTATTTAATAATACAGTGAATAATTTAGGAAGTGCATGCCTTAATATACACAGATTTATTTTTGCCAGAGTTCAAAGTATCGGAGAGGGAGTGATCCACCATTCTTTTGAAAGGTTTTATGTTCCGTTTACTGACACTGGAGGTGTTTTTAAATGCCATTGTGTGAGTTGATGCTAGCAGCTAAGTCTTACAGACTCTTCCTTGATGATTAACGTTTTATACACTCTGTAGGTGAAGAATTGAAATTGCAGTATTTGCTGTCTGATGTTCTTGCTCAGCGGACAAACCACTAGGATGTTTAAACATTGGATGAAAGAGCACCTTTGTGGCATTTGAATGGATTGGAATGAAGTAGAAGGGTTTTGTTTCAGAGCTGTCCATAGTAATGATTTGAGAGGTTTCACTCTACACAGCTGTTCCTTTAAAAATCTGTATCTGGCAACCCAGTGTTCCTTAAAAAGTTACAAGCTAAGCTGATGTACAAGTTTGGAACTGTTGACCTAAAAGGTCTAAATGGTTAAACTGATTATACATATTTGATTCTGCATTTTCTTAGCTGTAGTTTCTGATTCATTGTGTTATATGTAAGTGTTACTAAATGTCCTTCGGAATCTGCTTCTAAATCTTGAAAGCTCGTAATCTTGAAATTCAAAATACTGAGTCCAAAATCTTGAAAGTTCAAAATAATGAAAACTCAAAATACTGAATTTCATAATATTGAAAAAAGAGTCCACCAACACTTCAGTATTCCAGCATAACTATATAACAAAACATATTATTTTTCTCCAACTGTAAGCAGGGATGCAAGCCCCCCTGCACTCCCCATGTGGGAGGCTGTGCCCCCACACCCCCTGCTACTTAAATATATCAACTCCGAGATCGCACTCCCCAGAAGAAAATGGCAAACATACCATTACGTGCTTCATGATTGCCTATTGTAACCTTAGTCATGTTCCCTTTTAATTTGCTATACAACAACATAATTCATCTTAGTGTAGTAAAGTGCGATCTCTGAGTTGATGTATTTAAGTAGTAGGGGGTGTGGGGGGGCGCAGCAGGGCTTGCCCCTCTGCTAATAGTTGGGAGTAAACTAATATGCTTTGTTTTTTATTTGTTTCTCTATGTACTTCTAGTGGAGTATAGTAAGTGCTAGTATCCTGTAGTTTTTTTCGATATTACGAAATTCAGTATTTTGAGTTTTCAGTATTTTGAACTTTCAAGATTTTGGACTCAGTATTTTGAATTTCAAGATTATAAGCTTTCAAGATTTATAAGTGGACCCGTCCTTAGTTATGTGTTGTGATTTTCTTGTACTTTACAGGGGTGTTAATGTAGATGATTATGACTGGGTCTCAAGTCATTACCAGCTTTTACGTTTGAGTCATGGATGCCAAGAAATTCACCATATGAGGTGAAACTTGGCATCATATTGAGAACACACAACAAATGAGATGATTGGAGAGACCTGATCATAATTCTTTGTCGTACACAGAGCATCAGCTGCCCTGATATACTACCAGTTAAGAAAAAAGTGTTGGAGTATGAATTGTTTTACAGCAAAAGCTGCAACAGACAATGATAGCAAGCAAAGAAGCTCTAGTATACTTTGCGCCACCACAAAGTGTGGCAGTATGGCATGTTTTAATGCTTTCAGAACTGCTTTTACTTCACCTCTGCTCTGTGGTGGCCACATTTTGTGCTTTAGCACGAGACTAGGAATCCTCAACAGTGCTGAAAGGTGCTTAACAAAACCAAGTCATAAAAGTGATGAACAAAGTAGTTTTTTTTACAGATTTTAGTGTGTTCATGACATTTCATACACTACATAAAACTGGCATTCATCATGCTTGTTTGTGGCCCCTTGAAAGCTGTTTAGCTGAAGTAACTGGAAATAGGAGGTTTTTTGCATGCAGTTTTGCTAAGAAGACTCCTATTTAATGTATTTGTCTTTACTTTGCTCTAAATGGCTGACATATTTTGTCTTTTGATGAATACTAGAAAGGGCTAGGAAAAAAAAGTGTTTTTGCTTTGGTTCCTTGGCTGCATATTCCAGTCTACTTTTGATCAGCAGCTACAGTACGCAGATGATTTGACTCTTCTGCTCTGCACCCTCACTCACCACCCTACAACAACTCACTCAGGAATCCTTTAGCTTTGTGGCAAACTGGATTACTCAGATCCAACTTATCCTAAACCCCAACAAGACTAATTTGCTTCTTTTCATTCCCAACAAACCCATACCTATCCTTCCAGCCTTTACTACCACTTCCAGAAATGGTACTACTGTCACTCTCTCTGACCACACCAAACTCCTGGGTGTAGAAATTGACAAAAACTTACACTTTGATATTCATATTTCACAAACCATCAAAAAGGTCCATAACAAAATGAGCACACTATATAGAGACAAAAACTTTCTCTCAACTCAGGCCCGGATCACCCTAGGCCAAACTCACCTATTGTCCACTCTGATGTATGCAGCACCAATTCTAATCCACATCAGAAAACATGATCTCACTAGACTGGAGACATGTTATAGTAAAATTACCAAGTTTGCTAACAAGTCCACCTTCATAACCCATCACTGTCAAGCTCTAAGGGAACTACAATGGCAAAAACTTCCCCAGCTGCTCAGTTACTACCAACAAATCGCTCCTGTGTATAGACAGCGCTAACAACACTGCTGGGAAAGCACTATTCTCTTATAACATAGCTAGATCCTGGAATAACCTCCCTCCTGCTTTGACTTCTGCTTCTACTACAAAGCTGTTCAAAAACTCTCTCAAATCTCACTTAATGAATACCTGGCTATGTCCATGTATTACTTAACTTTCACTGTGGCTACCACCATAGACTGTTTCCTTTCCCATTATACTTATTGTATATATGCTACAGTCTCAATAATCTTTCTCAGATGATGTTTCAGATATTATAAAACTGCATGCTTTTATCAAATTTGATGTTTTACTGTATTTATGTCTCAACATGTTGTGTGTATATATATATATATATATATATATATATATATATATATATGATCGTATTCTTATGTGTTTAAATATTTTTGCTTATGTTAATTACTATAAAACTTTTCTCCCTGGGCCTCTGCTGTAAATGGACATATGTCCAGTCAGACTATCCCGGTAAACAAATGTAAAATAAAAGAAAAAGAAAAAAGAAAAGTGGTGGTAATACTTATGGGGATCTTATGCGACTTTCCTTCAGATCATGTCCATAGTTTGCAAGGTTTCTTTTTATTTTTGTCTATATCTGTGAAGATTACTGTTAATGTAATTTGTAATCCCCAGATCATAAATTCTTTTTTTTATCAGAATTTATGCCAAACTGGGTCTTGATACAAGTCTATGAATATGCCACTCCCATCCATCTTTTGTCTAAGATTAAAAGCTCCTGCCCATGTAATGACACCTATCAAGGTCCCCTGTAAGAGAAACCCGTCTTTACAAAGCTGCTTTAAATCTTGAGTGACTGTCACCTCTGCATATTGTTAAGACATACAGGTATTTGCTTAAATTTAGAGTTACATACAGCAAAGAAAATGATCTCAAAATGGTCTCCTGATGTTCAAGACAGTGCAATTGTTTCATTTGACGGTACATAGCTTAATCTGATTCAGACCAGTACATAGCTTATTCTAACGTGTTAGTTTCTGCTATTGTCAGTCACCACTGCATAGCAAGTTACAGAACCACCTGACTATATATTCACCTTCAAGCCTAACGGTGATCTCTTGTAGAACTTCTAGCATGATGTTACAAGTGTTTATGTTCTTCAGTAATCAAGGAAGGGCTTTCATTTGAGGAGATGCATTACCAGATAACTTCTAAGAAACAACCATTGCAAGCAGAGTGGACAGAAAGGAAAATTATAAAGCCATTTCTACTTTTCAAGAAACAAATATATGATCAAAGGAAAGACTGCCATGAAAATTTGAAGAAAGCCATGGAGGAAGTAAACCAAATGTAGAAAATTAGTCGGAGCTGAGAGTAAAGATGAACAGCAGTATGTAGACTGTTGAAACGTAAGCCCAAAGAATTGATTTATGGCAGTAATTAAAGACACTTGAACTTTTGGACAATGAATGTTCTGCTTTCATTATATTCTCTGTTTTACTTCTGTTTGGTCTGTTAAAAATGTAACAAGGGCAGAGTTATTGCAACTGCGTAGTGAGAATAACGTAATTTAAAAAAGATAAGAAATGATCAGTTTTAACATATGAGCATTCTGCTTAATGTGCTTGCTGCCTTAGTACCTACGATAAATGAAATGGGTTTGCATCACTATGTAGAAGTATGTGACTTAGTCAAGGTTATGGTTTGGATTAATTGTGTTTGGTATGATATATTAAAATATTTTCAGTTTTAGCTTTTAAATGTGGGTTAAAACTTATGGTGCATCTTTGAATCATCCTTGTATTCTAGTTTTATTCTCTTTTTTTATATCTTTATTAATCAGAGATATGGGCATACCACTGAACTGTCCAAATTTTTGCCTTATATTTTTAGTTTTTTCCACATACAATTTCTGATTTTCTGGCAAATCACTGAAGACTAAAGTCACTAAATGAGGACATTCATTTGAGTTTAAGACTTCATAACCTTCAGAAAATGCATGCTAACTCAAAACATGTTATTCCAGCAACTTTCCAATTTTAAAAAAGCAATATTTAAAATATGTCCCTGTTTTTGGGCCTTTGTCCCCCATTATTTTAGGCTTTGTCCAGACCTCTTGTGCTAAGAGGTTGAGAGCTATATGGGGAGGTTAGACACCTTACCCATGGAAGAAGACAGTAATAGTAGTCCTACCCAAGGAAGGAAAAGAGGCAAATGACTCAATGTCCTACAGACTAATTTCAGTGCAAAACCATGACTGCAAAAATGTTTGTCCTTGATTGCAAAGATGGTAGCTAGGGTACTGTCTGAGATGACTGAAGAGGATCAGTGCAGGTTTATGCGGGGAGGGACAGACATTTGTCAAAATTAATGGGTTGTTTTTGACTCCGAATGAGGTGGCAAGGAAAAAAATAATCACTTAAGTTAGTTTGGATGCTAGAAAAGCATTTGATGTGATAAATTGGAATTATGTGACATGGGTAATGTTGAACATGGGATTTATAGATTTAGAGTTACATACAGCAAAGAAAATGATCTCAAAATGGTCTCCTGATGCTCAAGACAGTGCAATTGTTTCATTTGACGGTACATAGCTTAATCTGATTCAGACCAGTACATAACTTATTCTAACGTGTTAGCACCATAAGTTTTAACCACCTGACGGGACACGTGGTCAAAGTGGGTGGTTCCAGTTCCAGCAAGAGGTCACTCTCTAGTGGTGTGCAACAGAGCTCAGTGCTGGGGCCACTCCTGTTTTGGAATTTAGTTTGTAGATGCCAAGGCCAATATGGAAGGCCTCTGGATTACAAAGTTTGCAGACAGTTGTGAGCTGGGGGCAATCATTGAATCCCCCCCCCCCCCCAGTGACATAGATATCCTTCAGGAAGGTCTAAACCAGACAAATTATTGATTTTAATCAGAACCATGGCCTGAAACTAAATGTGAAGAAATGTATTGTCATACCCATTATTAAAACAAATACCCTTGGTAACTACAACATTATCAACACACTCCTAAGAGTAGACTCAGAGGTAAGGGATCTGGGTACTCAAGTAGATAGTAGCCTGAACTTCAACTGCCACATATCCATAGTTGTAAAGAAGTCATTCTGTGACTCAATTTATAAGTAAATGTATGACATCCATATCTAGGGAGGGTATTGTCCCACTGTACACAGCCCTCATTAGACCAATAACAGAGTACAACATGCCATTTAGAATATACTTGACCAGACACCTTCAGCAGCTGAAATGACCTCAAATGTTCCTCACAAAGAAATTGCAGGGCGTAAACAACATGTCCTATGCGGATAGACTGAAAGCATTTTCCCTTTACTCTGTCTCTTACTGACAATTAAGGGCTGACCTCAATCCAAAACATCTCTTTTGATACCTCATCCGAAATATGGCACATTCAGGTGGGCAGCACAACCGTAATGCTGCACTGCAATGTTAGTAATGGAAAATAAAACCAGTTACCTGAGGTGGAAATAGAACCTAAAGCTTTGTGATCTTTCAACACCCTAAGGTAAGTGTGCTACCTGTTGAGCTACTGTCACTGTTTCAGTAGTAGTTAATCAAGCAATGAAAATGGGCAAATGTTTCTACAGAATAAATATTTTGAGTTGAGTTTTTGGTTATGGAGAACATTGGACCTTGTTTTCTTTGTATCTGTCAAATGTTTGACATGCCTGTGTTGTTTTTTCAGGTGGGAAATTTGAAAGAACATAGCTACATGGCATCAGTTAACATGCATTGGATTTGACAGGAGTTGTGTAATTTTTCTGCTAGTTTTTTCTTAAGTTAATCCTAGTTATAAGGGGGCCGGGTGCCTCCTTTAACCCTCCCCACTGCAATAAAAAAAAACGGTGTAGGTATACCCCCCCCCTTACAACAAAATTAATGATATGTTTGTGTGCCTGCTTTTTTCTGTTCAGCTGTCAGGTCTGTTTTTTTTTAATGTAGCTACCTTTCTGTCTCACTAAAATGAAACCAGACCATGTGTATTGGGACATCTGCTTAGCAGGAAGCAGTCAACTCTCCTTGCTTGTGTAAACGTATCTTTTCTGTTCTGGACTCGCACTTAAGCAAGGTCCAGTGTTCTGTGTAATGGCTTATATATTTTTTTCATTACAGATTTCTCATGTCATCATTATCATCTCCTTTCGGCTTTTCCCAGTTAGGGGTCGCCACAGCGGAACACAGTCTGTAGAACAATTAGCAGTGGAGTTTTTATGGTGCCGAGTTGTCAGCCAGTTGCGCAGCCTTCCATAGTAGACACACACATGCACACACTCACACGTAGGGCCAATTGAGTGTGTCCAGTCCACCTACAGCATGTCTTTGTGATGTGGGAGGAAACCCACACAACCACAGGGCGGACATGCAGACTTGGCACAGAAGGCACCCCAGCCGAGAATCAAACTGGAGAACCTGTTGCTGTGAGGTGGCAAAGCTAACCGCTGCACCGCCATGGCCGCCCATTACAGATTTCTCATGTACCATACAGTAGATATGTGCCTTTTGGATGATGTCATTGAACCATTAGGCAGCTTGTGTGCATCTGCTTTGTTTTTTCTAATTCAAGCAGCAGTCACGCTGGAATGCTAGAAGTTGTGAATTTTTCTGCTTTTCTTCAGCTTAGAGTTAACATTTTGAATTTGCTTCAGCCATTTTGTCAGAAGAGATCTTTTTCATGAATTGACTGAAAAGTACAGGTAAGCAATTTAACTGGTGTCCCATGCAGAATTTAACTGAAAAGGTACATTGTTTGCTGCAAATCTGGCCACACAAAAGCAGCCAAGACAAGTAATAGAGCAAATGGACCAGCAGAAAGAGTTGCTGCTGACAAAATTGTGGCATAAAGAAAAAAATATTAAAATTTGCAGACAGCAGAGTGCCTGTGAAAAATGGTTATTTATTGTACACCAGTGTGTGTGAGATTTAGGCTGTTATATCCAGCTGTCTTCAGAATACCTTTTTTCTGTAGGTTCAAAAGCAGTTTTGGATGCACAGCAGGTTAAGGAGCCAACAAAGAGTGACTCAGCAAGCAGAAGGGGACTGTCCGTCTCATTCTTATAACTGTAACAAAGCCAACCTTTTCTACTGTTCCAAATGAAAATGCTTCAGCAGCAGAAAAAACACACAGGAGTTGATTAGTAAAGTAAGCGGAGACTAGTATTAGGAGATGGAAATGATCGAGAAGAAGACCAGCAACATTGTGAAACTAGTGAATAACCGTGAGACTGTAAAGCATCATTCTTATTAGTTTTACAGTTAGTCATGTGAAATGTGACTTTGCAAGAAGCGTTTGAGAAAGAGTTTTGCTGATGGTTTTAAACTAGTGCATGAACTCTAAATCATATGCCTGGCTTTAAGTTCATAATGTTTAGAAGGACACTAAAGGGACCGAAGGAGTAACTGTAAACAGCTTTGTTAGTAATATTTATATCAAAATGCACTTATGTAAATTGCATGTTTTAAAGCAGCTTTGTGTAGGGTGCAGTCACAAGTATTTTAAATATGACGTGGAGAATGTTATTGGTGAGTGTAGTATATGTAAAGATATTAAAGCAAGAAAGTACTTGGATGTAATGGGTCCAACCTTTACACTGTAACAAGATAAGAAAGGATGGCAGGAAGATGATGCTGTGATATTGGCTGCTGGGATGGAGGTATAAAAGTGTCACATGAAATTTATAAGTAAGATAATTTCCCATTTCTTATGTGTGTGAATGTCTAAACTAATGTCATTGCTTTAAGCTATAGACAAGTAATTTTTTAAGCAAATAGACTTAAGAATAAGACTGATGAATTGCAAGAAAATCACAGTGATCTTGTATTTGCAAAGTCCTTACTTATTTTTCCATTAGCAAATGCTCTTGGTTAGAGGTAAGAGCTGTACAGGTGCAAGATGTTGATAATGAGAGGTCTGAACAGTGTGTTACGAGTGAAATTTACAAATATTTCATGCATCTGCAAAGTTACCAGCTTATTTTTCTCTTTCATTACCATTTGCTTTTACTTGGAGACTAGCAGTTTGCAAGTGCAAGCAATTAATTATAAGAGGTCTAAACATTGTGTGCTGAGTGAAGTATATGAAGAACAATGTAATTAATGTTTAAAAATACATTAGAAAGCAGTTCGGTGAAAAATAAATGAAGTTTGAAACTGTGACAAGTGAGTAAGTAGTTGCCTCCCTAGCAACCTTAATACTTTAATGCATTTAGTACAATGGTGGACAGGATAGTGTATTTGAAGGTAGTCAAAGCAGTTTTTCTTAGAGCTAAAAGATAATATTTACTGAAAGCATGCAAGCAGTTTTCAACATCTGGTAGGGGAATATAGATAAGAAAACAGACAGCAATCAGTGTAAGTGGGAACACAGGCTCTAATGTGCGTGTTGGTATGGGGTGATCTTAATTTTAGAACAGGTAATGCCTGTGGGCACAGCTGTCCGTTTGGGGCAGCAGCTCCTATCTGCAGAGGAAATTTTCCTTTTTTTGCATATGCGTAGTTTTGTGTGTCTGTTGTAGTTAGATTTTTCTGAATCCTCATCCCCATTTATCTATTTTTGATGTCCTTCTATTCTCATGTTGCAGTATTCATAACCTTGGGTAGTTGCTGCCTGCATATTATTTTGTTTTTCATGGAAGCAGAGATGATCCTAACAACATTGTGGCAGAAAACAGAGTGTTTGTGGAAAATGATTATTCACGGTACACCGGGCAAAAGCGAAGCAGATTTATCCAGTGATCAGGAACGTTGACAACCAGATGTGTGAGACTCAAGCAGCTCTATCCAGTTGTCTTCAAAATATTTTTTTTCCCCTGTAGGATCAAAGAATTATTTTGATGCAGACCAGCAAGCAGAAAGGGATTCAGCTTCTCATTCTTCTTACAACAAAGCTCATAGATTTTGCCAGTGAAACCTTTTCAAGTGTCGAAAGGAAAATGCTTGAATAAAAGAGAGAGAGAGAGCACAAGAGTTGACGACAAGAATTGGGAATACCTTGGATGTGAACAAGAGTCTGGTGATGGGGGACTGAGATAATCAGCAGAACACGACCAACACTGAAATTAGTGAAAACGTAGGAAACATTTAAACATCAATCACATTTGTGAAATATGGCCTTGCAAGAAAAATTGGCTAAGAAAGACTGGAGTTCTGTTGCCTTTGTTAAACATTTGGGTGGACTGTAAAGTGTATACCTCACTTTATTACTATGTAGAAGGACAGTACAGGGAAAACTGTAATTAAAACAGTTTTGTTCTTATTGTTTATTTACATTTTTATGATATACATTGTATATAATGGTATAAAGCAGTTTTGTGTACTGTGCAGTCAGGTATATTTAAATGTGTCTGGAGGTGTTTTCAGTGCCTACTGTATATGTTAAGTATTAAACAGATGTTAAATGTTTATACATTTAGATGTTAAAGTAAACAAGTACTTGGTTTTAATTGTAAGATATATTGGCTTTGCACTAGCTAGATAAGGAAAGTGGTCACCAAAGCTGTAGATAAGGGTAAGGTGGTTCACACAGCCTATCTAGATCTCACCAAGGTTTCAGCACCATCCCCCACTCTGGAATTACAGATAAACTCACTAAAATAGGTATAAGTACGTATGTCACAAGATGGGTTGCCAACTGGCTCGCTAACAGAACCCACACTGTCAAAGTAGCAGACTCAAAATCCGACTTCAGACCAGTGACAAGTGGAGTACTACAGGATTCAGTCCTGGGTCCTCTCCTGTTTGGTATCTACTTCTCTGAAGTACAGGCTAACACAGACTGTCTTTGGCTAATGAAATTTGCAGATGACTGCAAACTAGGAGCCATAATCGAAACTCCTAACGATGTGGACATCCCACAAAAGAGCCTCCCTGAGACAGATGCCTGGTGTCAAAAGCCATGGCCTCAAGCTCAGTGCCAAAAAGAGCATTGTCATCCCTTTTGGTAAAAACTCTGTACCCATGAGCTACCACATAGGCGGTAGACTACTTAACACCAAAAGTGTGGTGACCTTGGGACACAGGTGGGACAGTAGTCTCTCATTTGATAATTACATTGCCACAGTAGTCAGGAAATCCTTCTACATGGCACACTTCATCACAAAAAGTTTCTCATCCAGGAATAGAGGTCATTGTTCCCCTCTACTCGTCACTCATTAGACCCATTATAGAATACAGCACCCCTGTTGGTATGTACCTCACAAGACTTGTACAACAACTGGAAAGGCCGCAGAAATACCTCACAAAGAAGATTACTGGCCTCAAACAGATGCTCTGCACAGACCGTCTCAAAAAACTCCAGCTTTACTGCATCGCATATCGCCTACTCAGAGGCAATCTATGCCTAACATACAAAGCTATGTCAAACCCAGAGCTGTTGAACATGCTCCACTTAAAGAAATCCCAATCCCTCCAAGCTACACGCTGTAGGGACCTAAACCTTGTCACCACAATAAACAGAACATTCTGGAGGGATAGTTTCCTGTCCCAGAGACTTCCCATACTCTGGAACAAACTACCTATTTATTTATTTATTTTTATTTATTTATTTTTATTTATTTATTTATTTATTTTATTGTACATTTGTTGACCGGGCTAGTCTAACTGGATACATGTCCATGTTCGGTAGAGGCCCGGGGAGAAAAGCTCCAAGCATAGGTAGTAACTTATTATACAATATTAATATAAAATATCGATTGTACTTAAGATAAATGTGTATGGTGCCATTTAATGGGATTAAGCTGTGATCAAATGCAGATAATATTTGAGAGAAATAAATGTGTACAGAGTCATTTAGTGGGGCTAAACTAAGATCAAATACAGAAAAAAAATACAAATATATATATGTATGTATATGTATATATATATATATATATATATATATATATGTATATATATTATATATATATTTGTATTTTTTTTTTGTGCTAGGGCAGAGATCATATTACCTCTTGGTTTGAGGTTAGCTTAATTGTTAGGACAGGTAGGCAGCATAGTACAGTAGAGAAGTGGAGTAAAGGGAGAGCAAGATGGGTAAAGGGGATAATTAGTCAGGGGTTGTGCAGGGACAAAGCCAATGAGTTTTAGATATTCTTTAAGATGTTTTTTAAAAAGATGTGTGGAAGAGAGAGTAGAAAGTTCACTTGGAAGCTGGTTCCAGGTTTTTCCCACTGTGTTAGCGAAAAGTGAGTCCCCAGCTTTGTTGTTAGATTTAATAGTGGAAACTAGAAGCTTATTAGCTGAACGAAGAGTTGTAAGGTTTTTGTAAGGGACAGTCAGATTAGTGAGGATTGGGTATTATTAGGGTGGTAAAGTATTTTTGGGTTAAGTTGATGATAGAGTAGTTGGTGTTGCAGTTCTAACCATCCCAATTGTTTGAGGTTGAGACAGTGGCGGGTTCTGAAAGGGTTGCCAGAGGTGAATCTGGCTATGTTGTTATAGCTAGTAACAAGTTTGTTAAGGTTGTTTTTAGAACGATTGGTATAAATGGCAGAAGCATAGAACAGGGTAGAGATCAGGTGGGTCTGGGCAATAGTGGTTCTGGCTGTTGTTGTAAGGAAGGGTTTGAGTCTATAAAAGGAACCTAGTTTTTTGTTGACAGACTTTATGGTAGTATTAATATGGTCATCATAGCTAAGGTTGTTGTCTATGGTTATCCCCAGGAGACGGGTTGTAGTATCAGGGGATATGGTAGTTCCATTGTTAGAGGTTATTGTGAAGTGGATTTGTGGTGATTTTTGAGTAGGAGCAAAAGAGTAGTAATTTTGTTTTTTTGGGGTTCAGGAGGAGGCAGTGTTCATGAACCAATTTTTCACAATATTAAATACAGTTTGGGTGAGGGTCTGGAGTGAGGTTGAAGACCTGGCTGAGCATATTAAAGTTGAATCATCAGCATATTTTATGCAGGTGGCTTGAGGAATTTTGGTATTTAGTTCATTAATAAACATTGAAAAGAGAAGATGGTCTAGGATTGAGCCTTGAGGTACTCCAGTGTTTACGGGGAGGGGAGTTGAAAGCTTATTACCTCAAAGGACTGCTTGCTGTCGGTTGTCTGAATAAGATTTAAACCAGAGTAGTGCCTGTGCATCCAGTGAATGGGCTTTTAGTCCTCAATAAGCAGATTATAGTTGACCATATCGAAGGCTTTTGAAAGGTCGATATAGTGCAAAAGAAAGAGAGTTATTGTTATGATTTTTGTTTATACAGTCAGAAAAGGATAGCAGGGCAATTGTACTATGGAATTGTCTGAAGCCATGTTAGCAGTTATCAAGTAAATTGTTGTGGAGGAGGTGGTCAAGTAGTTGTCAGTGGATACATTTTTCCATTATTTTAGCTATTGGAGAGAGTAGGGCGATTGGTCTAAAGTTGGAAATATCAGTTGATGTTCCACCTTTATGTAGAGAGATGATGTGAGAGACCTTCCATATAAAAGGGATTTTGTTTTCTGTAATAATTCTGTTTATAAGGATAGAAATAGGGTAGGCAATGGCTTTAGCTGCAATTTGCAGGTATTCTGCTGGTAGACAGTCAGCAGAAGGGGTGCATGGCTTAAGTTTTTGAAGGAGGTTACAAATGAGGGATGTAGGTACTGGTTGTATGTGAAAGGAAGGAACTGGATTAATTGTGGTATTAGGTGGGAGGGTGCTAATGGGTGGGAGAGTATTAGCTAGAGTTTGAATGGCTTCTTTAAAGTAGTTGTTAAAGGTATCAGCGATTTAGCTTAGGGTTATTATGGGTAATTCCTGATGGGGTAGGAGTCTTGGAGTGCCCTGGCTGAAGCAGTTTGTTGAAAGCTGACCAGAAATTGTGTGGTTTTTGTTTGTGGGTTTGTTGGAGGTGGAGGTAAAAGTTTTTTTTTGTCTAGCAGAATTTCTTTTTTGGTGGCATTTCTTAATTGTTTAAAGTAATGGTGATCTGATGGGCTTTTAGAGGCTCTCCATTTGCCCAAATTTTATTTCTTAGGAGGATTTTTTGCCTAGTTTGTTTTGTGAGACTTCGGGCAGTTTTGGTCTTTATTCAGGAAGAGCAATAGGGGGCATGGTAGTCTAGGATTTGAAGGAATCTAGTATTAAAGTAGGTCACTGCTTCATCAAGTTGAAGATGGTGCAGTGGTGACCAGTCACATAAATTCAGTTCTATTTGGAAGTTCTCTGGATGAAAGTTTTTTTTAGAACGGGAGGTTTTGAAAATACTAGCATTAGGGCTATGACGTTTTTGTTTAATTATATAGGTTAGAGCTTGGTCACTGATGCCATCTGGAAGGGTTCCTGGCTTATAAGTACTAGGGTGACTGTTTATGAGGATCCAGTCTAGGGTGGTTTCTTTACCACTTTGTGGGTTCTAGTAAGGGGTGGTTATCATTTGTGAGAAACCATAAAGATTTATGTGGTTGATGGGATTGGGGGAGCTACAGATATCCCAGTCTATGTTAAAGTCACCTAGCACAATGGTTTCCTGAGGTAGGTGGGTAGATAGGCCACTAAGTATATTTTCAAGTGTACTGATATTGTTTCCGGGGGGAGATAGGAACAGATTATATAGATGGATTTAGAGTTGTTGATTTGAAGTTTAGCTGTAAGGGTTTCTGCATTGGAGTTTGAGGGAAGTGGCACATTGGAGAGCGAAACTTGGAGTTCTGATTTATACAAAATGGCTACACCCCCACCCTTTTTGGTAACGCGGTCACATCTCAGGATGTTATATCCTGGGGGGGTAATTTCATGGTCCTTGATTGAAGGTTTAAGCCAAGTTTCAATAATACAGAGGATATTGACTGTGTGCACGTCTAGGAGTGCATGTATGTGGGATATTTTATTGTTAATGCTACGGATGTTAAGGTGAGCTATCAGGAGGGAGTTGGATGATCTTTTTGGGGTAAAGGTGATGTGGGATTTTCGGTTTAGTGGGTTACTGGGAAGTCCTGTATTGGGACCAGGCTTTGGATGAATATCACCATCTAATAGGGGATGTTGTTGAGGTTTTTGTATTATGTTTACGATTTTATAGTAGTTGTTAGGGGGTTTCTTGTTATGGAAGGAAGTAATATGGGTAGATCTATGGTACTTTGGAAGTATATAGCTAGAAGTAGAGGTTATGTTAATGTGGTTGAGGGAATTTATATGTTATACTGGTTGAGTTTGTTGGTGGGGGTGGTGCTGTTCAGGCAGGAAAAATGTTCAAAGAAGGTTAGTGAGAATGCTAGAGTTAGGGAAACTAGAATAGTAGGTAAGAGTAGGAGGTATGTGTAAATAGAGTTGTGTTTAGAGGCCATTAGGATGAATAGGAAAAGATATATAGATAAATAGAAAATATAAAAACATAGCTCCTCAGTAGCACTCAAGAAAAATCTTGATTGGATGGGAGATAGGAAATTCACCCTGGGGATCACTTCTGTGACTCTGCTTGACAGGGGCACAGGAAAGTAATTTTCTTGGGTGGCGAAAGCCAGGTTACCTTTTTGGCTAGGCTTCTGTAGGCCCTAGGGTCAATAGCCTAGTACCTACCTATGAATCTGTACAAAAGCAAACTTAAGTTAATATCTGATCTTGGGCTGCTGCAGTTGGGGTGGGGTGTAAAAGTGTACTGATCATATTATATGTAGAACTAAGATGATCTCCCTTATTTTTACAAGAGTGGATGTTTGGCTCATTCTTGGCTTGAGCTGCTGAAAGTTTTTTTAAGCAAATATGCTTGATAAAACTAGACACTATTTTTTGTGCCTTTTATCATTTTAAATGTCTTGAATCTGCTAAGTTATTAGCTTGTTTTTCCCATTACCAGATGTTTTTGATGATAGACAGGAAGTCTGCAACTGAGTCTGTACACTGTGTTCTGAGTGAAATGTACAAAAATTCCTTCAAGCATTTGCAAAGTTGTTAGTTTCGTTTTTTCCTCATTGATAAGTATTACTTGGAGACTATCGCTCTGAATATTCACCCAATTAATCTTTAGAGTTCTGAACACTCATGGCTGAAATAAATGCAAAATGTATGTACAATGGCAAGTAGTTCAGTGAAAAATAAAACCTTAATACTTTAATGTAGGTAATAAAACAGTGGACCATTAATTTTTATTTAAATGTAGCCAGTGCGCTTTTATTCTTGGGGCTAAAAGTTAATGTTTTCTGAAAGCATTAAAACTGTTTTTCACAACTGGGAGGAAAATAAATGTAAGAAAAGTACCAGTGACAATCAGTGTAAGTGGGAACACTGGCTGTAACGTGCATTTTAACATGGGTAACCTTAATTTCAAGTTAGGCAATGCCTGTGGCTGCAGCTGTTGATTTTGGGCAGTTACTTCTATCAGGAGGGTTAGATTTTATATGTTGAAAATGTATATAGTTTTGTGTATTTGTTTTAAGTTAATAGGGGATGATGAGTTCTGAAAGTTTATTTAATTTTTTTGTTTTATTTTATTTTTTTTTTGAGGGGTTTTCTTTAAAGCAAAAAGTTTTGAAATGTGACATAGGTTCAAATGGAGATGAAGAGAGACAACTGTTTAAAATATCATTTTGCCAGTGTGTGCATGTAATACAGAAGCTGGAAATACACATTCAGAGGAACGGTCATGTTTAATAGGTTGCAGCAATAGCTTTCTGTCATAATGACTCCTCTGACCATTTTAGGCTGGAATGTAAATGATTGCTGTTACAGACAAAAAGGAAAGCGTATTCCGTTATGTTGTGTAGGGTGCAAATAACAATGCTGCTGGGGAGAGATTTGGATAGAGAAGTGCATGTGAATTTGACAAAGAGAGGATTTTGTGATTGATATTCAGCAGAATATCAGGGACAAAAGAAAAGTGAAATGAGAATACTAATTGCTAGAGGGGCCCCAGTAGTGATAGAAGAGAGAAAAAAGAGAATGGTAAGTTTATGGTAGTAAGGAGATATTGGCAAGGAAGTAGGATTACACTGTCATGTAATATTCCACCAAAAACTGCTGTCATGGAGTTTAAGAATTTTTAGGAAAAATCCACTTTCAACAGGGAATATTGTTTATAGTTAGGAAGTAGAACTTGATTTGCAATAGTGAGGATGTATCAGGGTACCTAGACGAGAGAATATAACATAAGAAGGTAGATTTCTTAAGAAGCATTTGAAAATATTTGATGTAGAAGGTGTGAATTCAGTAGAGGGAACTCCAGCTGGATTTAGATACTATTCCAAGGGTACAAATAACTGGAAAAGACTGGATATAAATTATATTTCACAGGAGCTTGAGCATGTAATTGAACATTTCAGTGCAAATCAGTAACTATTTTGGATCAGGCATTGATCAAAACTAAGATAAAAATACAGTGTAATGAAGTAAACATGAGACATTGGCACTTTACTACTTACCTGTTATAAAGTGAAGTATTTATGGAGTGGGTCATGGAAATTTATTAGAGTTATTAGGGATGATAGAAATGTATTCTGAATGGATAGCTAGTGATTGGGATAAAATGAAAATTGAGTTTAAAATATGGTAGAAATAAAAAAGATAAATATGACTAAGAAGTAATAGGATTCTTTATGACTAAGAAGTAATAGGAATTCTTTAGAGGGGCTTACAATGTTTAAAATATTGTAGAATTAGGGGAATATCACTGAACCAGTTCTAAAGGAAAATAAAGGGAGCATTTGGATCATATGGACAGATTTGGAAAGGTTGCTCAAGCAGCTGTTTTCTGATGACTCCAGAGCACACACTTTCAGTACAACAAATTAGGCAAAAAAAGTAGAAAGGGTTGTTACCAAACTTAGAGAGCCTATGAAAAGAAAAATTAGCCAATACCTAAAAAGAAAAAAATAATTATGGTTGTTCAGTAAACTTACCATAACAGTAGATGTTAGAATGATCACTGCTGTAGTACTGTAAGTTATATCCTCCTCACGATATGACAACTGGCCAGCTTCCAAAGCTTCAGGACACCTTCCATGCTCCTAAACCCTTAGCTCAAGCTGAGCTGACTAAAAGACAGGTTTGGGTGCCAAGGACTTCATAGTTTTCACGCCAAATTAGCAAGGGAGGTCGAGCCCTGAGAGGACATTGCTAGAACAAAAATAAATATCCACAACCTGGCATAACAATGCACCAAAAACAAAGGAGGATGGAGTGGAGAGAGTGGCTGCTGCCAGCAGTGATTGTTTTGGTAAGCTTACTTGCACAACTGTACTATGTTTATCATATTGATCACTACTGTAGTAGCCTAAGTTGTATGTATAGATTACCATAGCTTAGAACAACTGGAAGGCAGAAGGTGAAGGATCCAGGCACTCCTGGAGAATGATCCTAACAAAGCCTGACCTAGACCTGGTGAAGGAATCTAGCTTGTAGTTTGTAGGCAAGTACAAGTTTAGCTGTCCTTGTGGACCATTTTAAGCCTAGCCAATTTCCCTTGGTGAGAATTAAACCATTGCCTGCTATCTGTGATGTAAACACCTTAACCATTATGCTAACTCCCAACATGATTTAAAAGTGCATTGAAGCTTCCCTGACTGGTAATCATACCCTGACCAGGCAACTAGGCCACCAGGGCTACTTGAGCTGCTTCATGTTCAAATCACCATAGGTAAAATCCAATACCACTTCCTTGCAAGCTATAGGCCCCCCCTCTATGACTCAGGAAACCCAGGAAACCCATGCTATGTATTTAAACTTATTAAACACACTAACTATGCAGCCCCAAACCATATTCATGGGTGACTTTAATCACCCCACAATTAACTGGGAATCCTATATGACATCAAATGTATATACACAGAGATTCCTGGGTTTTGTAAACGCAAACTCCCTGGACCAGAAAGTCAGTACACCAACCAGGGGTGCAACCTTACGGATCTGGTCCTTACTAATATGGGAGACTGCTGCACACTCCCCTACTGTAATGCCTTCCCTGGTAAGGTCAGACCACAAAATGGTCTTCTTTGAAGTAAAAGTAAAACTTGGACCCCCAGCTAAATCAGGAGGATTCAGGATCTATTCTAAAGCTTACCTCCTGCTGTTAAGTGAGAACCTGACAAAATGTCAAGCCTCCATAAACCACGAGAACACTTCTGCCTATGCAGACCTGTTCACAGAAACCCTCTACAAGCATGTTAATAGCTGCATAGAAGCAGCTGTTCCAAAAGGAATAAGTACAGAACTAACTCAAAAAACAAGCCACTCTGGTGGAATCACAAAATCAAGCAGATGTATAACAGGAGGAAGACAATCATGGCAAAAATTAGGAGGTGCAGCACCCAGCAGGATAAAAGCACTCTCATCAAACTAAACAAACAACTCAGAGGACAAATAAAGTCTTCCAAAGCCGAATTTGAGGTATGTTTGACCTCCCAGGTCAAGGACAACCACAAACCATTCTTTAGCTATGTCTGCAACCTCAAAGGCAATACACAATTGTGTGCAGAGCTCATTGTAAATGGAGCCATTTTTATTGAGCCAGAAGATGTAGCAAACCTCCTGGCTGATAAGTTCAGTTCTAACTTTACTCTCCTCTCCCTCTCAACCTTCTGTCAGGAAACCTCATCAAATATAACTCCTGCTATCACTAGGGAACAGGTACTTAATGCTCTCTCTAAGACCAAGAACACTGCATCAGTGGGCCCAGGCAATACCCCAGGATGCCTTCTAAATAGCATGAAACATGATCTATCAGGGCAACTGGTGAACCTGGGAATATTGAGGCAATGTTACAACTGCCTCATGTACACAGACAATCCTCTCCTTCTCCCACAAAACACAAATACATGCGAGAGATGCAACTATACGGCCAAACTGGAGGCTGAGCTCTCTCAACATAGGACTGGCAAGACCAGACAGGAGGAGAAGGTAACCACACACAATACATACCCAGTCACACATGGTACCATCACAATTTCAAATCATACACATACTCACACAAAGACATACTCGGAGGCTCTGATCAAAAATTTACCAAAACAGCAGAGGCCACCAAAGCAGACACCCAAACAACTACCACCTCACGACCCAACACATGCAACACATAGACCACACAGTCAGAGTGTCAAACAGTCACAGCCCTTAAGGCCAAACAAAATGCCAGACACACTTGTCATTGGTGATTCCATAGTCAGACACACTGACGTCCCGCTCACCAGACTGAGTAAAGAGAAGGTCACAGTAAGCTGCCTGTCGGGCGCTAGAATCCGCCACATAACGCAAGCACTCAGGTCTCTCAACAGCAGGTACAAGTCGACTCAGTCATTGTCCACGCTGGTGTCAACGACCTGAGACGTACCTCCTTGGACTACATGAAAAGGGACATCGAGGAGCTCTCTGATTATGTAGCCCAGGCAGGTATGACCCTGACCTTGAGCAGTATCCTACCTTCACCTAGAATGATGCCACAATACAGTGATAAGATGATCAGCTTTAATAATTGGCTTAAATTCTGGTGTCATTCAAAGGGGATCCAATGTCTGTCTGCCTGGGATGACATGCTGGACAAGCCACGCTGCGCAAGGGACGGCTTGCACCTGTCACCCCTGGGCTTCTGGATATTGGCAAAGGCTCTTGCCACCCCCATAGTGCCTTTTTTAGGCAAGGCTCAAATTCTAAACCTACCACCCTAGAACACCAAAAAGGAAAAAACTAAGGGTAATGCTGCTCAATGCCAGAAGTCTCAATCTCAAGATGCACGCACTCGAGGCCCTTCTCAATATGGAGAACATCGATGTCTGTGCTGTGACAGAAACCTGGTTCAAGGCTCCTGAGAGCACCCCAGCACTAACAGGTTTCACCTCATATCATGCGTTCCGGCCCCAAAATCCGGACAACACCAAGAAAGGAGGGGGGGTGTCCATATTCATAAAGGACACCCACACCACAAGGTTGGTGGCAACGCGATGCATCGGAGACCATCCAGGTGCAATTAACCATAGGCAAGACTGCTCTGCAATTTGTAGCATGTTACAGGCCACCCTCTCAAACTCAGGAACCTCACATGGCCTTCCTGAAAACATTGGAGGGATAAATGTATCTCCAAACACCATCATACTAGGTGACTTCAACTACCCTAATATAGACTGGGAACACTACTCAAGCCCGAACACTCTAACCCAAAGATTCCTGGAGTTCATAAACTCAAATGCCATGGAACAACTAGTCACCATCCCCACAAGAGGAGAAAACATACTTGATCTCATCATCACGAACATGGGATCAAAATGTTCAACACCGGAAGTATACCCCTCACTGGTGAGATCAGATCATAAACTAATCTCGCTGGAGGTCCTCATCCCGCCCCACCTGAAACAAAAAAGACCACAGTGAAAAACTTCTCAAAAGCCGATTTCACACTTCTAAAAACTAGTGTGGTCTCCTTTAAGGCCCCTGAGACAGTGGTAAACATTACTCAAACCGCTGAATCACTTACAAATGCCTTCTACCAGCACCTACAGGACTGCATGGATCAGGCAATCCCAAACAAAACTAAGACTCTCTGTACCAAAGGCAAGCGTCCAGTCTGGTGGACCCCAGCCATAAACAAGCTCTACAACAAAAGGAGGAAGCTACTACAAGATAGAGCAAAATCCTTGAAAGGTAAGACACCTTTGATCATTATAAGTAAAAAACTAAGAGCTCTCATAAAATCATCCAAGGCAAATTTTGAGAGAAAAATCGCCAAGGACTCTAAAGAGAATCATAAGGCCGCCTTTAGCTATGTTAGAAACCTAGGAGGAAACTCCCAGATATGCTCAGAATTAGTTCAAAATGATGTGAAAATTACTGAACCTACACACATTGCCAACATACTGGCTGACAGGTTCAGTGCAAACTCCGCCCCCCCTCCCCAGAAACAGGAGAGATATCTATTCCAGAGGATTGTAGCCCCCCAAACATCTCCAACGCCCAGGTGAGAACTGCCCTCACCAAGGCAAAAAACACAGCATCCATGGGACCGGATGGTGTCCCCGGCTGTGTGCTTCATGAACTCAACGAGGAATTAAACCCACAGTTAGGACAGCTGTTTAATCTTAGCCTCACCTCAGGATACGCACTCCAAGGAGTGGCGCACGGCGACTGTGGTCCCACTTCATAAGGGCGGTGCCTCCACAGACCCTGGAAATTACCGCCCCATTAGCTTGACAAGCCTTATCTGCAAAGCCATGGAGAGGATCATAATGGAACTCATAAATAAAGACATAGGGAACTTGCAGACTTTGGATCCAACCCAGTTTGGCTTTGTCAAAGGCAGATCCTGCCTCTTAAACTTGGTTGACTTTTGAGACAGTCACCAAGGCCATTGATGAGGAAAGGCAGTCCATACAGCCTACCTCGACCTGGCAAAGGCCTTCGACACAATACCCCACTCAGGTATCATCGAAAAACTCATCAGCTTGAATGTAAACCCATACATCACAAGATGGGTTGCAAACTGGCTAAGTGACAGAACCCACAGGGTCAGAGTTGCTGGAGCCATGTCAGACTCAAAGCCTGTCACAAGTGGTGTCCCACAGGGCTCAGTCCTGGGTCCACTCTTGTTCGGCATCTACTTTTCTGAAGTACAAGCAAACACAGGAGGGTTATGGCTGACAAAGTTTGCAGATGACTGCAAACTGGGCCATAGTCGAAAACACATCTGACACAGATATCCTCCAGAAGGGCCTCACAGAAACGGATAACTGGTGCCAGAGCCATGGCCTGAAGTTAATCGCCAAAAAATGCATAGTCATACCCTTCGGGAAAAACAAGGTTACACCTAGCTACCATATAGGTGGCAATCCACTGAGCACAGAAAAAGTCATCAGAGATCTGGGGACCCAGGTTGACAGTAGCCTTTCGTTTGACACTCATGTTGCTAAAGTAGTTAGGAAAACCTTCTATATCACCCACCTGATCATGAAGGGATTCACATCTAGATCAAGGGAGGTCATTGTCCCCCTGTACTCATCACTCATTAGACCTATGATTGAGTACAATGCCCCGTTCGGAATGCATCTGACCAGACACCTGCTGCAGCTTGAAAGGCCCCAAAAGTTCCTCACCAAAAGGATAAAGGGTCTCAAAAATATGTCTTATGCTGCCTGACTGAAAGAACTCCAGCTCTATTCAGTCTCATACCGCTTGCTCAGAGGTGACCTGTGCCTGACATATAAGGCCATGTCAAACCCAGATTTGATGAATATGCTTCACCTCAAAAAATCTAGATCCCTCAGAACCACAAGGGCGGAGACTTAAACCTTGACACGGTTATAAATAGAACGTGCTGGAGGGACAGATTCATCACCCAGAGACTCCCTATGCTGTGGAACAAAATCCCGGTACATGTGAGGCAGAGCACCTCTCTGGCCTTGTTCAAGAGGAATCTTGACCAATGGATGGGAGATTGCAGATATACCCCAGGGATTACTTCAGTGTCACTGCTTGACAGAGGCACAGCAAAATGATAGGCATAGTTTTTATTCAAACTAAATGGGTGGCGAAAGCCACATAACTATGGGCTAGGCTTATAAATGCCCTTGGGCAGATAGCCTAGTATGAACCTATGAACCTATGAACCTATTACTGTTTAACTGTAGCCTCCAAACAGGCTTCGTGCCTCATGAATGGAGAAAGGCAACAGTCATCCCTCTGCAGAAAGGTGGGACACCCACAGACCCTGGGAACTACAGACCCATAAGTCTCAGTAGTCTTGTATGTAAAGCTATGGAAAGAATTATGGAGATACAGTAAACCTCCAGACACTGGACTAAATCCAGTTTGGGTTTGTCAAGGGCAGATCATGCCTACTCAACCTGGTGGACTTCTTTGAGAAGATCACCAAAGCAATGGATGAGGGCAAAATTGTTCACACTGCCTACCTTGACCTGGCCAAGCCATATGACACAATACCCCACTCTGGCATTGTTGACAAACTCAAGAGGTTAGGTACAAATCCGTATGTCAACAGGGGGGTTAGCCAACTGGCTCACAGACAGGACCCAGGAAGTTAGAATTGGAATGTCCACTTCTACAAAGAGACCAGTCACAAGTGCAGTCCCTCAGGGATCAGTCCTTGGACCACTCCTTTTTGGCATTTACTTCTCAGAAGTCAAGGTTGTTGTTGGTGGTCTCTGGCTGACTAAATTTGTAGATGATTGCAAATTAGGAGCTGTCATTGAATCTCACACTGACACAAATGTTCTCCAGAAGGGGCTAACACAGCCAAACAACTGGTGTCGGAGCCATGGACTAAAACTGAATGCCAAGAAATGCATAATAGTATCACTTGGGAAGTCATCCATCCCTGGTAATTATCATATTGACAACACACCCCTTAGAGTTGACCCAGTAGTCAGGGACTTAGGGACACACACATCTAGTAATCTAGCCTTTGGTCATTGCATGTCTACAGTGGTGCGGAAATCAATCTATGTTGTGCACTTTATAAACAAAAGTATGTATATGGCGTCTAAGTCGAAGGAAGTCATTGTTCCACTTTATCTGGCATACATCAGACCTATCATTGAGTACAATACTCACTTTGGTATGTACCTAACCAGGCTTATTCAACAACTGGAACATCCACAGAGGTTCCTCACTAAAAGAATACAGGGCATAAGTAATATGTCCTATGCAGACCGCCTCAAGGCCCTATCCCCTGTATTCTGTCTCCTACAGGCTTTTGAGGGGAGATCTAGCCTCACATACAGGACATTGTCAGACCCCACTCTGATGGACCTCCTGCATATCTACAAAGCAAATAGTACCAGAATTACCCTTTGCCTGTGATATAAGTAGAACCTGCTGGAGAGATAGGTATGTATCCCAGAGACTACCCCGTCTATGGAACAGGCTCCCCATCCTTGTGAAGCAGAGGTTCCTCCTTAACCCAATTCATGTGCAACTTGGACAACTGGATGGGAAAACAGAAATTCTTCCCTGGTTTGGCACCTGTGTCTCTAATGCAAACAGGTAACCTGTAAATGGTTCATCTCCCAGGCCCATGCTTTCACTTATCAAGGGTATCAGAAATTGTCAGAGATTTGGGATGCATGGCTAAGCTTAAAAAGGCCCTTGTGTTCGTTAGCTTAGTAAACACCTATGAACTTGTAGGGACTTCCCAATATGTGACTAGGAGGCTAACTAACCTGAAGAGCCATTTTAAGCCTAGCCAATAACTAAGGTCAGAATCAAACCTTGTGTCTGTGAGGTGAAGATCTTAACCACTTAAATCCAGCCCTTTCTAAAAAGCCATAGAAGAAGCCAAGGCCCTGATGGAATGTGCCTTGACCCTGCCTGGAATAGTTTTGCTCTGTTGGGAATAAAAAAAGGTGATAGCCTGAGACAACCATTTGGAAATAGTCTGCTTTGACACAGGTTGTCCTTTCTTACCTGCTCAAGAAATGAACAACTGATTGGAAGTTCTGAAAGATATCATTCTGTCAAGATAATACCCAAGCTGTCTGGAAATCCAAGGTTTTAAGTATCCTTTCTCCCTTATTCTATGGCTCAGGAAAGAGCACAAGGAGATGGATAGGAAACCCTGTCTGTGGAAAATGCGATAAAGGTTGATCCACCATAAGAGCTTGAAAATCAGATGCTTTTCTTTTAGAGGTCAGAGCCATTGGTAAAACAGTTTTCCATGTTAAGGAACTCAGTCAGATGAGCGCCTTCAACTGGAGCAAGTGTTAGCATCTATAACACAAAATTAAGATCCCAAGGAGGAGCCACTAGTTTTCTTATAGGTGTCTTATGCAAAACCCCTTTCAAAAACATTTTGATATGGGAATGCAATGAGAGAGTGGAATCCATGGGCATACATTTTGAAACTGCAGACAAATTAACCTTGATAGAGGAGTAAGACAGGCCATAGCAAAGTAACTGACACAACTATTGCAAAACCAGTGAAATGTTAGCATTGACTAGATGCTGGGTATGTTTTTGATACCAGCTAGAAAACTCTTTTAATTTGCTAAAATATGATTTTCTAGTTGCAGGCTTTCTTTTCTCTTAGTTCGTGCTGCATGTTCTCAGTAAACAGGTACCTAAAATGTATAAGTGCCTATCATCCAGGCAGTCAGTTGAAGTTGTTTGGGGTTGGGATGTCTCAGATCTCTCTGTTCTTGTATGAGGAGATCCATTGTGTGAGGAAGCTTGTGGTAATTGCCTCTGGCCAATTCCAAAAGAAGAGAGAAAGTACAGTTGTGTACTCTTACCATAAATGTAGATGTTCGAGTGTGTTCACTGTTGCAGTCATCACTGTAGGGTTCTTCCTGCCAGCAGCAGCCCCCGATCGGCCAGAATCCCAAAGTCTGGATCGGGCGCCAGCTGAGGTCGCATTTATCCTGACGTCAATGCGCCGGAAGGTATAAAGACCTCAGCTGACGCCATTTCCCCAGTTTTTCTTGCCCCAGAATCAGGTGCCCAGAAAGAAAAGGCTAAAAAGGAAACCATGCCCAAAACCTCAGCAGCCAAAATACCTCACAACAGACAATACTCAAGGAAAAAACAAAAGAGGGGGATAGGAGGGAGGGTAACCCAGACTGCAACAGTGAACACACTCGAACATCTACATTTATGGTAAGAGTACACAACTGTACTATGTCCTTCGTGGTTCACTGTTGCAGTCATCACTGTAGGGTTGAGTCCCAAAGCTAAGAAAGGGTGGCTGGAGGAGAAACAGAGGGAGCGGTCACAAAACCACAGAAGCAAAACCTGCCCTGGATTTAGAATAGAGAGGGAGGTTGTAATGCTTAGGAAAAGTATGTACAGAACTCCAAGTATCAGCTTCCAAAATATCCTTGCTAGGAACCCCACAAAGAAAAGCTGCTGAAGTAGCAGTAGCCTGGGTAGAATGAGTCCTAACATTAACAGGAACCGGATTGCCATGATAAGAGTAACAGAACTTGATGCAATGGGCAATCCACTTGGAAATAGCTTGCTTAGTGATTGCTTTCCCCTGAACAGTAGGAGCATAAGCGACAAACAACTGATCAGATTTCCGGAATATCTTGGTCCTGTCCCGGTATAGACAAAGCTGTCTGTGCACGTCTAGAGAGTGCAAAAGACTTTTTTCCTCACTTTGAGGATTAGGATAAAAGGTAGGCAAATGAATAGACTAATTCAAGGCCACTGCTGAAACCACCTTGGGCATAAAAGTGGGATTAGTCCATAGAGATACCTTGTCCTGATGAAAAATAAGGAAGGGTTCCACAGCCATGAGTGCTTGCAATTCCAAAATTCTTCTAGCAGCGGTAATAGCTAAAAGAAAAACAGTTTTCCAAGACAAACATCTTAAATCCGTGGAAGCTGCAGGTTCAAAAGGAGACAAAATTAATTTCTCCAAAACATAGTTAAGATCCCAAGTGGGAACAGGAGCCCTTATATGGGGCCGAATATTCTTAGCCCCTCTAAGAAATTGTTTAAGTAATTGATGAGAAAAAATAGGAGGATCTGTATCGTAATGTGCAGAAATAGCAGAAGCATGAAGCTTAATAGACGAAAAAGATAGGCCCGTATGTAATAACTCTGTCAAATACTGTAAAATCAGAGGAATGTTCGGAACAGAAGAATCACCACCCTGGACTTGACTCCAGGAGCAAAATCTTTTCCATTTTCCCGCATAAGATTTTCTAGTGCTCGGCCGTCTAGCTTCAAGGATTACAGCCAATACCTGTTTGGAAAGGGCAGAGGTGTTTACAGACCCTGGATCCGCCAGGCAGCTAGATGCAGAGTCTTGACATGACTGTGCAGTATGCGGCCGTCCCGTTGAGACAGTAGATGAGGGATTTGAGGCAGAATCCAGGGAGGCTCCTGAACCAAGGTCATCAGAGTGGAATACCAGAATTGCCGAGGCCAGTTGGGAGCCAGTAGAATCATGTGTGGTCTGTCCTGTTTTATCTTCAGAAGTACCTGAGGTAGAAGAGGAAAGGGAGGAAAAGCATATACTGAGAGGTGTTTCCAAGTGAATGAGAGGGCATCCACTTTCCATGCTGGTTTGTGGAAGGTCCTTGTGCAGAATGTTGGAAGTTGATGATTCTGAGGGGATGCAAAGAGATCTATGTCCGGACATCCCCAAGCCTTTATAATCACCCTGAATATCCGAACATCCAACATCCATTCGTGTGGATCTGAAATGCGTCTGCTCAAGGCGTCTGCCAGAGTGTTGTCTTTCCCTGGCAGGAATTGCGCCTGTAAGTCGACACTGCATGTCAGAGCGGTGTACCAGAGATTCATGGCTAATCTGCACAGGGGGTAAGAGTGAGAGCCCCCCTGCTTGTTGATGTACCACATCACTGTAGTGTTGTCTGTCCGTATCAACAATTGTCCTGGTAGAAGAAGGTCCCTGAAGGCTATCAGGGCATTCTGTACAGCTAGCATCTCCTTCAAATTTATGTGCAGGTGCATTTGTTCCTTCGTCCAAACACGCTGAAGACACCTCCCGTGCA
The DNA here is from genome assembly GCF_019279795.1 of Protopterus annectens. Taxonomy (NCBI): domain Eukaryota; kingdom Metazoa; phylum Chordata; order Ceratodontiformes; family Protopteridae; genus Protopterus; species Protopterus annectens. The sequence continues at coordinate 1,599,209,483 of NC_056731.1, forward strand.
TGTGGGCTCCCCAGGCATAATCTGAAGCATCCGTTGTCAGAACTTGGTCGGTCGGCAGAGGACAAAAAGGCTTCCCCTTGTTCTGTAGACAGGCTTCGGCCCACCAAAGAAACTCTTGCTGGAGACGAGGCAAAATCGTGACCACTGTTTCCAAACTGTGGTAATGCTGAGACTAGACACTCTTGCGGTACCACTGCAGTTTCCTCATATGCAGCCTTGCATATGGTATTAGCAGAATGCTGGAGGCCATGTATCCCAAAGCCTGCAGAATTTATTTTGCAGTCAGCTGTTTCATTGAAGCCAGGCGTCGGAAAAAAGAAGCCAGTTGCACTTTTTTGTCTGGTGTCAAGGAAGCCATCTGGGTTGAAGTACTCAGAACAGCACCCAGGAAAGTAATCTGTTGTGTGGGTACCAGATTTGATTTCTTTAGATTCACTGTGAAACCGAGGCACAGAAGAAGATGCTACACAAAAGCTAGATGCCGAAGTAGAGTGTCTTTGTCGTCCGCTTGAAGAAGACAGTCGTCCAGATAAGGGTAAATTTGAATCCCCGACTGTCTGCAAAACGCCATTACTGGTGCCAGGCACTTCGTAAAGACCCTGGGCGCAGTAGATAAGCCAAAGGGCAGCACAGAGAACTAGTAATGTTTCGAGCCCACTTTGAAACGCAGATACCTTCTGCACTCTTGCCTTATAGGAATATGCAGGTAAGCGTCTTTTAAGTCCAAAGTCACCATCCAAGCGTTCTTGCCCAACATAGGCAGCAGCTGCTGCAGAGTGAGCATCTTGAATTTTGGTATATCTAGGAAGGTGTTTAGCACAGAGAGGTCCAGGATTGGTCTCCACAAATTTTCCTTCCTGGTAACCAGGAAAAGTCTGGAATAAAAACCTTGCCCTATTTCTAAATTTGGTACCAATTCTATGGCCCTCATAGCCAGGAGAGACTGAACCTGCCGTTGTGACTCTGCCCACTGTTGATATGGCAGGTCTGGCCAACCGTTCGGTTTTGGCATAGTGTAGAAATGAAATCTGTAACCTCTTGAGACTATGTCCAGAACCCATTTGTCCCGGGTTATGTGGCTCCAATTTTGATAAAAAAAGAGAAACCCTTCCCCCCAAAGAAGCTTCCAGGAGAGGAGCCCCAGGAACCAGAAAGGGAGAGTCATAAAGACTGTTTTCGGTAGGGTTGAGACTTATCTTCACCTCCCTTGGGAGAGGGGGCACTCCACTGCCTATTCCTAAAATGGGACTGTGACTGTCCCCTACCTCTGGAACACCTGAAACTGCCTCTCTGAGACTTGTCCGAGCCCAGAAAGGACCAAGGTTTAGTTGGCCAGTGTTTGCTAAATCTAGGAGGTTGCACTTGTAGAAAATCCTTAACTGTCTGCATAGATTTGGCTTTGTCTTCCATTTTCTTCAATACCTCTTCAGCTTTGGACCCAAACAGAACATCGTGCTGCAAAGGGGCATCCAAAAGTTTGGCTTTAATCTGATCTGGCAAGCTTTGATCTCTTAACCAAGCATGTCATCTAATAACCACGCCAGTTGTTGCAGCCCTACAAGAAGCTTCCAAAGAATCAAAACCACAATGCAGGGTATGTTTACCCACTTGTTCAATAGCATGCATTAAATCCTGTAACTCCTGATTATCCGCACCAATAGACACAGCTGACATCTTTTGTTGAAATACAGACAAAAGGTATTGCTGATACTTCAGCATATGAAATTGACAGTTCAAAGCCCTAATAGACAATGTAGCAGAAGTATAAACCTTTTTACCCCATCTCTCCAAAGCCCTGGACTCTCGGTCAAAGGGAATAGGATTTTTAGCAGAGGCCACTTTATAACACCCTTAGGATCCTGAGAAATTGTTTCCGGATCAGGTGAAAGATTTTTAAAAAGAAATTTATGAGAATCTGGAACCCTATGATACCTATCTGGTTTGGCCGGAGTAGGGGGAAAAGAATCAGGAGAGAGAGAAGCTTCTGAAAAAACATCATCAACAATATCGAATACAGGGGGAATAGCCAGAGGCTTATGCTGTGTGAGAGGAAGAAAATCCCTAAGCCTTTTCTTGGATTCAGAGAATTCCTGCCCTTCCCAGTAAAAATGCACCCTCATATCATGCAAAGCTTCACCAAAAGAATAATCCTCAGGAGGAGAGGCGGAAGGAAAGGAATCTTCAGCATCAGAATCCTCATAAAGAGGAAAAGCATAATCCTGCTCAAGGGAAGAAGCAGAAGAAACAGAAATTTGGTCTGAAGAATCATAATCGGACTGTAATCTAGGCTTCTTGTCAGGAGGGGGATGAGAACCCCTGATCATAGTTGAGATCTTCAGCCATCCTAAGCATCTGCCTCTGAGGCCTAGGACCCTGATCAAAAGGTGCCTGTGCTAGCCACTTCACTTTAGCTGGAGCCTTAGACTTTGACTTAGCATGTAAACCTGAATCCACATTTACAGGAAGCTGTGAAGGCCTGAGAACTCCCTCAGAAGCTGGTACCTGCCTGCCGACTCTGGACCCAACTGAGGGAGCAGTATCTGAAGGTCCAGTCCCTGGCAATTCTGAAGACCCCATCAGCTCCACACCGGAGTTGGTACAGGCAATTGGTTCAAAAGAGGCGGACGACAGGGGCTGCAAAGGCGCCTCACTGACAACCGTCGAACCAGCAACTGGCAATAACTGAGTAACATCCTTTGCTGTGGACCTCGGAGGCCTGTCAGCATCCCTGCGCCTCTTACACACCCCAGAAGCTGGAAAAGAATCTGAAGAAATGTTATAATTAAACATTTTTCCAAAATAGTAAAAGGCAAAGTTATATCTACGCTTAATAGTACGCCGATTAAATCTAGCACAAAACACACAATTAGCAACGTCGTGGTCAGGACCCAGGCAGGGAATACAATAAGAGTGAAAATCCCTATGAGGTATTTGCTTCCCACAAGAAATACAATTATTAACTTTTTCTGACATCTGACTGGAGCAAGAAAAAGACCTCCCCAACGGGGTACTTATCTGTAAAAAACGAAAAACCTGGGATTAGATCCAAAAACAAACAGGAACAGGCCAACCGGCATCAGTGAACTGCAAAGGGCACCGCGCGACAAAAAAGACTGGGGAAATGGCGTCAGCTGAGGTCTTTATACCTTCTGGCGCATTGACGTTAGGATAAATGCGACCTCAGCTGGCGCCCGATCCAGACTTTGGGATTCTGGCCGATCGGGGGCTGCTGCTGGCAGGAAGAACCCTACAGTGATGACTGCAACAGTGAACCACGAAGGACATCCACTGTTGCATGGTCCATATTTGGAGTTAGCACAATGATCTTGGTGGTTCCTTCTGAATTCAGAAGAACCTTGGATAGCAGTGAAAAGGTATATGGGAACATTTTTGTGCAAGGATAGGAAAAGACATCTGTCTTTCTTGCCTTCTTGCATGGAGCCCTTAGCAGAATTTTGCCAGCTGATTGTTCAGTAAGGAGACAAAAAAGTCTACTTGAGGACTTCCCCCAAGATGGATCAAATTTTTGAAGAACCCTCCGATCTAGTGCTGTAAAGCTGTATCCCATGCTAACATGGCTAGTCTGCAAAAGGGGTACATCTGTTTGTAACTTGCTTGTTTTATATACCACATCATTACAGTATTGTCCATAACAAATTTTAGTGGTCCTGAGGACCAAAGGTGATTAAGAGAGTTGAGTGCCTTGATAAGGGTGAGCATCTCTTTTACATTTATTTGCTTGTGTCCATCTTTTTCTCAATACCTTGCACTTTTATTCCCTTGACACTGCTTCCCAAGTAATCTCTGAGGCGTTTGTTGTGACTGACTTCTTTGGAGCAGGAGGGGAGAAGGGGAGACCTGGATTCAGGAATATTTGATATCTCCACCAAGTGTTTTTTTCTTTTCACACAGATCCCAGAACTGGAATTTGAACGATAATGGGTGTTGGTGCTGGAACCAAACAGACTTCAGATACTGTTGTATCTTCCTCATGTGTGGAGCCTTGCCAGAGGTCTCTTGAGAATCATAGATGTTCTTCGTGTTTCACTGTTGCAGTCATCACATTTGGGTTATCCTGCCAGGGGTAGCCCTCAGTCGGCCTGAATACCAGAGGCTTAGTATTTCTGCTGTGTAGGCACTGGCTTCGGAGGAAGTTCTTCGCAGTACTGATATTTGATACAAATCAACTTCTTTTGCATCTTCATTTCTTTCTAAAACTACCGAGCTTTTAAGGCCAAGAGTACGAGCTACGTCTGAAAAAAACAATGACCCAGACTCAAGTGCCTGCTTCCTTGCCACAATCTCAGATGCTTAAAATGGCAGAAAACCTGTTCATGCTGATTAGGGGTAGTCAGCCTTCCCCTGCTAAGAGAAAGAGACTTGTCCCCAGCAGCTTTATCTGACCAAGAGTCCGACGACTGAGATTTCTAAATATGAAGACATGCCGTTATCTGCCTATGAGGATTCAGATGCAGAGGAATTCATTCCTTCTACCTCCCCTCCAGAGGGTTTTTCTTTTGGTGAAACCCTAAACACTTTGAGAGAGCATTTCCATTGGGAATGCCAGGATTATCCTCAGTCCAAAAAGAGACTCGGGGAATTTTTTAGATTTACCACAGCACAAACCCTTAGCTATCCCTCCTGTTGTAGATGATGTCTTTATGGAATCCAGTCTAACTCCTGATACTTTACCCGCTGCTCCAAGGAAACCTGACAGGTACTACAGAGTCCCTGACTCTCACAAATTTCTCTTCAAAAATCCTACTGCTGACCCAGAGGTCATCTCCCAAGGACCTAAAGGAATAAAAGCAACTACAGCTAAGAATCCCACCTCCCTCGGACAGGAATTCCCAAGCTTTAGACAGATGGGGTAAAACTGTATACACCTTTGCAACTCTCGCCATTAGAGCATTGAATTGTCAGTTCCACATGGTGAAATACCAGCAACATACTATGGAACCTATTAAGCAAATATTATCTACTTTTCCTGACTGTGCAGAAAATAAAGAATTACAGGAACTTATGCATTCTGCAAGCCAAGTCAGGAAGCATACCCTGCAATGTGTGTTTGACACCCTAGAATTGTCTTGCAGGGCAGCAGTCACAAGTTCTGTACTTAGAAGGCTTGCCTGGCTTAAGGAGCAGACCTTGCCAGATGATGTCAAATCAAAATTATTGGACACTTCTCTGAACAAGGACAATCTATTTGGCACCATAGCAGAAGAGGTTTTCAAAAAGATGGAAGAAAAGGCTAAGTCTATGCAGACAGTCAAAGATTTTTTGCAAGTGCAGCCTCCACGATTCAGTAGGCATTGTCCCTCAAAACATTGGTCCTTTCCAGCCCCCTCAAGGCCATCTCAAACTAGACCCAGGGGAAACAGACCCCCCCAGATTACAGTCTCAGGTATGCAGAGATCTAAGCAATGGAGTACCTCCACTTCTAAAGCAGGGAGTACTAAGCCACCCCCTTACGGAAATAATTCACAATGTCTTCTCAATTCCACTCCTCACCTCTGCTCAATTGCTCGTGCCCTTAGGAGGGAAAGTTGCCCAATTTGCAAACAACTGGGCCTCCTTCACCAACGATCGATGGGTCCTCAGCATAGTATCCCAGGGGTACAAATTTTATTTCCAAACGCTGCCAACCCCAAAAGGGTTCTGAGACCTTCCTCCAAACCAGTGAGCAGAGGCGCAAAACCAAATTCAGTCCCTGCTCTCCATAAGGGCAGTTCAGCCTGTTCCTGCAGAACGGATAGGCCAAGGTTTTTATTCCAGACTTTTCCTGGTACCCAGAAAAGAGGGCACCTGGCACCCAATCTTGGATCTATCCATTCTAAACATCTTCCTGGTGGTACCAATATTCAAAATGCTCACCCTACAGCAGCTTCTCCCTATGCTGTCCAAAGATGCTTGGTTAGCCACCCTAGACCTAAAGGAGGCCTATCTGCACATCCCAATCAGGGACTCCTGCAGGAAATATCTACGTTTCAGGGCAGGATCTATGTATTATCAGTTCTCTGCACTTCCCTTTGGCTTATCCACTGCTCCCAGAGTTTTCACAAAATGCCTGGCTCCAGCCATTGCCTGTTGCAAACAGAGAAAGATTCAAATTTACCCCTACTTGGATGATTGCCTGTTTCAGGCAGACAGTCAGGAAAAGCTGTTACAGTACCTGACATTTGTAAAGGATCTTCTAACCTCCGTAGGGTACACTATCAACGAAAAGAAATCCAAACTAGTCCCCAGTCAAAAAATTGTATTCCTGGGAGCAAGCTTGGACACCGCATTCCAGATGGCATTCCTTACTCCAGAAAAACAAGCCTATCTGACAGGCTACTTCATTCAAATGGCCACCAGAATCCAGCTATCCGCAAGGAAAATCCTGTAGGTTCTAGGGTTCATGGCCTCCTGCATTCTACTAATTCCATATGCCAGAGTGCATATGAGGAAACTTCAATGGTACTTAAAATGTCTTTGGTGCCAACATTCTCAGGACCTGGAAACTGTCATATCTATAATACCTTGTCTAAGGAAAGAGTTCCTTTGGTGGGCAGCAGCATGCAACCACAACAAGGGGCTTCCCTTTACACAACCCCACGCCACCCAGACCCTAACCCAGATGCATCATACTGTGCCTGGGGTGCACATCTGGATGGCAAGTGCATTCAGGGCCACTGGAGCCCAAATCAAATTCATCTGTACATCAGCCAAAAAGAGATGCTAGCTGTTCAGCATGCTCTGACAGCTTTCAGATCCCTACTCTCACCAGGGCCCCTACAAATCAAAACCGACAACACCACAGTGATGTGGTACATCAACAAGCAGGGGGGGAACCCACTCTGTAGGCTAGCCATGACCCTGTAGAACACGGCCTCAGCCATGCATGTTCACCTGCAAGCTCAATTCCTGCCAGGCAACCAAAACTCTCTGGCAAACAACTTAAGCAGAAATCTACTAGACCCACACAAGTGTAAATTAAACCACATCACCTTTAGCCTTGTGGCCCAGAAATGGGGTACCCCGAAGTTGGACCTATTTGCCTCACCTACAACCACCAGCTCAGCAAATTCTGCACCAGGGTACCTCACAGCAAGGCCTGGAAAGTGGATGCCATATCCTTCCAGTGGGAAACCTCTCAATCTATGCATTCCTCCTCTGCCTTTTCTTACAAGAGTATTACTTAAGATAAGGGAGGAAAGACACTGGCCACACCAATACTGGTACCCACTACTGCGCAGTCTGTCACCAGTGCCCCCATGGCACCTGCCCCAGATCCCAACTCTCCTGACTCAGCAGGATGGACAGTTCTTGCATCTGCAATTGCAGACCCTGTACCTTGCAGCCTGGCTTATTCCTTGAATTCTCCTCCAGTGGCCAGCCTAAGCAAGCAGGTACTGGATGTCATACGTGAAGCCAGATGACCCAGTACAAGGAAATCCTGTGCTGACAAGTGAAAAGGTATTGTTCCTGGATTCACACTAAAGGAGCGGATACAGCACAGCCCTCCTTACCTCTCATCCTGGATTACCTAGCCACAGAGGCCTTTCCTTCTCTTCCATTAAGATCCATGCCTCTGCCATCTCTCCTCATTACAGCTCTGAGCCACCTTTCTTCTCTCACTCTCTCATCAAATAGTTCCTGAGAGGGCTAACAACTTAAGGCCACCAAGAAGAGCCCCCACCCCTGCTTAGGAACCGTAACTTTATGTTGGAAAAACTCACGCTTACCCCCTTTGAGCCTGCAGTGTCAGCAGAATTAAAATTCCTCTCTTGGAAAACAGCCTTGCTTCTGGCCATCACTTCAGCTAGAAGAGTGTCTGAGCTACAAGCACTTACGGGTGTGGAACCCTTCATTATTTTTCATGCTGACAGGGTCTCCCTCAGGATTTAACCCAACTTTCATGCCCAAAGTGGTGTCCAGTGTGGATCTCAACCAATCTATCCATTTGCCCACCTTTTTCCCTAATACTCAAAATAAGGGGGAAAGGATCCTGCACTCTTTAGATGTGCACAGACAGCTCAGATTCTACCTTGATAGGACTAAGCCCTTTAGGAAATCTGACCAGTTACTAGTCAGCTTTGCACCAGGGGCAGAGGGCAAGGCCATATCAAAACAAACCATGTCCAAATGGATAGCACACTGTATCCATTTCTGTTACAAACACCATGGGAAACCACCCCCTCAGGGGGTCAGAACATATTCCACTAGGGCAACTTCAGCCTCTACAACCTTTCTCAGAGGAGTCCCTATCAGGGACATTCTGGAAGCTGCTACCTGGAGTTCTGTTCATACCTTCACCAAGCATTACCACCTGCCTGTCTTTTCCAAATCCAGGGCGGGCTTTGCAACAGCAGTCCTGCAGGGCATACTAGCCAGCCTCAACTCTTCTTGACTGCCTCCACCCATTCTTCAACTTTGGGAATCAACCAAGTGTGATGACTGCAACAGTGAAACACGAAGAACATAGTACAGTTGTATACACTTACCATAAATGTAGATGTTTGGGTGTATTCACTGTTGCAGTCCTGGTTTCCCACCCACCAGCCCCCTTCTCTCTCTCTCTGTCTTCCTCACTCCTTACAGGGCTGTTGGTATTTACTTTTTACTGCTGGTGTTTTTCCACCATAACTTAGCTCTCTATTTGGGGCTCTTGACATTTGGGGCAAGAAAAACTGATGTAATGGCGTCAGCTGACTGTTATTATACCCCTGATGACCTGACTTCAGTCCTGAAGCCAAAACAACCAACGCAGAAATATTCGGGCTGACTAAGAGCTACCCCTGGCAAGATAACCTAAGTGTGATGACTGCAACAGTGAATACACTCGAACATCTACATTTATGGTAAGTGTACACGACTGTACTATGCAATGAGACCCAGAATCTTGAGGTATTCCGTTGCAATGACTTGAAGTATGCGTTGAAAATCCCTGGAGTAGATCTAAATATAGATCTATTTTTGCTGTGGAAGAAAAGCTCTTTGTACTGAAGTGTCTAGCCGGCACTCTGGGAGCACAGTCCTGTATGATGGAGTGTAAAGAGACTTCTGAATGTTCTTCTGCTAACCCAGCCTGCGTAGGAGATCTCTCACCCAAATGAGATGTTCTGACACCTTGAAAGAAACTCTGCAATGACAAGAAAATTGTGTAAATTTCAAATAAATTAGACTATCCTGTGGCCTGCAATGTGCTATAACTGGAGCTAGCCACTTTGATCAATCTTGGAGCAGTGGATAGCTTTAAAGGTAAGGCAGAGAACTGGTGACGTGATTCAGATACGCACAACATCTGAAGTCTGCATGGATAGGAATGTAGTGCTAAGCATCTTTTAAATCTGAGGTTACAAAAAAAACAAATGATGAAGAGGTACTATATTGTGTAGTGAAAGTCTTTTGAACTTGGCACTCACAAACTGGTTTAGGAAAGAAGGGTGCAGAACTGGTCTCCAGGCATTTTCTTTCCTTGGCACAAGACTTTCTTGAATAAAAACTCTTCCCCACTGAGAAGGAGTAACTGTTTCTGTTAACCCCTAAGAAATCATGTGCTGTGGGGCAGGCAGGAACAGAGGGGTTTTGTCTGGTAGATGTGGAATAATTCCTTGGAAAAGCGGGATTTCTTCCTGCTGCCAACTGTACTCCCTGCTGAATAAATTTCAGAACCCTTTTCTATTAAAACAAACTGTTGCCAAGTAGAGAAATGGAGATTTGGACTTTCTGGAAGGGATAAAGTCAAAGTAAACTTTATTGTTATTTAGACCCACACCTCAGTGCAGGCTAAATGAAATTTCGGTACTTTGAACTCTCTGTGCAGACAATGCATACAAATATACATAATAAGAAAGAAAAACATTTGTAGTATTTGACATGACACTAGGTCATTATCACATTTTTGTACATCTAACTATTAGCAACACTTAATATTGAACATGTAGATTTATTGCACAGTTGAGACTTGTGCAAAAGACTAGAACATTTTCAGTTCCACAGAATGTAACTTGTTGTACGAGTTATTGCACAAAAAGTAAGAAGCTTAGAATGAGCTATTGCACAAGTGGGAGATGCTCTCAGTGGTTTGATTGCACGTTAAGAAATCAGATTCCCTTCAGTCTTTGTGGCCACTGACTGGGTGACCTGTTGACTCACATTGCTACTCAAGTTTAGTAGTCTGATAGCCTGAGGAAAGAAGCTATCTTTGAATCTATTTACTTTGCAACATGTACTTCTGTAGCATTTGCCCGAAGATGAGCAGAACAGTCCTGAGCTGAATGGGTTTGGTTTCTGACAATCTTTTTAGCTCTACCGAGACATCATACCGAGTGCAGGTCCTGTATAGATGGAAGTGTGGACCTGGTGTGTTACTCTCTGCCACTTTCACCACCCTTTGGTGAGTCTTACGATCTGTAGCTTTGCAGTTTCCATACCATACTGTGATACTGCTTGTCAAGATGCTTTCAGTGGTGCCTCTGTAGAAGGTTGTGAGGACTAAACATTGAAGGTTTGCTCTCCCCAGCCTGCTTAGTAAGTGGAGCTTCTGTTATGCCTTCTTGACTAGGTGATTTGTGTTAATGGACCATGTTAAGTCTTTTGCGATGTGCACCTTTAGGAATTTGGTGCTCTTCACCCTTTCTACTGTTTGTCTCTTGATTGTGAGAGGGGGATGTGCCTTGTGTTTTTTCCAGACGTCCACTATCACCTGTTAGGTTTTATTTACGTTGTGCCAGGTTGTTGTCACACCAGACAGTCAGATGTTTCACCTCCTCTCTGTATGCTGTATCATCACCATTGCTGATTAAGCCTAATACTGTAGTGTCATCTGTGAATTTGATGATGTGATTTGAGCTGTTCCTAGCTGCACAGTCATGGGTCATCTTGGTAAATAGCAGAAGACTGAGAACACATCCTTGAGGGTCTCCCTTGCTCAGTGTAGTGCTGTCTGAGGTGTTGTTATTGCCTACTCTCACTCTTTGTGGTCTGTCAAGGAGGATGTCCAAAAACCAGTTACACATGGGAGTGCTGACACCCAAATGGATCAGTTTTGTGGTACAACTGTGTTAAAGACAGAGCTGAAGTCAGTGAATAACAGTCGGACATAACAGTTTTTATTTTCCAGGTGAGCCATGGATGAGTAGAAGACTGGTTCAGCCAGTAAGCAAATTGGAGTGGATCCAGTTCTGCATAGAGATTTGTTATTAAATAGTCTTTGACCAGTCTCTCGAAGCACTTCATTACGGTAGAGGTGAAAGCTATTGGATGGTAGTTGTTCAGGCTTACTGGTTGAGACTTTTTGGGTAGTGGTATGACCATTGTATTCTTGAAGCACTTTGGTACTATGGCTTGACATACAGATGTGTTAAATATGTCAGTAAGCACCGTAGATAGTTGAACAGCACAGTCTCTTACCACATGCCCCAGAATGTTGTCTGGTCTGGCTGCTTTTCTTGGGTTTTCCTGGCTTAGAATTCTCTGGACGTTGGCTGAGTTGAGGCAGAGTAGTACTTCATTTTGCCTGGTGGTAAGTTTTGTGGCTTTTGTGCTATTCCCTTCGTCAAACCTGCTGAAGTAGGTGTTGAGCTCATTTCGAAATTTGGTGTTGTCATCACACTTTGATACTGGCCTGTAGTCTGTTAAGGATTGTATTCCCTGCCACAGATATCTGGAGTCTCAAGTCTGAGAAGTGAGACTGTATTTTCTGTTCATAGGCACACTTTGCCTTCTTTATTCCCCTATTTAGGTTCTTTCAAATCTCCCTAAGGGCATCCTTGTCTCCTACCTTAAAGGCAGCATTGCATGCTCTAGGAGCTCATATACTTAATTTCTGATGCAGGATTTTTGGTTGGCCCTTATGGTGATAGTCTTGTTGACTGTTACATCATCCACACACGTAGATAGGTATGCCAACACAGATTCTGTGTACTTCTCCGGATTGATGTGTTGGTTCCCCATAGCTGCGTCTTTAAACATGATCAAGTTGGTTTACTATCAAATGGGCGATCAGACTTCGATTTACATGAATCCAAATGCCCAATTCGATAATATCGAAAGAACGAATAAATAAATGTAGAAATGCACAACAGCGAATGCACTACAGCATTCACTGTTGTGAATTTCTACATTTTAATGCAGATCTCATTATAGTGGGGATCGGGAAATGTACCCTTTCCCTCACTGTAGTGCGATTTCATAGTTTGTATGTATAAGTAGTAAGGGTGTGGAGGGTGCAGGAGGGCTTGCCCCCCCTGCAAAAACGTTCTTTACTGTGTGTTGCACAGTAACAGCAGTGGCAGAAGTGTGGTGAATGTTTAAATTGTGTCGAATTTGAACATTCTCCACTTCTGCATTTGACATTTTTGTCAGTCATTGTTTTGTTTTCGTTTTACCAGTTCATAGAAATGGTAATTCACACGATGTGCGATCGCTGAAGTGATAGTAAACCGATCAGGTTCGTGCTCTCAAAGCAGACCTGGACTGCTTAGATGCTCCTTCTGGTAATATTCTTATTTGCTTCTTGGTTGGCTTGCTTCTTATTAATAGTTTGTGCACAGGTATTAGCATGATGGCCAGATGATCCAAGTTACCCAAGTGTGGGTGGGGTACTGCCTTATAAGGCCGCTATTATGTGAACAAACTCTGGATTGATTCTGCAGTTCACTGATTGATTGGTGAAGCTTGGCCAGTGCGTCATTAGTGTTGCCATTGGGAGGAATATATACAGCTGTGATACTCACATCATTAAACTCCCTTGGCAAGTAGAAGAGTCTACACCTTAGCATCAAGAACTCAATGTTTCCGGAGCAGTGGGTGATAACTGCCTGACAGTTGGCACACCGTCTGTTATATACATAGATACATACACCCCTTCCCCTCGATTTACCACTGAGGATTTGATGTTCCAGCTCTAGATCCTCTTTTCCTCAGTCTTTCACATCTTTTCCTTCTCCTCATTCTAAAAGTTTTAGAAGTCAGATTTATTTGAGCAAAACAATTTGGGCCTTGATTGAGTGCAATACCTTATTTCTGGAGTGTAGTGGGCCTGACAGGCCTCACAGACAACAGCCCATCAAACTTGCAGCACAGCGAGCTTAAAGATCAAATTTCTAGAAGTTTCTGTCTACTATAACTTAGTTTACCTTCAGTATTTTCCCTTGAATTTGGATTTTTTGTTGTTTTAGACGTAAAACAAGACCGATAATACACATTTCCCCATCGAGCCAAAGCAGCTGCAGTCACACAGGGCACCTTTTTTTTTTTTTGGAAACCTCCCTGCTATTTTTGAAAATGCCTGCTTACCTGCATTTGCATTTTGCTGGGACTGTTTTGTTTTAAAATTGGATGAGGGAGCAGAAAATCCCTTGGAAAAGTTAGATAAGGAGGGCTGAAAATCTGAGGTTCCCTGTATCAGTTTACCGATCTCATCACATTTTTTGATAACCTCTGCAGCAGAGGGACCGAAAACTTAATATCTATCCAAAGGTGAATTTAAAGTCCCATTTTTACATCCACTGGGAGGTTTTGAGACTGCAGTCAGGCCAACTTTCTCACCACAATTCCAGTGGCAACAACCCTAGATGTAGTATCTACAGAGTCATAAACACATTTTAAACAATGAGTAGTGACCTGAGAAATGGAAGAAACTAAACCACACAAAGCAGACTGTTTCCTCATAGGAAGGAAATACAGATAATTTTTCATACTTTCACAATTGGTCAGAATAAATTTTAGCATAGGTGCCTGACAATTCGCAATTCCAAAAATTAAAGTTGCTGAAGAAAGTACTTTTTCCAAACTTATTTGTTTTACCATTCTTGTCAGAAGGGGAAGGATTTGACTTAAAATTCTTGGCAGCAGTTGGATTGACTAAGGCTATAGCTGCAGTGTCAGGTCTGGGATGAGTCTATAGAGATTTCAAAGAATGAAGAACTTTGTACTTTGTGTCTGCTTTCTGAGGCGCAACAGGCTGGCTATCAGGGAAAACCACAGTTTGTGATAAACACATCCTTTAATGCTGACAAAACTGATGGGATGGGAGTGGGATGGGGGCAGGTTCTGAAAATTCCAGTTGCAACATATTTTCTGAAGGAATGAGATATCTTGCTATTCTCCCTCTGAAAGCACTGGCCCATTCTGGGAATAGTCTCAGAGTAAGAGAATCCTTGACAGGGAGATTCAGATAACATGCTCTCCTCTGATTCTGAATTTGAATCTTGAGGAGGAAAAATTTAACTATCTCATCACATTCCTCTCCAGATTCAGTTTCTTGAATCTCTTCAAGAAAAGAGGAATCCCATTTTCTCTTGCCAGAAACGACCTGATAAGAAGGGTCAATAATCTGTACAAATTATTGAGCCAGAGTTAATAAACTACTCATGTCCAGTGAGAAAGGAGAAGATGTATATTTAATTTTCTGTTTCTTGACAGGCAAACTAGGGCAAGCAGGATGTTTAATGGCACCAATAGCTTCCCGAGGGATGGGCACAACATTCTGGCAGTGATATTTTCCCTGCCCCTTCTCCCCAACACTGGCAAAAGTTGCCCTCCTTGGCCTCCTAATGGAACCCAGACAGCCACAGAGGATGTGGCTAACTTCTGGTCCATAGTGGCTATGTGGGCAATACCAGAGGGATCAGTGGAAAATGAGTTGTCTGAGGAGCCAGCTTAAACCATAGATGAGGCAAATTGCTAGCCTGCTGTGGTGGTAAAGTCTGTTTGTTTAACTTTTTCGTTTTGTTGCTGGAAGGACAAACATTTTTTCTGTGGTCAAGCTGAAGGTGGTGCTTCATTCTCTGTGAAATTAAGCACGTATGAAAACTTCACACTTCTACCTCTTAAAAGAGTTTAAATGGCTACCATATCTCAAAAACAAACAATCATACTACATACATTGGTTAGTCCACTAAAAGCAAACTTTATTGTATTACAAAGACCTAGCACTTTGGCAAGCCTTCAGTGGTTCCAAACATCCACATTTCAAAAACATATTTAAAAAGGAAGAACTGAGCATTTTCCAATAGAAGAGCACCATGAATAAATTGATTAATATCTCCAATTAATCAAACAAATCTTATTAAAACTATAAATTCTAATAACATTTTTGAGAGGAAAAATACCAACTAAATTAAACAAAATTAAATACAGATTACATAAATTAACCTTGCATACCTATGTATAATAAGTATTTCATTAACAGTTCGTTATTTAGTCCAAAAGAATTTCAGCAATATCAGAAACAATCCAGATGAATCATAATTTTTGATAATTAATAGATGAAATTGTTATGATCGATTGTCATTTTCATTCCTTCCTCAACCTATGGGTTTGGATCAGACTTTGATGTTTTTATAGTTTAGATCCGACTCGTGAGCTGCTTCTTTACCCATAATGCCCCTGTCCTCCAGATTACCTCAGATTTCATTTGCAGCGCTTCAAGCAAGTTGGGATTTTTTTCTCTCGTAGCTCATTGTGGGTCTTTAGTGAAATTAAAGCTAAATTCTAATATTTTGTCCTCCTTTTTGGTCTAGCACCCTTCCTTACCCTTCTACGACCTTTTTTGTTATTTTCGGGTGTCTCCGTTTATCTACATAGACATTTATAATATCTCTGTCTTCTACCATTGCTGGTAGTTTTCCATTTTCTTCCCTTTATTCCTCTTAAAAAAGGGGGTTCTTCTCTCTCCTTTCAAATTTTAGTTTTTTTGTCATGGCTGATAAACCTGATAAGCCTGTGGGGTTCAAAAAATGCACTTCCAGGGGACACAAGATTCCTCAGTCTGATGCCCCTAGGAGTGCTTTACTGCTTAGGCCCTAATCATTTGGATGTGAATTGTGAAATTTGTGTGGGTTTCAATGCCTGAGCACTTGTTGACCACCACAACAAGTTCATTTTAAAGGGTCGTCTTCTTCAGTCTGCTTCTGTTGCTGGACCGTTTAAAGAATCGGGGGTTCATACTCCTACAAAAAAGCATAAGGAGTCCATGGAGCAGAGAAAATGCTCTCCTGCCCAGTCTCCAAAAAGAGCTACTTCTGAGCTACTGGCCAAGACTTTAAAACTATCGGACCTGAAGCCTTCGGATCTGACACACATTGTCACTTCCTTTGCACCAAACTCCTAGTTCCTCCCTGGAAGTCGTATCTCCAACCTTGAGGTGTCCCTTTCTTCAGGGGACCCCAAAGAAGTCTTCCAGACATCCCGCCCTGTCATCCTCTGTTAGATCTTCCAGGGATCTTTCTGAAGCGGGGGTGGACAGGATGATGTGGAGATTCCTTAGGACGTAGATACAGATGAGGATTTTGCCTGCTCTGTCCACCACTGGAGCCATGAGCCACCAACCTAATTTTGTGCCTTTGATTACTCCTTCTCCGATTGACCTCCCATTTCAGAGCCCTCAGATCTGAAGGTAACCAGAGTTGATGCATTGGATCCAGTGGTCTTTCCATCCTTGGCTCTGACAGCTTCTCTGATCTGATTGGCTTCAACTCTGTTGGAGCACAGCAGATCTTGGAGCCAAAGTGTCGATGCCAGATCCAATGGGATGCCCTTGAGTCCAAAGTGTTTGGAGCTGTCGGTTTCTCTCGGAACCTCGGTGCTTGACACCTCAGCTCTAACTCCCCCTCGTGCAGGTGATCCATGAGGGTTTGGAGTTGTTTGCTCTGAACTCTACGGTTCAGGAGAGATTGCTACTGATCTCTCTGGGTTCTTCTGCATTCAAAGTGGTGGAGAGGATGTTCCCCCAGTTGAGAAGTAGTTAGACTCTACCTCATTCAGATTCTGCTGCTGTGCTGACTTTTGTATCTAAGCCTGCTTGTCCTCCACCTCAGGTATAGCCAGACCCTAAGAGCTTCCGAGCATCTCCACCTGCGGAGCTCCCCCCTTTCTTCTGACACCTCCTCAGGGCATCCCACCAAGGAGGTCCCTCGAGAGAGACTGTGTAAGAGGAGGCTCCTAGATTCTCCTCAGGAATCATTGACAGAAGAGACTGACTTTGATGAAGGGGAAGGGCCCCAAAGATCTCCACCTGACGTCAACTTCAGAGACATTCTTGAAATCATACGCTTAAGGTGGCTGGTCTAACCAAAGGCCTTCCTTATAGGAGTTCATGTTTCTGTAAGCCTTTGGGTCTAGCCCCGTCTGCATCTTGGGTGACTCCTTCTATGGTTGAACTTGTACACCTTGTCTCCCACAGGGCATTGAAGGAGACAGACACTGTGGAGCCCATACCAAAAGAGCTGACAAAATCCTCAGTGCCCCTTTAGATAAACAGCATTGGACAAAAGGTATCTCTGTAGGTGTCATGGTTGTTGCGGCAGCCACAAAGAGGGCGCTAGCAGAACAGAGCTCCACTGTCCATCCCCCTACCCTAATGGGGAGTCTAGGGCTTTGGACAGATTTGGGAAGTGGGTATACACATCAGCAACCTTCGCACTCTGATCGCTGAATTACTTGGCTCACTTTACCAAGTTACAGAGGGATTTACTAAAGGAACTCTCAAACACTGCCCCGGGGTCCATGTCTCCAGAGGAATCAAAAGCCTTTTCCTCTAGAATGGCCACCCTATAATCCATCTCAAATGCGTCCTTGAAGTTAATGTTGCACGCTACTGAGGGTTGTTCAAGGCCCACCAGTTCAGGCATTGCCATAAAGAGACATGCCTGGATGAGACTTTGCAGAACCTTTCAAGGCATCATTCATCAATGCTGTCTTTGATGGATCATCACTCTTTGGGCCAACCATGAAAGATACTCTCTTCCCTGATGTGAAAAACATGGGAAAAACCTTGTCTGACTAATCAAATTCTGTACCCCACAAAGACCATTTTCCGGGAACCAACATAGTGGTGAGAAATTGTGGTTCAAGAAATCGCAAGGACCTTTCTAGGATTCACAGGGAGAGTTTTCCTGTAGAGGCAGATGGAAAAATAACCATTTCGGTAGACGCCACCAACATGGCAGAGGAGGTCTGCAGAACCAAGGATCTCAGGATTCCTTTTCTGATGGAGCCTTTCAGTGCTCCTTACCAGTTGCCTGACTGTCCCAGTCTGGAGGCAGTCGAGGGGATGTCTATCCTTGTACCTAAATGCCTAGCTAGCCATTACAAATGGCTGTTGGGTGCAAAGGATCATATCCAGAGGATAGTACATTCCCTTTTTCAAAACTCCCATTCCAAAGAAAAATCTCCACAATGTTCCTGAGGGTGTCAGCATCTCAAAAAATCATAAAGCTGCTAGACAAAGGAGTCACCCAGAAGGTCCCACCAGACCAAACAGGATTTATAATCTACCCAGGGTACTTTTTAGTGCCCAAAAAGACAAGGGACCTGAAACCAATCCTGGGTCCTAACATTCCTGAACAAGTCCATAAAGAACTCAAAGTTCTGTATGGTCACAGTCGAGTCTATTCTACCTCTCCTCCAAAAAGATGACTGGATGTGCTCAATAGATTTTCAAGATGCGTACTATCCCATCAAAATGAACAGGCACTCTCGAAGATTTCTCCACTTCTAGCTCAGAGCCAGTCATTACCATTTCACAGCTCCACCCTTTGGTCTCACCACAGCCCCCAGGGTGTTCACCAAATGCATGACAGTACTATAGGCTTACCTGAAACTGCTCGGATTCAGAGTGTTTCCTTACCTGGATGACTGGATGCTCATCGTGTTTCACTGTTGCAGTCATTACACTTGGGTTATCCTGCTGGCAGGCTACCTGTAGTCGGCCAGAATTCCAAAGTCTTGGTCCGGCGTCGGTTGCTGTCTCGTCTTCCCTGACGTCAGTGTACCAGGGGTATATAAGATGCAGCCAATGCCATTTTCTTCAGTCTTTCTTGCCGCGCGGTGCCCGAAGCAAAAGCAGTTCGCAAGTGCCGGTCGGCCGACTCCTGAGATTTTCGAAATTGAATTTCAGAACCAAAGTCTTCAATAAAGCTAAGTACCCCGTTGGGGAAACTTTTTCTTGCTCCAGACTGATGTCAGTAAAAGTTAACAATTGTATTTCTTGTGGGAAGCAAATACCTCATAAGGATTTTCACTCTTACTGTATTCCTTGCCTAGGCCC
This sequence comes from Protopterus annectens, assembly GCF_019279795.1. NCBI lineage: Eukaryota > Metazoa > Chordata > Ceratodontiformes > Protopteridae > Protopterus > Protopterus annectens. Next base: position 1,599,228,522 of record NC_056731.1, read on the forward strand.
TGACCACGACGTTTCTAGTTGTCGGTTTTGCGCTAGGTTCAACCAACGCACTATTAAGCGTCGGTTTGATTTTGCATTCCATTATTTTGGCCGAAGGTTTAACTACATAATGCCGTTGGAGCTACCGACGACCGCAATTCATAAAAAACGCAAAGACAAGGAAAAGGACAGGCATCTGAGGTCCAAAACTGATGAAGCCTCTTCTAGGCCACTCGCCGGTTCTCAGTGAGGTGCTTTCGCAGCCCCTGACACCAGCTACCTCGGAGTCACAGGACGCCTCCGACTCCCACGTGGAGACAACTAGGCCTCTGGAAACTCAAGGTATTGGGCCTACGGAAACTATTCCCTCAGATGGGTCTGGAGCCGCTGAGCAGACATCGGCTTCTGTGGGTGTTTTCAGACCTACACAGCTTACTATCAAGTCAACTACAGCAACCAAGGCAAAGTCTAAAACACCATTAAAGACAAAGAAAGTATTCTCCTGCACAGTCATCCCTGCCAAAGAAACAGATGCTCAAAATGTCCGAAGACCTAATTACTTTGATCAGGGGTTTCCATCCCCCCTCGATAAAAGGCCTAGGCAGGACACAGACTATGAATCCTCTGACCAGGTTTCTATTTCCTCTGATTCCTCTTCAGACCAGGGATACTCTCTTCCTCCCTATGAGGACTCTGATACTGAAGAATCTATCCCTTCAGACTCTCCTCCTGAGGATTACTCTTTTGGGGAAACTTTGCACACCATGAGGGAGCATTTCCATTAGGAGAGCCAGGATTATTCAAAATCAAAGAAAAGACTCAGAGATTTTCTTTTATTGCCTCAGCACAGGCCCCTTGCTATACCCCCTGTGCTAGATATTGTTGATGATGTTTTTTCAGAATCTAGTTTGTCCCCTGATTCTTTACCCCCAGCACCAGACAAGCCAAATAGGTACTACAGGGTCCCAGCCTCTCATAAATTTCTTTATAAAAACCCTGCAGCTGACCTATAAACTGTTTCTCAGGGTCCCAAAGGGGTAAAGGATTCCACTGCAAAAAACCCAGTCCCCTCTGACAGGGATTCTAGAGCACTGGATAGATGGGGGAAAAAAGTTTACACTTCTGCAACTTTAGCAGTAAGGGCTTTGAACTGCCAGTTTCACATCCTTAAATACCAACAATATTTACTGTCTTTGTTAAAACAGAAAATGCTTACAAGCTCAATGTCCTGACAGTAAGGAAATGCAGGATTTATTGCATGCAGCTGAACAAGTGGGAAAGCATACTCTACAATGTGGTTTTGATTCATTAGAGGCTTCTTGTAGAGCCATAGTTACAGGATCTGTCATTCGAAGGCATGCTTGGTTAAAAGAACAAAGTTTACCTGATCATGTTAAAGCAAAATTATTGGATGCTCCTTTACAGCATGATACTTTGTTTGGTGTTAAGGCAGAAGAGCAGACAGTAAAGGATTTCCTACAGGTACAGCCACCTAGATTTAGCAGAAATTGGCCTTCTAAAAATTGGTCCTTTCCCAGTGTCAGACAGGCCACAAAGAGGCAGATACAGATTCCCAAGAGGCAGATCTCAGCCCTAAGGCTCTTACAGACCTAGACAATGGGGTGCTTCAACCCCCAAAGGAGGAGAAGACAAGTCACAACCTTATAGGAAACAGTCCCAACGACTTCCCTTTTCAAATGCCAAGCACTTACCTTTTGGCAGCACCCTTAGGGGGAAAGCTAGCACTTTTCTCACAAAATTGGCACATAATCACCCAGCACAAATGGGTACTGAATATTGTTTCTCAGGGTTACAGGTTCCACTTTCACACCCTACCAAGGTCAAAAGGAATGCCAGACCTGACACAAAATCAATGGGCAGAGGCACAAAAACAAATTACAGCTCTCATGGACATGAGAGCTATTCAACAAGTACCACAGCAAGGACAAGGATTTTACTCAATACTTTTCTTAGTCCCTAGAAAGGACAAAGCCTGGAGACCCATACTGGACCTGTCTATCTTAAAAACTTTCCTGGATGTTCCAAAATTCAAAATGTTGACACTACAGCAACTTCTACCCATGCTGGGCAAGAAGGCTTGGCTTGTTACTTTGGACCTCAAAGAGGGCATACCTGCATGTCCCAATCAGACAAAATTGCAGAAGATAAGTCAGCTTCATAGCTGGCACAATGCATTACCAATTCTCTGCATTGCCCTTTGGCTTATCTGCTGCACCCAGGGTCTTCACAAAATGCCTGGCACCAGTGATTGCATTTTGCAGACAAAAAGGAATTCAAATATATCCTTACTTGGACGACTGCCTTATTCAAGCAGAGAGCAAGGACATTCTACTAAAGCATCTGGCGTTTGTAAAAAGATTACTAATTGGCCTAGGGTACACAGTAAACGAAAAGAAGTCAAAACTAGTGCCCTCTCAAGAGATAATATTCTTGGGTGCAAGCTTAAATACCACTGCCCAGATAGCTTATCTCACGCCAGACAAGCAAAGGCAACTGACTCATTACTTTCACATGATGGCAACAAAAACCCGGCTACCTGCAAGAAAAATTCTGCAGGCTTTGGGGTTCATGGCATCCTGCATCCTGCTAATTCCATATGCAAGACTGCATATGAGGAAGTTACAATGGTATCTAAAAAGTGTTTGGACTCAACATTGACACAGCCTGGAAGCAATAATAACTCTTATTCCCTGCCTGCAAAAGGAGTTTCGATGGTGGGCACTGGCATTTCACCACAACAAGGGACAGCCTTTCACTTTACCCACAGCCAGGCAGACACTAACAACAGATGCATCGGATTATGCATGGGGGGGGGCGCACATGGCAGGGAAATGTATTCAGGGCAAGTGGTCCACAGACCAAATGCATCTTCACATCAATCAAAAAGATATGCTAGCTGTACAGAATGCCCTGACAGCTTTCAAGGACCTACTGCATCCAGGACAACTATTACTAAAGACTGACAACACCACAGTTATGTGGTACATAAACAAGCAAGGGGGCACGCATTCATATCCCCTCTGCAGGCAAGCCATGACTTTGTGGAGCACAGCACTGACGTATCAAGTTCGTCTGCAAGCACAATTCCTGCCAGGAAAGAAAAATATTCTGGCAGACGATCTAAGCAGAAACCTCATGGATCCTCATGAGTGGAAACTAAATCCACAGGTCTTCAGCATGATAACAAAGAAATGGGGATGCCCGGACATAGATATTTTCACCTCCCCTCTCAACTGCCAACTACAGAAATTCTGCTCAAGGACTTACCACTCACAAGCATGGAAAGTGGATGCTCTCTCATTCAGCTGGAAAACCCTAAAAGTTTATGCCTTTCCACCACTACCTCTCCTTCCCAAGGTGCTCCTAAAAGTCAGACAAGAGAGGCCAAAAATGATCCTGATTGCCCCAGACAGGCCACGCCAGCACTGGTACCCAATCTTAAAGAACTTGGCTCAAGGCCCAGCCTGGACTTTACCTCAAATTCCTCATCTTCTGACTCAACAAAACAATCAGATCCTGCACAGCCAACTCAGAACCTTAAATCTGGCTGCATGGCAGATAATATAGCCACTCAGGCCACATCTCTCTCTAAAACTGTTATGGATGTCATTTTGGAAGCCAGGAGGCCCAGCACCAGGAAATCTTATGCAGACAAATTGAAGAGATTCTGCACCTTGAACCAGGCACAAGGCTTTGACCCTCTTGTTCCAAATATCCCTCAGATTTTTACAATACCTAACTGAGATGATGGACAAAGGCCTATCCTTTTCATCAATTAAGATCCATGCCTCTGCCATTTCAGCTCATTACAACACGGAACCTCCTATTTTCTCTCATCCATTACTAAGGCAGTACCTCAGAGGGGCTAAAAACATAAGACCCCCCCGGAGACCACCGATACCTACTTGGGACCTCAACTTTGTCTTGGAAAAGCTCACTTTACCTCCTTTTGAGCCGGCCAATACAGCTGATTTAAAATTTTTATCATGGAAAACTGTTCTGCTCCTAGCAATAACTTCAGCAAGAAGAGTCTCAGAGTTACAGTCATTAATGGCAGTGGAACCTCTTATCATTTTTCATCCAGACAGGGTTTCTCTAAGGACAAACCCAACATTTATACCAAAGGTAGTATCCAGTGTGGCTCTTAACCAAACCATTCATTTGCCAACATTTTATCCAAATCCCCAGAATAAAGGGGAGAGACTTCTGCACTCTTTGGACATACACAGGCAGTTACGCTTCTACTTGGACAAAACAAAAGCTTTCAGAAAAACTGACCAACTGTTTGTAGCATTTGCTGCAGGATCACAAGGGAAGGCTATCTCAAAGCAGACTATTTCAAAGTGGATAGGACACTGTATTCATTTCTGCTACGCACAGCATGGAAAGTCAGTGCCTAACAACATTAGGCCACATTCTACCAGGGCAGCAGCCACTTCAGCAGCTTTTCTCAGAGAAGTACCAACCAAGGATATTTTGGAAGCTGCAACTTGTAGCTGAGTGCACACCTTTACCAAGCATTACCACTTGCCCCTTTACTCTAAATCCAGAGCAGGCTTCGCCACTGCAGTTCTGCAGGGCCTCATAGCCACTCCTAATCCTATTTAGGCCCAGCCACTCTACCTCAGCTGCTTCGCCACTGCAGTTCTGCAGGGCCTCATAGCCACTCCTAATCCTATTTAGGCCCAGCCACCCTACCTCAGCTTTGGAATTCAACCCAAGTGTAATGACTGTAACAGTGAAATACGATGAACATAGTACAGTTGTGTACCCACCATAAATGTAGATGTTCGAGTGTATTCACTGTTGCAGTCCAGGCCACCCCCCCTTCCATTCCCCCTTTCTTTGCTAGGACTTATCTATACCTTTCTATCCTATACAACCTATGTGGTGTATTTGCTTGTAGATGAAGGTATTGTTTTTATTTTACTGTATGTTTTTATTAGCAATATGTATTGCCTACCTAACTGGGGACACCTGACATCTGGGGCAAGAAAAACTGAAGAAAATGGCGTCGGCTGCATCTTATATACCCCTGGCGCACTGACTTCAGGGAAGACGCGACAGCAACCGACACTGGACCAAGACTTTGGAATTCTGGCCTACTGCGGGTAGCCTGCCAGCAGGATAACCCAAGTGTAATGACTGCAACAGTGAATACACTTGAACATCTACATTTATGGTAGGTGCACAACTGTACTTTTCTCACCACATTCATCAGGCATCTACTCCTCCAAGCCAGAGCTTATCGGCTTCACCTAGTGAACACTCTGGGAATCACAATAAATCCCAAAATGTCTAAACTGCAGCCAATTCAAGTGATGGATTTTATAGGGGCACATCTAGACACACTCAACTACCTAGTCCTCTTACCCTCAAACAGAATTCTGTCCTTGAGATTACGTATCAGACAAATCCTAGCCATTCCTTTGCCATCTACAGAGTTAGTTCTCAAAGCACTAAGTTTGATGGCTGCCATCATAATGTTGGTTCGTACAGCTTGCCAACACATGAGGATTCTTCAGTGGTCTCTAGCCACACAGTGGTCCCTACACAGCTGTCCACTGAATCATCCCATCAAGCTATCTCAAGTGTGCAAAGACCCCCTGTCTTCGTGACTTTACTCAAGGGACATTGAAGAAAGATGTCCATTTATTCTTCCTCCTCCTCCTCCCATTGCCACATTGACCACAGACACATCCCAGTTGGGGTTGGGGTGATATTATTTGGGACAAGTTGTTCAAGGCATATAGTCGACACAGGAGACCAGTCTGCATATCAGTGTTCTAGAGATGAGAGCAGTGCTTCTAGAGTTGCAAGCCTTACAGAGCTTTCTTCCTGTAGGAACTATTGCAGTTCAAACAGACAACATGTCTGTAGTTTGGTACATCAACAAATGGGGGGAACCAGATCTTACCCCCTTTGTCAAAAAACAATGAGAGTTTGGCAATGGGCAATCTCTTCCAACCACTTTCTAGTATCAATACACATTCCAAGGAAATCCAGCATTCTAGAGGACAGGCTCAGTAGAACCCTTCTGATGTCTCACGAGTGGTCTCCAAATCAGTCTGTGACAAACCTGATCTTCCTGAAATGGGGTCAGCCTTACTTCAACCTGTTTGCAACCCCTTCCAACAACAAATGTAGCAGATTCTTTGCCCTGATTCCTCCTCAGGAACAGTCACTGAGAGACACTGTAGTCCATGTTTGGCCTTCCGGTCTCCTTTACATTTAATCCTCCCCTACTTTCGTCCCCAGATTTCTCCAGAAAGTGCAGAGGTTGAAGAGCAAAATGATCCTCATTACACTCTTCTGGCCTCGACAGGTTGGGTTCCCCTTCCTTTGGGCTCACCTGATGCATCTTCCCTGAATGCTGGACCCAAGTCCAGACCTCCTTTCTCACCCTTCAGGGCAAACTTGCCCAGTTTTGACAGGCCTCAAATTGACCACAGGGTTTCTCTAGTTTCAATGATGGCTGCACATTCTAGGCTTTCCTCTTCAGTTAAATAAGTCTTGGTATGTTCACACAAAACTGCCACCAGAAAGATTTACAACAGTAAGTGGAAAAGATTCTCCATTTGGGGTCAATAAAAACAAATGGATTCTTTTATCCCTCACATTCTAGCAGGTCTTGACTTACTTGCTTCAGTTTTTCAGAATGGAGCAAGCTACTCCACTGCCAAGGTACAGTTAGCCATATCCAGTTACCATAGAGGTGAAAATTCTCCCCTTTCTAAAGGAAAATTGGAGAAGCCTGTCTCCAAAGTAACCTTGGCTAAATGAATTATAGATTGCATTTCTTATGTTGTCTCTGTAAAAGGTGTCACATCACCTGGACATGTGAGAACACATTCTACTAGGTCAATGTCCACCTCAGCAGCTCTTTGGTCTAGAGTATCTATTGATATTTGTGCAGCTGCCTCTTGGTCAAATACTCACACCTTTATTACACATTACAAGTTAGATATTATATCCAGAAGTAGTGCATCCTGTGGTTTATGGCTGTGCTGTGCTCAGGGATACCCTTCCATAAGGGCTACCCAAGCGATCTGTTGCTGGGGACTCTGTCCCACAGGTTGAGGAATGAATGAAATTGACAACATTAGGTAAAAAAGTTATGTCCTCACCATAACCTTCCGTCTGTGTTGTCCATTTTTATTCTTCCTCAAACCCCCCCCCCCCCCAAACACCCCTGTCATTTCTGGTAACTCTTACAGAGGTGTTTCAGGAGCCGCTGTTCGTTTTGCACTCCTGATTTATCTTATGATAATTTCCTGTATGTGCATGTATGTTTAATGCATATACAGCCGCAGCAAACTCGATCTGAGGTAATCTGGAGGACAAGAGCATTATGGGTAAGGGAGGAGCTCAAGAGTCTGATCCAAGCTACAGAAGTGGCCGAGTCAGATCCTTGGTTTAGATCTGAACCCACAGGTTGAGGAAGAATGAAAATAGACAACACAGATGGGACATTATGGTGAGTATATAACAACTTTTTCTAAAAGGTGCATTGCAATAGGACTTGTGTTTGAAGCATTTTTTTGTGTCTTAATATACTCTTGTTCATGCTTTCTAACAGGTCTTGTAGTTTAACCTATATAAGATTTGTTGCAAGGACATCTCAAACCATACACTACACTACTCTGGTAACAATTTATCTGGCAGTTGGAGCAGATGTTAAGGTTATGAGCTGTAGTTCCTGTAGTACAGGGTTTGATTGCCAAGCAAGTCACTTAAATGAACATAGCTCCCACGTCACACCTGAAAAGTGTCTGTGTCCAGTGAGCCTACCTGGTTGGATGGGTATTATTAATTTCTGTTTCTTGAAGGTTTAAAATTTAACCCATTAGTAACAAAATGTCTACTTTTATCCAAACATTTACAAGTAGAACAATCTTTACAATAATTTATCCCCCCTCCCCCTAACTTCATAGCAGTTCTTACTATGCAGTCTTTTATTCTATGGGAATTAAATTCAAATATCTTTCTCATCTGATTTAATAATATATCTGTGCTGTTTTAAAATATGATTTACACCCTCAGTAAATGGGGCACGTCCAGTAAAAGTAGATATCCTCCTCCTTAATTCTATCATTTTTATTCCTATCCCTTATGCCATAAGTACCTATTTACCTTTTCAGTTGCAGCTACTCTCCAGAAGCTACCAGCTGATCCTCAGTATTACTCCTGTGACTGGCTCTGCACCACTTCACTTGCCACTTTCTCAAATTCTTCATCTTTTGAACATGTGCCTCTGACCCTAAAAAATTACTGTAAGGGAGAGAATTTATGAAGCATTGAAGGTGTGCACTAGTCACTTTTAAAAAGTATTTGCAGAAGTAGACTTCCTATGCAAAGCAGATGCTATTTCCCATTCTTAACATATATTTTAGTAACTAAATATTGCATAGCTTGGTCCTGTAAAATATAACCCAAAACTGTTATTCTTAATTCTTACCATAAACTCATGAAACAAATCCAAATCTTTCACAGTAAAAAAATCAATATAATGTTTATAAAATAAACATTATTAAAATAAGAATCTCCATAAATAGTTCTTCAAAATATCCCATAACCGATTAGCATAATTGTATGAGACTTTTACATCCATTGCCATACCACAAATCGGCCTAAACAGTAAAGCAAAACAATAATTAGACAACAAAACTCTTAACAATTTCAAAGTATCTGAAAGCCCTTGAGAATCTCTTAAAAAATATGATACTGCCTGTGCGCCTATATCATATTGTGTTAAAAATTAAAGAGGAGAGAGAGCCACAGTTACAAAAAAAAAAAATCAGACTGCTTCTAAAATACATGCAGTCACATACATATAATGGTAACCATAGTACTTAAGGTTAAAATAATATATCCAAAACTGCACCTGTTCTTTCCCAGCGGCCACTTATTTTGAGATACAATCAGTCTCATTGGTTCATTGGTGAGTAGTAGCCTAGCTGCCATTGTGGGCCATTTTAAGCCTAGCTAATTTCCATTTTTGTCAAATTAACCTCTCTCATTTGGTTAGAGATTTGTCTTGCATATCATATGGTTGATGATTGTATATTACCCCTAATGAGAGTAACTATGATCATACCACAGATAATTTGAGGGGATCCATGCATGTGATAAAGCATTTAGGAACTGCCTCTGTCCATTGGCAGTACATTGAGCAGTCTTGAGGTAAATTTTCTGTTTCCCATCCATAGATCCAAGTCAGGCTTGAATATGGACAGGGATGAACTTTGTTTTATATGACTGGGGACTTTGTCCATAGCAGTGGTATCCTGTGTGAGATATAACTGTCCCTCCAAACCATTCTGTTGATGTTGCAAAAGAGCTTTAGATCCCTTGGCAGAGTATTTCTGATGCTGTTTGACTTACTAATGTGCAGTAAATCCATCAGTATTCGGTCAGAGGGTACCTTGTATGCCAGACACAAGTCACCTTTTAGCAGTCTGCAGGATACAGATTATAGTGACAGAGTTTGAGTCAATCCATGTAGGACATATTGTTTAGACCTTGTATCGCTTTAGAAAGATATCTCTGTGAGTGTTCCAGTTGGTGCATGTGTCTGGAGAGATACATACCAAAGGGGCATTGTAGTCATTGATTGGCCTAAATGAGGGCTGAGTAAGATCTAGGCATACTCCCTTTATTTATAAGTTGTGCAATATAGAAATACCTTTTTTTTTTTTTTTTTTTTTTACAGCAGTGGGCACATGTTGGTTAAAGTTTGATCACTGTCCACGCAAGTTTCCAAATCCTGAACAACTGAGTCAACTCTTAGGAGCCTATTGTCAGTATGGTAGTCTCCTCAAGTAGACGACTTCCCAAAGTATACAGTAATGCATTTTTTGGCATTTAGTTTCAGTCCATGATTTTGTCACCAGTTACTTATTTGGGACAAACCTTCCTGCAGGATGGTTAAGTCATTTGGGTATTCAGTGACTACTCCTAGCTTGCATTCATCTGCAGACTTAGTCAGACAGAGCCCATTGGTAATGGCTTTTACTTTAAAAAAGTAGATATTAAACAGAATATGTCCTTGCACAGACCCTGGAGGAAGTCACTGGTGACTGGTCTCTCTGTGGAGGTAACTTCCCAATTTTAACTTTTTACATTCTCTGTGTGAGCAAGCTGACAGACCATTGGGTGACATAGTGATGTTTATTTAGCCTTTCTACAACGCCTGAGTTGAGAATTGTGTCAGAAGCTTAGAAAATGTATCAATATGATTTCTAATATGTTTTAGTATATTATAAAACATTGTAAGAGTTTTATTACTAAATGGTGCTATGAACTTTCTTGAATCTTACAATCAGCTTCCTTAATAACTTTATCCAAAATAGTTGCACTTTCATTTGATAAAGGGGTTTTAGAATATTAAAAATGTTTCAACTGGTATTTTTCTAATAAGTAACCAAACATCCAAATCTACCTTAGACTTTAATGCAGTAGATGAAGGAGCAAACTTAAACCCCTTTTGCAACATGTTTTTAGCATTATCAAATAAATCAATTCCCAAAGTAACAGCACAGTTCTTTCTCTCTCGTCTGGCTTCAAAACAACATTAGATACTCATTTATTTCCCTCTGTTTGCACTCTTTTTATAGTAATTACTCCAACTAGGAGCTTTTACCATGCTCACAGTAGATATACATGTTTAACTTATGTTATATATTTAATTTTAAGTTAGTTTGTATTTTTCCTCCCTAAATGTGTGGCTTGAAAAAGTTTTATTAGAGGTTTAGCTTTATTAAGCTTTGATTTATTAATTGGATATATTAATCAGTTTAGTCATGGTGCTCTTCTGTAGGAGTAAAATGTTTAGTTCTTCCTTTAGTTTTCAAATGTGGATGTTGGGAATCATTGATGGTTTACTAAAGTGCTAGTGCTTTGTAATAAAATTTGGTTTAGTTGGTTACCAACGTGTGTAGTATGACATTTTCAAGAGTAGTATTAAGCACTCTTTTTTTTTTTTTTTCTCCCAATAAAAACACAGTAAAAAGCACTCTAATACACTTTACCAGTCCAAAAAGGTAAGTTAAACACTGTTTCTATGCAGGAAAAAAAAGGTTTTAGAATGTTTAAATCAATTTTTAAACTGCCAAAAAAGTGGACTCCTCTTTAAAAGTACAGCAGACTCGTGTGGCAGGCTATAAAAACACATACTCCTATCTCAAAAAGTGCTTTCCCACACAGAAAAGTAAATTTAAACATTAAAAATAAGATGTGGAAGGTGGATGTTTTTTCCCCAAAGGTAACTTGTATGCCCAGCAGTAGAACAACACAAGCCAAACATCAATCAAATGAAGCCTGGAGAGGAGCATTTTCTTCGTCAGGAAAGCTCTAAAGGGCTTGGCACCCAAACTGTTCTTTTTAGTCACCTCAGATGGAGCTTGACTAATCGTTTGGTTGCATGGAAGGTGCTCTGAAGCTTTAAAAGCTGCCTGGCTATTATATCCTTTGGAGGCTATACCACACACAGCTTAAGCTACCGCAGCAGTGATCGATATGAAGAACATGTAAAAAGCCTGAAGAGTTGTTAAAGATGTATTGGAAATTTTATGAAAATTTGTATAAATCAGAGGAATATAGAAACAAAATATTCCTGGAAAACCTAATTATGCCAAGGTTAGAGGAAGATGAGTTTTGAGAATTATTGCTTAGACATGAGAGATGAGATAAAAATGGTAATGTATAATCATTCACCAGACAAGTGTCCAGAAACCGATGGTATTCCTGTGAAAGTTTGGAAGTTAAGAGGGAAGAAAGTAATAAAGATCAGGAAGGTATTCTTTCACAGTATTTTAAAAAGGGGGTGGGAGAGTATCAGCATTTTGGAAGAAAGCAGGGGTAAGTGTGTTATCCAAAGAGGGTAAACATCCTTCAGACCAAACTTCATGTAAACTCATTTCAGTTTTAGACCATGATTATAAAGTCTTTGTGTCTCTACTAGCAAAGAGAATGACAAAGGTGTTGCTAATATTGATAGACATGGATCAGTGAGGTTTTGCGGAGGGGAGGGAAAGATTTGACAACATTAAAAGAACAATGATGATTCAGAGGGAAGCAGACTACAAGAAAACACCATTATTGTTAGTGGGTCATGATACATAGAAGACGTTCTGTAGAGTCAGTTGGGATTTTATGAGTAGGGCAGTGGAAGAATTTGCATTCCTTGATTGACTTGTCTGGTTAATTAACAAGATATATGAAGTCTCTGTGGCAATAATCAGTGTGAGGGTTCCTTTCCACCAAACAGTATTTGAAGAGCAACCATGCTGGAGTGCCCCTTTCTTCTTTATGTGCCTTATGTTTAGAGAGTTGGCAAACAAAATAAGGGGCTTACAAATTCAAGTATATAGTTGATATGGTACTCTAGATATCTTTCTTTCTTTTTCACAGTTGGCATTATTTTGTACTTGGTAAATCCAGAGTGGGACATTTTGGTGGTGTGGAACATTTTGTGACCACTTCATGCCTTTTCAGGAATAAAACTAATGACAATAAAACAAAGGCTGTAGAGGTTAACCTTTGTATCCACACATGAATTTGTTCAGCAGTACCCATATCTATGTGGACATAATAAGATAAATTATTTACATGTTTAGATTAGCAGAGATTTTGTTATGGTAGTTAAGGATGTATGGGAGGAGGTTAAACAGGATGATAAGAATGTGAGAAGCTGGATGGAAACACAATTTATGAACACCAAGATGCAAGCAGTAAGAATGTTTTTAGTTTCTTTTATTTTATATACAGGTCAAGTATATTTGTATCAACCAGATTTGAAGTTATGGATGATGATAAAGAGTTGAAGGCATTTATTTGAGAAGGGAAGGGAGTTAGAGCTGAGTGGGATAAGCTGATTCTCCCCGAAGAAGATGCTTTAAAATTACCTGATTTGATAGGATACTTTAGAGGTATGCAGTTAAGGCTCACATACGTAACACACACATCACTTTGGAAGGGAATGATTATGAAGCAGTAGGGGTTGAAGAAATAAGGCGAGAGCAGGACTTTGGATGTAAGTTCTTAAGGAGATTAACAGTAGTCTTGTGCAATATTGTATTCATAAAGTCGTAGAAATTATTCTAGGAAATAAACCAACATGGAAATGGAGAAAAGGAAATTCAACCAACAGAGGTATGTGAAGTACATGCTTAGAAAATAGGCAAGAGTGGGCTGGAGTTTATGGTAGAACAATTAACAAAGGAACCAAGGTTTTGAAAACAAATAACTGGAGATGGAAAGGTAAGCAGACGTTTCAACTGCAGGTTGGAGGCTACCTTCCCTTCCAGAGATTGATAACCAAATGTAGGCGAAGAGAAAAGGACAGGGGAGTGCTGAGTGGAAGCCCAGCTATAGTACAGTTTTTAGTTGAGTCTAGAACAGAAGCTGCTGTTAGATTGTAGTTAATAGGACATCTCAAATACTGCATGTTAACCATACAAATCAATATGAGGAGTTCAGAAAAAAATGGGAAGAGAGACTAGAAATGCAGTTTAGAGTACCAGTAAGAAGTCCTCTCTATTGCTCACAAGTATACAACAAAGTCTAGAAGGTGCATGTTTTTTACTTGGAAATGTTTGCATGAGTATTTTTATACCCAAGCAGACGTCATAGAATGTTTCCTAACATATAGATAAATGCTGGAGTTATATGAGAATGAGAGAGGGAATTATGAATGTGTTTTGTGGGAATGTAACCAACTGACATTAAAAAAAATCCCTACAGAGTACTTTATCAGAAATGTTGGAGGAGGAAATCATTGTAACTAAAGAAATTATATTTTTGAGCTGGGACATAGGATCTGTTGCCTAGACAGAGTAAGGTTTTACTAAGTTTAATTGTATTAGCTGCCATAAAAGCAATTACAAGAAAATGAAAATCAGAATCCAATTAAAATGCTGAATATTGTAAAATGGATAAAATAATTGGAAGTGGGATCTTTAGAAGGAAGGAGCAAATGACATAGAAGTAGAGTTAATGCGAAGAATACATGCAGGATAAAGTTCAGGAGGAGTGATGTTTAAGGGAAAGCAAGAACTGATCAATTTATGCAATATTGGGAGTGAATGATTGTTAAAAAGAAAACATAATACATATGACAAAATTTGAGTTTAATTTAGAACTTACTCATTTGGCTGCAAACAATTTTAAGAAAAAAATGTATTTGCAACTTATCCTCAAGTTAGGAAAAGAGTTAAATAAATAAGGAAAGGTAATGCGGGGTAAGATGCATTCTTCTAACTCTGCTGTTTTGGAACTTTGAAACTTTTAATGCCTTCCTTTTTTTATCAGAGTAACATTATCTCTTGTCACTGTGGATGGTGACTGTTCATGACAAAAGATGTTATGAACTGCTGATGAAGAGCGGAGTCTGATCTACCTCCGTTTAACTATGTCTGCCAAGCAGCACAGTATTCTTTTAAAATACTAGTACTAGTGTGGTGTTCATAAAGTAGGCTTGGTTCACCAATTTCCATTAAAAGCAGCGGATTGGGTTTTTGGGTGTATAAGCTAATGCTTTGATTCATAAGTTGGAGAACAAATGTTAAAGAAAATGTAAAATTGGTTGCATATAACCCGAGTTTCTTGTAGTTCAGAGGGACAGGGCTGAATGCTTCCTTCTTATAAATAAATCTTTCACATGCTATTGTTTCTCTACAGATCATTATTTCAGGGATAGACCTTGTGGTGGGGGACTACTTGGCTGCTGGTAGAAGAGGGTCCTAATAATCAAAAGTTCTTTTTTTACGACTGATTGTGTGGGAAATAAGTAGTGCAAGTAAAAAAAAACAAAACAAAAAAACTTTACCTTCCCTTCCTTCCGTGTTTGAAAAGAGTATTTTGCAAGTGTTATGTATCTTACTGGCTGAGGGAGTTAATCTCTGCCCTTATCTGGTTGACTGCTTGTTCTGAGCACAGTCCAGGGAGTACTTGTTGGAACAAGTAGGAGTTGTGATAACAGTTTGGAATTTTCTGAGGTTTAAAGATTGTAATTAAAGAAAGCAGAACTAATTCCTTTGCAGACGGTCTGTTTCTGGTGGATATAGTTTAAACTGTCACTGGAAAGTTATTGACCTATGAAAAAATTCAAGGGATTGATTTGGCTTTTCAATAGCAGAAAGTCTATCTTGTTTATTGGCACAGTTCAACATTTTGAGACAAGTGGTCAGTATAGTTAAGGTTCAGAATGCCAGGTTGCATTTCAGGAAAGTTTGTCATTATTTGAGGGATTTCTGGATCAAGTTGAAGATCTACTGGATGTACTCCTTTGTGTGATCCCCACCTTGGTATTGGAGTGATACGGATAGATGTCAGCAGCTTAGTTGAACTTGTCAGGCTTTTTTCATTACCACAGTAATGTACATCTTAACTGGGTTTGCATCAGACTTTGGTTGGAGAGTTCATCTGGAAGAGGCAGTTATACAAGTTCTTTGGTCTTCTTCATAGTTGCAGTTGTACTCTGCTTAAAAGATAAGATGTCAGGAAATCTTAGCCATAAAGGCATTCAGTGGCATCCCACCTTTCCAGGGAGAGCAACATTATAGCAGATTGTCCAAGTTGGACAGTGAATCTGGATCACAAGTGACAGTTAAATAGGAAATCATTCAATTTTCTCAAGTCCATAAAGAGCAAGGCAGAGACTTTTTTTCCTCACAACCTTGTGGCATCTACCAAGATTTTGGTTCAGGTATTATTCTAACCTTTGTAGGAAAGTGGAATACGTCTGTCTGCTTAGCTGCCTGTTTTACAAAATGGTCTACTGAAGCAAAGGAAAGAAAATGTGAAAGTGGTCCTTAACTGCAGTAATCTGACCCCCAAGACACCATGATTGTTCTTTCCAATGAAATTTAGATAGTTTTTCTCTTCTCCTTAGAGAGTACCTACTGCAGCAGCACTGAATGGCCCTTCACCCTTCCCTGCAGCATAGTCTATATCTTAAGAGCCTAGAGGCTGATGTTCTGAATCTGAATAGCTCAATTTTTCACGAGTTTTCTTTGTCCACCACAAAGTAAGAAAGTATACAGCCAGGTAATTATTCACATTTAGGAAATGTATCTTTTCGTGCCTAGGGAATCACCTTATCAGGTATCTTTGCCTAATATTCAGTATCCATAAAAAAGGGATTTTGGTTTGGTTTTAATGCCTAGGTAACCACCTGGACCCCATTCCAGTGTCCTTGCCTAGTATTCTGGATTATCTTTCTCCCTTTTCAGAGGTTTTTTCCTCTTTCTCAACAGTTCAAAGTACAGTGCTGAACTTTTGTCAGCTTGACTTGTTTGGGAATCAAGCCTGGGTCCATGTGCATCTGTTTAACTTTCCTTAAAGAGAGTTTTCAAACAGGTTTGCTTAGAGGGTGCTTATCCCTCCTTGTAACTTCAATTTTATGTGAAGAAATTAAAAAAAAGTCTTTAAATGAGCATTTTTGACACCTTTAAAACTTATCATATAAAATAGCTGTTTTGCTATCCGTTAACTCCACTCGAAGGTTTTCTGATTTGCAAACATCAGTATGTTCCTCAGCTGTTCTGCTTTTATTGTAAGGGCATTAGGTTCTCTTAATCCGTTCATCATGCCGAAAGATCATTTCGGACATTCTGTTGAATCAGATGATGCATATTCTTTCCTCCATTCTGGAGTGAGAATTTGTTGCATTGTATGGATTCTGGAAGACTGTCATTTTCTTAAGTCCTCGGGATCAGAATGTCCAAACAGTGGGTGATTTGTTTCCATTTGTGTATCCCTGATTGTGTGATTTGGTTCCATTTGTGTATCCCTGATTGTGTGATTTGGTTCCATTTGTGTATCCCTGATACTGTCTCCCTGTAGGTTTGTCAGATTTGTTTCTGTGTGTTTTATTTTGGTGCTATGTTGTGGTTGAGGGATGTTCTACATCTTGCATGGCTGATTAGTTTACTCTGCAGTCTAGTAAGCATATTGTAATGTTTGGGGTCTAAGAGCGGAACTGCCTCTCTTTAAGTCATAATGTAGCTTCTGCCTTTGCTAGCTGCATGAAGTGGGTGTAGTGAGTAATGGTCTGATGGTGATAGGGCAAACATTATCCTGAGAAAATCATTGTATGTACCACTTCATGCTGTGACAGCAGTAGTCACCAACCTAACTTGCATACTTTTAATTGGGCAAGGGTAAGGTCCACATTTTGTTTCTGTTGTGAACTGGCACACTGTTTTGCCTAATGTTTAGAGGTTTGGTTTCAGAAACTGCCTTTTCTCCTTATTTCTCGATGAAACACTCCCCGAGGAAGGCGTAGTGATTGACAAGAGGTGACCAAACCATTAGCCTGGTAGGGAGATAGTATGAACCCCCTGAGAATCTTAAACTGGTTGGTTGTCATTTTAAGTGGTCATTTCCCAAAGCAAGTCTCCATCTAAGAGTTGCTCATTTGGTGTTATAGGGAGCACATTATTCAGCTATACAATTTTCTTGTCATAAAGCTTGCCTGTAGTTTAGAAGATACCTCATTAAGGCTTATAGCAGCATTTTTATAATGAGGAGTTACATTTAGCTCATAACTTAGCCATTCAAAGAAAAAGATGAGGTAAAGTCCTGCATTAGAAACCTGCATGGACCTCTACAGCAAAAGCAAGATGAGCAGAAATTCAGAACCCGCCTGCTGTGTCCCATCATTGTTCCTAGTAATTTTGACACTGCCCTCCCCCCACCCCTCGCTAATAACACTAATGTGTTGAAAGTTCTAATTCCATTGCTTCTAATGGGGGTTTTACAGTTCATTTCCAGGAGTTGTGCAGTACAGTTCTGTCATGAGCTTATCCCTAGTCCTGTACCTCATCCCAAGCAGGTATTCATAGTTGTGAATTAGCTGAAAACTAAGAAAATGCAGTGAATACTAAAGTGACAGATTTTTTTTTCAAAAATCACATAGTTCAGGAAAGAACAAATACAATCTAATTTTGTGTCTGCTCTTTCAAACACATGTATTTTAACAAAGACAGAAACATACTGATGTAAAAAATATATTTCTTTTATTGTGTTAAAAATTTGTTGATTGTACCAAAGTTGTGTAGTCCAGTGTGCCCATCACATGGGGAATTTCTAAGGTTCCATGGTTCGTGGTTTCACTTTCAGCTGTTGGTTTTGCCTTTTGGACTGTCCAAATCCCCTCTATCTAACCTCCCGGTGTTGAAGATTACAAATGTCACCCTGACAAATGGTTTTGCAAGTCCTGCCTCTTACCTAGCTGAACCGTCATCTGGCAGCAAGAAATTTCAGTTGACAAGGAAAGAACTTCACTCAGGATTCACATTTTGGTGTCATTTCATAGTTCCTAGGAGTAAAACGAATAAAGGTCTTTTAATTTCTGAACCCTGTGGTGAATAGGACCCTGGAGGTGATAGTTCAAGACTTTGTATCCTTCATATATTCTGACGACACTCCTGGCAGGGTTCCATTTGAGAAAGGTATTGTTACTCCTAATAAGCTTATGGAATGTAGCCACAAACTTCATACAGTAAATTTTCCCATTTGTGCCTGTAGTAACAAAGGGGTCGTTATGGAGGACACAGCTTCATAGCTTGATACTGGGAATTCCTGTTTTGTTTCCAGTACCATCTCCAACTCAGTCCAGACTTTGCATGTTGCTTATATTTTCAAAGGTGGATGCCAGCTGTTCAGAATTCCCACTTTCCTACTGGCTACTATTTTTCTACTTATTGTTATCCAGACATTTGCTTCTCTCTCTCTCCTTTTGTAGGAGACTTTGCTTCATGTACTTTGTACCTTTTATTCAGAAAGTATTAAGAAAGCACAGAAAGAACAAACAAAAATATCATGCTATTCAACCCCCTCCCCCCATTGTGGCCTAAATGGAGTGTAATCCCATTACGTCAGAAGTGTTCTGTAGCTGTGTCAGTTCAGCATTTTGCTGATAAGAAAATGTTGAACATCATTGTGTTCTAACTTAACACTTGGTGCCCTGGGGTGGGTCACCCAGATATAAATTTTAGCTGTTAGAAACAGTGTACAATAGGAATGTGATTTGTCCACTGAATCCCTGTTTAAATAAGAACTGAAGGACTGTAGAATACTGGAATGAACTTGAAATAACTGGAAGAAACTGGAATGAATGTCTTTATCTTTTAATTACCCAGAGATGTGCTGAACAGGTACCAGTCTATCCTTTATATGCCAAATCTTCTTGTATCTTTCAGAATAAAAGTCTGCATACACTGTAGTTTGGTTAAGAATGTTTTATATAGAGTGGAGGCAGATGTCAATATCTGAATTAAATCTTAATATCTTTAGCTTTTGCAGTTGTACTGTAAGTAAATTATGTGCAAAGAATGTCTGATCTTACTGTCTCCAGTAACAGTGCTGATAATTATATCCGTAGCTTCTGCATTCATATTCCTTATTTCCTGAATAATATAATTAATATTCCAGAATGCTGGATATTTTACCTGACTTCTGAACTCACTCTCGAGTGTCTGTACTAAAACTCTGAGGATTGCATTGCAACGACTTTCAGTGTGTCAGTCAAAATCAACTAACTGTCTGAAGTATTTCTTATTAATACCAAATATCTCTAAATTTCTACACGCCTCTTTAACTTTAGTTTCCGGCTGCAGTGGTGCAGTGGTTAGCATTGTCGCCTCACAGCAAGAGGTTCTCCCGTTCAATTCTCGGCTGGAGTGCCTTCTGTGTGGCGTCTGCATGTCCTCCCCACGGTCGAGTGACGTTAGACATGCAGGTAGGTGTGAGCGTGAATGGGCGTGCCTTCTCTGAAGGTTGGGTGTCGGGCTGGCAACTTGGCACCTTAAAAATCCACTGCCAATCATGAGCGGACCGGAGTTCCGCTGTGGTGACCCCTAACTGAGAAAAGCCGAAAGTCAAAGTCTTTAACTTTAGTTTCCAAGCCTTTAACATCTAAACAAGATATGTTTGTGCTAGTGTACTGTACATTCTGTTAGCACATTTTATTCTTATCAGTATCCTTGACTGAAGGTTTCAGAAACATTTCTTTCTATTGAATCTGCTTGTAAAATGAAGATGTACGTCTGCTTTAATATGGCTGCATTTCTAGGCCTATTCAAAGCAAACACTATATCTATGTCTAACAAAATATTTTTAATCTTAAGTGAAATACTTCACATTTAAAGTAAGGATGTGCCCATTTTTCTAATTTCAGTCTTCTGTGAGTTTTTTACTGAGAACTCTCTAAAAAGAGACCTGCGTGGGGACTTTCTTTGCAGATATGCCACAAGAGGTGAAGTTGTAAGTGTAGATCATGGCTTAACCCTCCAGGAGATAAGTCCATTCCTAAAATGGCCTTTTGGTCCCTTGTCAGTTCTGAGATCCTACTCTTCATTAATGGAGACTTGGCTATCCAATCATCCACCTTGCTAAAGGAGAAGTGGAACCAGAGATGGTATGCCCTCCTGCTCTAACTTGGTGATGTTTTTCAGGGTGCAAACACCAATCGCTCCTTGGCCTCCTGAATCAGCTGTTCATGGATCAGTGGAACTTGAAACTAAGGTTTCCGCTTCTAGGGTATTGCTGAAAGCTGCCTAGCAGGACTTGGCTGGTTGTGCCAGGATTCGTGGCTCAAGGCCTAGATATTAAATAGCTGTTTGCTTGGTGAGAGCTCTATATATGTAAGACTATAGCCTTACTGGGGAGTATATGTTGCCTGATCTGGGTGTGCTGTAGTCCTGTCTCTCCACCATGTGCTGCCCTCAGTAAGTGTGTGTTCACACATGGCTTGATGCCCCAAACCTGAGGCATGTCAGTCACATTGTCACTCTTTTGTAAGATTGTGCATGACTCTACTCTTGAAGATAATGGGAGAAGTAGGTTACTTCTTTTAAGCTCCTTGGAGGAGTCAGAAGATCCTGTGGTCATTGTTGCTAATAATGGAAAAAAGGCAGTGAGCCCCCCCCCCCCCCCCGCAGATGATCCTGTTTTGGTGTTAACCTAAGGCTCATGATGTACAGTATGTTACTGGCCTTATGCCCCATCCTGTCTCCATGGTTAGAGTTTGGTGAGTATATGTAGACCCAAGAATGGCCCATAGGCAGCTGCAAATACTCTTAATGTGGCCCATAAAGCCTTTTTAGGTTACTTATTTTCACATTTTGTTACCCGAGTAAGTGAGCTGGCCAACAGATCCCTTTTAGTCATGACCTGAGTACAAAATCATGCAAATGTGCAAAACAGAAGTTGGTGAATATGTCAAAACAAGTTTAAAAGTTAAAATAAGTCTAAAAGTGAGATAAACAACTGAAAGTAACATCAAGGTAAACCTAGTTACAAGAACATTTAGATTTAGAAATTGAGTACATTAAGTACATACATATATGGGTCTACTTCAAAGCATCGAAAGCCCACAGTATTGAAGACCAAATTGTTGAGACGAAAGCATCGAGACCTCACTTCAACGAACAACTGGATCTTCAAATACATTCCCAGGGTAAGTAACCACTCATACCACAACTAATGAAAACGAAACTGTACCATCCCTGACCCACCCAGGTGGGGGGGCTATACCCCACACACTCCCCCCAACTAAATATACCAACTCCAAAATCGCACTACAGTTGGGAAAAGGGCAAAGTCCACCTTGTTGGCCAACAGGGTACTTACTGTGGGAATGGATTCCACGATCCGGTCATTTGCTGAAGTGAGGCTTCAGTGCTTTCGTCTCAACGATTTGGTCTTCGATATTGTAGGCTTTCAATGTTTTTGGGTAGACTCATATGTATGTATATATATATATATATATATATATATATATATATATATATATATGCATGTATGTATGTATATATATATATATATATATATATATATATATATATATATATATATAAATCAAATAAAACCGACCAGCATCAAATAGTTAACCGTTTATTGGATAAGGCAAAAATAAAAAGTATAAAAGGTGTAAAATTCATTAAAATCCACTAAACGCTTTCACCCACTCACTATCCTGGGCATCATCAGAGTGGAATAAACATTCTGTATTCCCACAGCTTTATAGGAGTACAATTAATAAAAACACCCTTTGTGGTCATTAAAAATTCATCACTCAGGTGCTTGCATTAATTATTTACATAAATTACTACGTGTTGTAAAAGCACCTAAATAGTCAAAAAGCACATATATCATTTGACAAAAAATAAAGATTATTAAATACATCCTCTAAATAATTTACATAATTAAAAAGTGAATAAACTATGTGAACAGGAAACTTAATATTAAACAAAAGACCATAAAAATACATGGGAAATGTAAAAAGGCCTACCAACATTTAAACCAAGTTTGATTTTAGTTTTAGTATGCTGGATACAGAAATATGTTCATTTAGAATTTAACACCTTTTATACTTTTTATTTTTGCCTTATCCAATAAACTGTTAACTATTTGATGCTGGTTGGTTTTATTTGTTTTATCAGTTGTTTGGTTCATTTGGTCATTGTGGTTAGACTGATTCAGTTTCTACTGGTTCCGTTTTTTGTGGTCGGGCAACATGAATTACTAATGGCACAGTACATGGACATTACGCAAAATCTAATTAAATGTATGCAGGACAAAGTTGGTAATGCGGCTAGTTCTTCTTTGACTAGCACACAGTTGGAGCTTTTTATCTTGCATGCACCCCTTGGTACGAGCAATGCAAGGAAATCTGCCAGCAATTGTTCGGACGGAGGCAACGCTACGAACGCTGGAGATAACAGTTCAAATATTTCACCTAATCGGAGATGGAGGAACATGGATGCATGGTTGGCCCCTCCAAATTTTTAATGACCACAAGGGGGTGTGTTTATTAATTGTACTCCTATAAAGCTGTGGGAATACAGAATGTTTATTCCACTCTGATGATGCCCAGGATAGTGAGTGGGTGAAAGCGCTTAGTGGATTTTAATGAATTTAATAAATTTTACACCTTTTATACTTTTTATTTTTGCTATTTGATGCTGATCGGTTTTATTTGTTTTATCAGTTGTTTGGTTCATTTGGTCATATATATATATATATATATATATATATATATATATATATATATATATATATATATATATATATATAAAATATATCAAATATATATATAAAATATATCAAATATATTTGCATGCATAAAATACAAGTTAATAAGGACATGTTCCATCAGATGCAGTCAAACAAATCATGCCTTGTATGACATGACTATTGAGGTGATGAATGGTTTAGCCAGTATCTCAGAAGCAAGTGCCTTTGGCATCATGTTATAGGTTTTCCTTCGGCATTTTCTTGAAGGAGACTAGGATTTGTTTCTAAGCTCATTAGGTAAGTGGTTCTATAGAGCTTGCCCTATTCTTGAAAAAGCCTTACGGAGCCATAAAATTGCATTGTTTCTGCAGTCAGCTTTTTAAGTTTGTAAATGAGAAAGTTGTGGTTAACTGTCTGGAATGTCTTGTCTATGAAAATTCTGGCTGTAATAAGGATGCTGTTTGTTACATTCAGTGCTATCAATTGTTTACATAAAAAGAAAAATCAAGTTTATAATTGAAACCCTTTGTCTTTCTGTCTCGAAGCACTGCTTTCTGCTTCTAGATGGCTATTGCTGTGGTTCCCATAAGGATGTTTTTACTACTTTCAGTGATGGTTTTCTACTTTTTCCATTAGCTGTACAACTGTGCTTTGTCTCACAGCTAGTTTCCTGATCACTGAATGACATTCCTCACTGAAATTTAATGGCTCTTATTTCTTTCTACTTTGTAACTTATGCAGTTCATTTGCTTTCCTATCTCTGGATGATCTAATTATTTTTTAACTCATTTTTTGTGTATATTTCGTGAACCCACTTTTTATTACCTGACATTAAACTATATTCCATTTTTTTTACAACATGACATCTCCCCTCTTCTTTAGTGACTACTGCAGACCAGTTGTGTGCATATCATCCTGTGCACACTTTACTGAGCACAGTGATCCAACAGTGTCAATGAGTAGGCATGCATCGCTCAGAAGAATTCAAATATCTGAGTATGTGAAGCAATGTTTGCAGGATGCCTGACTATTTCCCTCTGCCATTTTGGAAGGAGGCTCAGAATGTAACAAGTGGTTCAAACATAAGAAGGCAAAGGTAATGCAAAGAGATTTTCCTCCTCTCATTGCATGGGAAACTAATATCTCACTAAGTTGAATGCTTTCTAGAAGGATATATCACCCCCCTCCACAAGGGCGGCCCCTCTGCCGACCTCTCCAACTACTGTCCCATTGCTATCCTATTACTCCTATCAAAGATTCTAGAAAAATGTATCCACCACCAACTCCTCACACACCTACTGTCTAATAACCTACTATCTAAAACCCAGCATGGATTTACACCATTCTACAGTGCCACCACTGCTCTAATTAACTTCTCCAGCACCATAAACACATACAGGAACCATGGGAAACTTGTCTCGGCTACCATCCTAGACTTATCTCACAATAAACTCTTAGCCTGCCTCTCTGAACTCAACCTCAATAAACCCACCATGCACTGGTTCAACAGTTACCTACGCAACCACTCAGTCTGTTAAATGGGTCAGCTCCCTACTCCCCGTCACATATGGTGTACCCCAAGGCTCAATCCTAGGCCCCCTTCTCTTTAACATATTTACAAACACTCTGCCTAGCAACAACAAAAGCTGATATTTTCCAGAAAGCTGACGATACCACCCTAATCTGTTCAGCACCAAACATCCATCTTCTACAAAGTAAAGCCCAAGAATCCTTCACTGAGATAGAGAACTGGCCAAACAATCATCAGCTGATTCTAAATCCAAAGAAAACACAGCTAATGCTATTACATCCAACTAAGCCCAATGACTCCACCTTCTCCATTCTCTCAGGCAACAACACCCCCATCATTCCAGTACCAGAAGCCAAACTACAAGGCATCACAATTGACCAACAACTTAAATACAGTAAACACATATCTCAAACTATCTCTACAGTCCACAAAAAGCTAGGATGCCTCTATTGCAGCAAACAGTTCCTCACTTCTACATCTAAAACTGCCATAGCCAGAACTCGCCTCTTATCAACATTACTTTATGCCTCCCCAATTCTAACCAACATTAGTAAAACTGACCTGAACAAAGTCTCCACATGCTACAACAAGATATCAAGGTTCGCAGCCAGTGCTAAATCACACTCTCACCACTGCCAATCCTAAATCACACTCTCACCACTGCCAGTCCCTGCATAAACTACACTGGCTAGAATTTCCAAACTTACTAAGCTACCACCAACTCAACGTAGCAATTTCCAAACTTACTAAGCTACCACCAACTCAACGTAGCTCATCAAACTCTATACCATTCTGAGAAAACCCCCGCCCTAATTGGCATGTTAAAGTTTCACAACTCCAGCAGGGAACTATGACCTAGTTTTTTTTTTTTATATATGCTAATTGTTTTCTAGCTTCTTGTGTAACCTTTTGTATGTTTGACTATGTGGAATTTTTCTCCCCGGGCCTCCGCTGAAAATGGACATGTATCCAGTCGGACTATCCCGGTAAACCAATATAAACTAAATAAATAGTAACGAAGCCCTGATCGAAGTCGGTCCATGCAAGAACAGCTCTGGAGAAGCCCTATTTTCCTAAGAGATTGCAAAAACATGGAAAACCCTCCCTCCTGACCTCAGGTTACAAAATCGCACATCCCCATTTAGAGACCTCCTCAGATCACACCTTTTCACTAACCCCCTTTACAGCTGCAAGAACCGCCCCCCCCCTTTTGCATCCTTCACCATTGTAATGCAGGGGTAGGCAGGTTACCTTGAGGCCTCTGATGCATATCTTTCAATGTCATCTTGATCCACCCATGTACATTGTATGTTTTGTAAATATGTACTTTCTCTCAGTACCATATGTACACATTTTGTACGAGTACTGCAATATTTCTGACCACACAACTGTAGTATGAGCATGTATTGCATAGAACTGTTTTGTGCCTTTTATATGTTAGCATTATACCACTTGTTATCCTGCTACTATTATTGCATTAACTGTCTTTGCCTTCTAAAAAATGTCAGCATCCTACTAATTGTTATTCTTTAATTACCACATCTTACTAATTGTTATTCTTTAACTACCACATCCTATTGTTATTCTTTAATTACCACATCCTATTAATTGTTATTCTTTAATTACCACATCCTACTAATTGCTATTCTTTAACTACTTTGTACTTACACTGCAACTTCTTGGAGCTTTTCTCCCCAGGACTGTGCTGGATTATCCTGGTAAAACATATGTTAAATAAATAAATACAAATTTGGTAGTTGTTTCTTCCCCTTCCCCACATTGGACTTGTCCAGCTCCAAACAGGGGTAACATTGTCTCTGCAGAGTAATTAAATAAGCATGTAGTCAGGTTTACCATATATTCCATGGGCTGTTTTTGTGCAGTATTTGATGTAAAGAATTAAAAATCCTGTTTTAGCTGGAAAGGGTGGGAAATTGTTTTAGGTAGATAAAATGTGGGGGGGGGGTCTGATTTTGGAGTGCATGTTTTATTGGTATTGTACAAATTAACTACAAATATGAACATTTTTTTCTCTCTGGGTGCAACATTTGTCCATAATAGTTGACTACAGTTAAAGCAAAAACTTTTATTATATTGCAATGGTAGCACATGAATTAACATCCAGCCTAAAATTAGGTTATGAAATGAGAAAAAATAAGCTGTAATAAGTATGACCTTATTTCAAGGTGGATGTTAATTTATCTGCCACCAGTGTAATTATAGAAGCTGATTTTTTGGAGGTTTGGAACATTATAGAAGCAAAGTGAGGGGAAACTAGACAGTTTCTGTTGTCCAGACATTAACTGGTTGGAGAGTGGTTGCACAAAGGGGTTTGTATTACCAAAAGGTTTTGCCTTTTGGAAAGTGTGTGTGTACATATACATGCTAGAATATCAGTGTTTTAGGGCCCTTTGGTAACATCCTTTTATTCCTGCATTTGTTGTGCAACCAAAAGCTTGTTATTGTGGTACTGAAAACCAAAAAGGAAAGTATTTTTATCAGGTGCAGCTCTTTATCTTCTGTACTGGTGTTATTTAGCAGCTGGATGAACAGTTATGCAGCTTTCTGTTAAGACAATTTCACATCATTCTTACCAAGGTTTTATTAGTTCCTGTTACTGATCCATTGCCTTATTAGGAAGGAGGGAAGTTTCTTTGCTTACCAGTGGGAGTGGGAAGCACTGAGCAGCCTTTTTGTCCGAATTGGTGAAGTTTCAGCCAGAAACTAGTAGTCCATTTGGTCGTTTTGGGCCAATTCCTAGCTCCTTTCAGCCCCCTGCTATAAAACACGCTAAACACGCGTTTTCCAGCTTGTACCAACTCAGCACAGATCCTCGTGGTGGCCTGCAGAGTGATCCAAGCAGCAGAGAGCTAAAGGAGTGACTTTCTACCAGATATAAGTATTTTTGTGGCTTTCCCACTGTTATTAAGCTAGCGACTGCATTTCGCCTGTTTTACTGCTACTTTAAGTGATTTCTGCATTTTACACTGTTTATTGCACTTTAAGTTACTAATTGTTGCAAATTGTTTCTGTAGGCTACACACTAAAGTGCGCTAGCCGATTTACAGCATTTACTGTCTGTTTTTTTTCCTTATCTCTGTAATAAAACAAAAAAATCTCTTGTTTTCCCGCCTTACTGAACTAGAGTAGTCCAGTTTCAGAGTTGCTGATCCCTGGGCTTTGTTTTTAGTTCCTGTTACTGATCCATTGCCTTATTAGGAAGGAGGGAAGTTTCTTTGCTTACCAGTGGGAGTGGGAAACACTGAGCGGCCTTTTTGTCCGATTTGGTGAAGTTTCAGCCAGAAACTAGTAGTCCATTGGTCGTTTTGGGCCAATTCCTAGCTCCCTTCAGCCCCTGCTATAAAACACGCTAAACGCGCATTAGCGGAGTTGCCACTGTTGCACACAAGAGCAGCGGCGGTTAAACAAGGTTAAACTATTCGGGCCATCTAAATACCACTATTCAAATTTTCCCTTAGAACTACCTTCCTCGAGCTGTACTGCTGATCTAACCAGCATATCCTATAACTGAAAAGTTCATCTCTACTTGATTCCCAAGTAGACTATTCTCTATCTGTAAAGCCTAGCACTTACTCCTACAGTACTTGCACCTTGATAAAGCACTCTTATTATAGATAGTACCCCACCAGCCTAAAACCCACTTCCTCCGGAGTCCTTTGAAAGTCTCTTTATCTACTACTTCTAGTATGTCGAGGGATCAGTTGCTAGTGTCCTCTCCAGCTCAACTGGTGAACCTGGAATATTGAGGCAATGTTACAATTGCCTCATGTACACAGACAATCCTCTCCTTCTCCCACAAAACACAAATACATGCGAGAGATGCAACTATACGGCCAAACTGGAGGCTGAGCTCTCTCAACATAGGACTGGCAAGACCAGACAGGAGGAGAAGGTAACCACACACAATACATACCCAGTCACACATGGTACCATCACAACTTCAAATCATACACATACTCACACAAAGACATACTCGGAGGCTCTGATCAAAATTTACCAAAACAGCAGAGGCCACCAAAGCAGACACCCAAACAACTACCACCTCACGACCCAACACATGCAACACATAGACCACACAGTCAGAGTGTCAAACAGTCACAGCCCTTAAGGCCAAACAAAATGCCAGACACACTTGTCATTGGTGATTCCATAGTCAGACACACTGACGTCCCGCTCACCAGACTGAGTAAGGAGAAGGTCACAGTAAGCTGCCTGTCGGGCGCTAGAATCCGCCACATAACACAAGCACTCAGGTCTCTCAACAGCAGGTACAAGTATGACTCAGTCATTGTCCACGCTGGTGTCAACGACCTGAGACGTACCTCCTTGGACTACATGAAAAGGGACATCGAGGAGCTCTCTGATTATGTAGCCCAGGCAGGTATGACCCTGACCTTGAGCAGTATCCTACCTTCACCTAGAATGCTGCCACAATACAGTGATAAGATGATCAGCTTTAATAATTGGCTTAAATTCTGGTGTCATTCATAGGGGATCCAATGTCTGTCTGCCTGGGATGACATGCTGGACAAGCCACGCTGCTTCGCAAGGGACGGCTTGCACCTGTCACCCCTGGGCTTCCGGATATTGGCAAAGGCTCTTGCCACCCCCATAGTGCCTTTTTTAGGCAAGGCTTAAATTCTAAACCTACCACCCTAGAACACCAAAAGGAAAAAACTAAGGGTAATGCTGCTCAATGCCAGAAGTCTCACTCTCAAGATGCACGCACTCGAGGCCCTTCTCAATATGGAGAACATCGATGTCTGTGCTGTGACAGAAACCTGGTTCAAGGCTCCTGAGAGCACCCCAGCACTAACAGGTTTCACCTCATATCATGCTCCGCCCCAAAATCCGGACACCACCAAGAAAGGAGGGGGGGTGTCCATATTCATAGAGGACACCCACACCTCAAGGTTGGTGGCAACGCACGATGCATCGGAGACCATCCAGGTGCAATTAACCATAGGCAAGACTGCTCTGCAATTTGTAGCATGTTACAGGCCACCCTCTCAAACTCAGGAACCTCACATGGCCTTCCTGAAAACATTGGAGGATAAATGTATCTCCAAACACCATCATACTAGGTGACTTCAACTACCCTAATATAGACTGGGAACACTACTCAAGCCCGAACACTCTAACCCAAAGATTCCTGGAGTTCATAAACTCAAATGCCATGGAACAACTAGTCACCATCCCCACAAGAGGAGAAAACATACTTGATCTCATCATCACGAACATGGGATCAAAATGTTCAACACCGGAAGTATACCCCTCACTGGTGAGATCAGATCATAAACTAATCTCGCTGGAGGTCCTCATCCCGCCCCACCTGAAACAAAAAAGACCACAGTGAAAAACTTCTCAAAAGCCGATTTCACACTTCTAAAAACTAGTGTGGTCTCCTTTAAGGCCCCTGAGCCAGTGGTAAACATTACTCAAACTGCTGAATCACTTACAAATGCCTTTTACCAGCACCTACAGGACTGCATGGATCAGGCAATCCCAAACAAAACTAAGACTCTCTGTACCAAAGGCAAGCTTCCAGTCTGGTGGACCCCAGCCATAAACAAGCTCTACAACAAAAGGAGGAAGCTACTACAAGATAGAGCAAAATCCTTGAAAGGTAAGACACCTTTGATCATTATAAGTAAAAACTAAGAGCTCTCATAAAATCATCCAAGGCAAATTTTGAGAGAAAAATCGCCAAGGACTCTAAAGACAATCATAAGGCCTTCTTTAGCTATGTTAGAAACCTAGGAGGAAACTCCCAGATATGCTCAGAATTAGTTCAAAATGATGTGAAAATTACTGAACCTACACACATTGCTAACATACTGGCTGACAGGTTCAGTGCAAACTTCTCCCTCCCCAAAAGGAGAGATATCTATTCCAGAGGATTGTAGCCCCCAAACATCTCCAACGCCCAGGTGAGAACTGCCCTCACTAAGGCAAAAACACAGCATCCATGGGACCGGATGGTGTCCCCGGCTGTGTGCTTCATGAACTCAACGAGGAATTAAACCCACAGTTAGGACAGCTGTTTAATCTTAGCCTCACCTCAGGATACGCACCCAAGGAGTGGCGACGGCGACTGTGGTCCCACTTCATAAGGGCGGTGCCTCCACAGACCCTGGAAATTACCGCCCATTAGCTTGACAAGCCTTATCTGCAAAGCCATGGAGAGGATCATAATGGAACTCATAAATAAAGACATAGGGAACTTGCAGACTTTGGATCCAACCCAGTTTGGCTTTGTCAAAGGCAGATCCTGCCTCTTAAACTTGGTTGACTTTTCGAGACAGTCACCAAGGCCATTGATGAGGAAAGGCAGTCCATATAGCCTACCTCGACCTGGCAAAGGCCTTCGACACAATACCCCACTCAGGTATCATCGAAAAACTCATCAGCTTGAATGTAAACCCATACATCACAAGATGGGTTGCAAACTGGCTAAGTGACAGAACCCACAGGGTCAGAGTTGCTGGAGCCATGTCAGACTCAAAGCCTGTCACAAGTGGTGTCCCACAGGGCTCAGTCCTGGGTCCACTCTTGTTCGGCATCTACTTTTCTGAAGTACAAGCAAATACAGGAGGGTTATGGCTGACAAAGTTTGCAGATGACTGCAAACCTGGGCGCTATAGTCGAAAGCACATCTGACACAGATATCCTCCAGAAGGGCCTCACAGAAACGGATAACTGGTGCCAGAGTCATGGCCTGAAGTTAAACGCCAAAAAATGCATAGTCATACCCTTCGGGAAAAACAAGGTTACTCCTAGCTACCATATAGGTGGCAATCCACTGAGCACAGAAAAAGTCATCAGGGATCTGGGGACCCAAGTTGACAGTAGCCTTTCGTTTGACACTCATGTTGCTAAAGTAGTTAGGAAAACCTTCTATATCGCCCACCTGATCATGAAGGGATTCACATCTAGATCAAGGGAGGTCATCGTCCCCCTGTACTCATCACTCATTAGACCTATGATTGAGTACAATGCCCGTTGGAATGTATCTGACCAGACACCTGCTGCAGCTTGAAAGGCCCCAAAAGTTCCTCACCAAAAGGATAAAGGGTCTCAAAATATGTCTTATGCTGCCCGACTGAAAGAACTCCAGCTCTATTCAGTCTCATACCGCTTGCTCAGAGGTGACCTGTGCCTGACATATAAGGCCATGTCAAACCCAGATTTGATGAATATGCTTCACCTCAAAAAATCTAGATCCCTCAGAACCACAAGGGCGGGAGACTTAAACCTTGACACGGTTATAATTAGAACGTGCTGGAGGGACAGATTCATCACCCAGAGACTCCCTATGCTGTGGAACAAAATCCCGGTACATGTGAGGCAGAGCACCTCGCTGGCCTTGTTCAAGAGGAATCTTGACCAATGGATGGGAGATCGCAGATATACCCCAGGGATTACTTCAGTGTCACTGCTTGACAGAGGCACAGAAAAATGATAGGCATAGTTTTTATTCAAACTAAAGGGGTGGCGAAAGCCACATAACTATGGGCTAGGCTTATAAATGCCCTTGGGCAGATAGCCTAGTATGAACTTATGAACTTAACTCTTTCAAGAAGCAACAATTTATGTACACATGCACATTTGTATTTGAATGTATCAGAGCACTTGTCAGAGCAAGCCAGTCTGTAATCATCCTCAAGATTGCTTTTCCTGCCCTGTTTACATCGTACATATAAAAGTTTGTCATTGTGATACTGAAAAGCAAGTAGGGAATATTTTAGTTGAAATTTCAATCCTCACAGTATTGTTTTACTGCCAGCTGTACAGTTAATTTAACTGTTATACATCACTGGACAAGTGGTAGTTCAGAAGCACAAGAGCCATTGTTGAGCGTGTTGCATGTCATTTTTTTTGGGGGGGGGGGGTTGCCTTGAACTTTGATATTGCAATTATTGTATGCATGTTTACAGTGATAACTGTATTTTACATGCAGTTTGTTAAGCAGGTTGTAGTTAATACAATAAAACTTGCTTACACATTTATTTTCTTTTTGTGTGTGTGTGTGTGTGTGTGTGGTTCAGCTTGTTTTTTTTTTCTCTGTTTCAGGCCATCAGCTAGGTTTACTCATCCTCTTGTAGTCACCACATTTGAGATTGTGAATTGCAAAGCAAACCTGTGGTGCCCTAAGTATTTGCCTCCAGCACCCAGTGTAGCCATCATCAAGAATGCTATTTTGGCAGATTAGTGGCACCCTGACTCTGCCTTGGTGGCCCTGAGAAGGTGACCATTTATGAGTCATTTGCTGATTGGAGTGAGTGCTGAATTAAACATCAGTGAAATTAATAACTTCTTCAGTCCAGCCCAGTTACTAGAGACCACAGAGTTTTCCCGCCCTGTCATCTGAGAAGGAATTTAAAGCTCTGGATTATTTTTGTAAGAAAGTGTACTTCTCTGTCATCTCTTTGCCTCATCTCTTCAGGTTCTAGCCCTGTCTGATGACTCAGGCAGTGGAAAAGCTTGAATACTTTCTTGACTCTGGGCTCAAGGTGAGGCTGAGTCAGGGCTTCCTGACTTGCTTTTAACATGGATGCCATGTAGCCTGCTGTAACTTTGACTACACTGGCACCAAAACTAGGCCCACAGTTGCAGCCATGTACCTGTGCAGGTTGCTATGAAGGAGGATTTTCCATATAAGGTTGAACTCTGAATCATTAGCTTAAATACTTTGTTCTGGGAGGAATTGCTCTTCATTCAGGCCGTACAGGAGGAATCGAGTCCTCATAATTGTTTTTTAACACCTTTATTGAATTATCATTTTAAACGGACAGATGTACATTTTATATAAAGAAAACAAGCCATATTAACATGTTCCCATTTATGAACATTATATATCACATGTATTCTTTTGTATAACTATCATCAATCTAGCATTACATAAATTGCTCAATTCCCACCTTCCCTTAAACCTCACTTCTCCAAAATATTATTCTGCATGTATTTTCCCCACAATTCACATTTTTGTATGTAATCTGCTACTGCCGTTTTGTAAAGATTCCACTTCCAGTTCTTATCTCTCTCACAATATTCGCTACTTCAGATATAGTTGGTTTCTATTTTGATTTTCTATTTTCTAGTAATTGTTTTTTTTGACGGCCACCAGAGTTAAAATTAACAAAGCCTTACTATGCCTAGGCAATTCAGAGCCTGTGTCTGAGCTTAAAAAAAAAAACAATTTTCTTAGTTGTATCCATTTGCTCACCCAGTATTTCTGACAGAGTACTCTGTAGGGACTTTTTAGTCTGCCAACTCCTTACACTCCCAAAACATATATTCCTGGTTTCCTCTTTCTACCCCATCCTGCCTCCAACATTTACCATTTACCTGAGGAAAAATTCTTTGGGGTCTGCTTAAGGTGTAAAAATACCCGTGCAAACACTTCCAAGCAAAAATCCTAAATCTTCTAGACTTTGTTGCATATTTGAGAGCCATACATATGTCCCCCCATTGTTTCCTTGTGAATTGTTTATTGAATCTCTCTCCCCAGTCTTTTC
Organism: Protopterus annectens; assembly: GCF_019279795.1. Taxonomy (NCBI): domain Eukaryota; kingdom Metazoa; phylum Chordata; order Ceratodontiformes; family Protopteridae; genus Protopterus; species Protopterus annectens. The sequence continues at coordinate 1,599,262,614 of NC_056731.1, forward strand.
TAACCTCCTCTGATTGGTTCCTATAGTTATTGTGCAATATTTTCTATGCCCTACTAGTTGTGTGTCTCTCTCTCTTTTTTTTTTTTTTTTTTTTTAACAGTGGCTTCTGTTCTAGATTCAACTAAAAACTTTACCAGAGCAGGTCTTTTACTTAGAATTCCCCTACTCTTTCTTGTTATTTATACTCTTATATATTGATCCCTAATAGGGAAGGCAGTCTCTAGCCTGCAGTCCAAATGTATTCTTTGCCTCTTCTCATTCTGATAGCTTTCCAATACCTCGGTTCCTTTTCCAGCTTTCCCCAGTAAATTGCCTATTCTGTGTACCCCAGGTGTGCTAATCCATATCAGCAAAATCTTGTTGCTTCATTCTTTTTGGCTTAGTTCTTAGAAAATGTTCTGCTACTTATGAATATAATATTCTGTATGGCTGTTGTTCTTCTTCAGGATCTGTATACAAAATCCCCCCCTCTCCTTGTTTGTTGAAATGCCCCTCGCTTTGTCATCATCCATTTACACTGTGAATTATAGCTTTCTGCTTGTTTTTATGTATGTGAGCAAGCGTCAACTATGTAGCTCTAAAATTTCCTTTCAAATTAGGTAATCTTAAACCGCCTTGCTCTGTTGGCTCAACTTATCCCACTTGTCCCTTGTTCTCTTCCCCTCCCAGATAAATTCCTTCAACTCTTTATTATCCAGATCTTTTCTTCTGGTTGATAATATATATGCCTTATCTGTATATTAAACTAAAGGAACTAAAACATTTCACTTCTTGTATGTTGCTGTCCATATCCCTAAACAAGAGCTTCCAATTTCTCAGTTGTTGTGTTGTCTTTTGTTTAGTCTCTTCCCATATATCCTTAGCTGCTATAACAGAATCTTTTTTAATCCATAATGCTAAATACTTCAGCAATACCCTTATTTATGGAGACATGATACAATAAACCAGCTCTTGTTCACACTTTTAGCTTTTGCTTTATCTTTATTAATTTTATATCCCCAAACGACTTGAAACTGTCTTGAAGTATTCCATAACATTGAGATGCCCTTCCTGGTTTTATCAGGTACAAAATAATATTGTCTACAAATAAAGCCAGCTTTTCTTGATTACTGTACCAGTTATATCCTTGAATTTCCAAATCTTTTTTTTTCTTTTCCAGTGGCTCTAAATACAAAGCAAATAGGAAAGGGGAAAGAGGGCACCCCTGCCTGGTTCCTCCCTTCAACTTGTCAGAGAGGAAATCTCCCACTTTAATAATTCCTCTGATCCCATGCAAATGCTTCCATTGCCCTACTCCTAAAATACCAGCATACATTCTGCATCAAGACCCACCAATAACAGCAGTATTTTCTTAGTCTACTTTTCTATGGATCATCATTGTTCTATTAATGTGAAATGTTTACCTCTTCTCCCCTAAACCATGTTGATCCATAACTGTCCATTTTGGCATCACTTTTGCCATTCTTTTAACCATTATAGACATAAACACATTATAATCATGGTTTAAAATTGAAATGGATCGATATGAAGCTGGCTCTGATGGGTCTTTATTGTCTTTCGGTATTATAGCTACTACAGCTTTCTTCCAGGATGTTGGCACTGCCATTCCTAAAATACTCTTAAACAAAACCTTCCAGATCTTTATCACTTTCTTTCCTCCCAAATTCCAAACTTTTACTGGAATACCATCTATTCCTGAAGGAAATTGATTGTGCGTCACCATTTTTATCTCAGCTCCTCCTATCCTAACTGTTAATGTTTGAGCCTCATCTACTTCAAATCTTGGCATACTTAAGTCTTCCATAAATATTTTCATGTGTTCTCTTTTCTGATTTCCACATTTCTCTGTTTTACATATATTTTCATAAAATTGTTCGAAATAAATCTAATATCGCTACAGTATCTCAGGTTATTTTTCTTGTTATAGGCTCCCTAAGTCTGATAACAACCCTTTCTACTTCCTGTTGCCTAAGTTGATGTGCTAAAGTTTTTGTGCTCTGTAGTTATGAAAAAAAAAATGCTTAACGACAATCTTTCTAAACTCATGAATATTGTCCAAGTACTCCATTATTTCCTGTTTAGCACTCTGTTGTTGCGCCTCGTCCTGTTCTGTGAGAGTCCCCTTATTCTGTAATACTTTAACCTTTGTCAGTTCCTGTCAATTTCTGATCTGAAATAGTTTACTTCATTTGCTCTTCAACCTGTGGGTATCGGATCCATAATGGATCCGAGACGGCAACTTCACAAGCATCTGCTCCGAGCTCCTCCCCTACCCATAATACACCACCACTACCTTCCAACCCTCAGATCTGGTTTGCCGTGGTTTCCAACGCATCATGATTCTTGAGCTCCAGGTTGTGAGTAGGTTTTTGAAGTATTTTTACCCCCCTGTTTATTAGTGTTTAGTGTGTGTGCTGGTAGCATAGGTTCTCCCCCCCCTTGCTGATGCATCAAGTGTAGGTTCCTTTCCTTAGTTTTTAGGTAGTTTGCAGTAGTTAGATTCCCCCCCCCCCCAGCCTTCTGTGTGCTTGTGGTTCTGAGTGTGTGGTGAGTGGAGTGTGTTTTTTCTTCGGAATCTTTTCTTGTTTTTGGGACTAGTTATGGCTGATCTCCCCAAGCAAGTTTTCAGACGATGCACTGAGTGTGGCCACAAACTGTCGCCTGCTGACAGCCACACTCTTTGTGTTCTTTGTTTGGGTGCTGCCCATCTATCTACGGACTGCAATATTTGTGTGGGTTTTAACCCACAAGCTCTTAAAGATTGTAGGGCCAAACTAGTGATAAAGGGCCTGCTCCCTTCTACTGTGGTGGCTGCCTCCACTTCTGCTTCGGTCACAGCTGCAGGTGTGACCACCTCTCCTTCTACTCCCATCCTTGCTCCCCCCCCCCCCAAGGCTGGGACTCATCCTCCTGCATCTAAGCCTGTGGAAGGGGATCATAGAAAGGGCAGAGAGAAGGAGAGAGAGTATAGGAGTGAGAAAAGAAAGTGGTCCCCGGATGTTTCTGCTCCGACCGGACCTCCCACCAAACTTCAGTCTAGGCACTGACCTGACTCCCCTCGGCTCCGATCTCCTAGATTTTCTCCGGAGCCTGAAGAGCCCAGGCCACCTTCTAGAGCCGCCAGGTTGGAGTCCATGGCTTCATCGCAGTCCACCTGCAGTCTCTCCGAAGTTGACATAGATAAAATAATGCGGAGATTTATTTGCACACAAATTCAGATGGGAGTCTTGCCAGATCCCTCTCCCTCTGGAGGGGAGACCCTGCTTCCCTTTTCTACACCTATATCTCCTTCTCCGATCCGACCCCCGGTTTCGGAGTACATGGATCCAAGAGTTCCCCTAGTCAGGGGGTCGGCACCAATGGTACCTGTTTCCTCAACACTGGCAGCTGCTTGGAATGTGTCCACGAAAATGGATTTAACAGCCAGCAAGCTAATCCAAGTAACAACAGGCGGATTAATGGACAGCATGACGAAATAAGGGAGACGACCTACTGGGACAGTCTCTCACTTTCAGGTACTGTTGATAAAAACTATTTTAATAGAAGCCAGAGTGTTTCAACTTTTACGAACGCTAACAATTGTGAAGGGAACTTGAGGAGCAATTCCCGGACTAATTATGACAGGAATGTAAACTTAAACACATTATGGACAGAGTTTTTACCTTTCAAAGTCGGGGGGGGGGGGGGCAGGGGAATGTTACTAATGTGTTTTCTGCACCACACTATTTTCCTAACCCTGAAAGAAATAGTATTTAACTTTGAAAAAAAGTTGTTAAAATTTAAAAGTACACAAATTGAAAATGAATATTTGCGTGAATGTCTTAAACACAGAATTGTTCCTCAGGGACTTAGGATGTCTAAGTTTCCTTTTGGAGTGAATTACACTTTGGAAATAGTCCAGGATTTTATGGGTTTTTTTGACAAGTGTGAGTTTGAATTGATGTTAAAAATGATAAAGAATAATGAATCTCTCCATGAGAGATGAAAGTGCTTATGTATTGTGTTATTATTCATTAAAATTAATAGTATTTATTCATGTTGAAGTCTGGTTAGTTTGTATATATTTTTTCTGGTTTGGTGGAGCCTGGGCTATTTTTTTTTAGTTAATATCACATAAAGATGCACAGAAGCTCCAGGAGGTTTCTCCGCTTCCGGCTAGGAGCCAATCCTTATCAGTTTCGAGCCCTACCCTTTGGTCTCACCACAGCCCCCAGAGTGTTCACCAAAGTGATATCAGTAGTAGCGGCTCACCTGAGGCTTCAGGGGATTCAGGTCTACCCTTACCTGGACGATTGGCTCTTTACTGCTCCCACCAAGTGTCTACTTTGTCAGATCAGAGACTATTTCCTACACCTTGCACACTATCTAGGGATTACAATCAACACAGCCAAATCTCTGCTGAACCCTGTCCACATGATAGAATACATAGGAGCACGGATAGACTCGTTACAGACAAAAGTTTTCCTGACCACAGAGAGAGTTTGAAATTTAAGGATGCATGTTCCCTTCATTTACCAATCTCATCTTCCCTCAGCAGAGTCCGTCTTAAGGGCCGTAGGTTCTATGGCAGCGACGATAACACTTCTACCATGTGCTCGATTTACATATGCGAGTACTACAGTGGACTGCAAAGGTGCAATGATCTTTGTTGGATTTTCCGTTGCACCCGATATACATCAGCAGAGTCTGCAGGTCATCCCTTCTATCGAGGATGCAGTCTTTGGAAATCTTGGAAGGACGACCTTTTGTTCCAGCCTCTGCCCAAGCCACAGTGACCATGGACGCCTCCCAGCTAGGGTGGGGGGGGGGGCATTGTTCGGGAAGGACAGTCCAAGGCATGTGGTCCCCGATTGAGACCAGTCTGCATATAAACGTTCTGGAGATGAGGGCGGTCTTTTTAGTGTTGCAGGCCCTTCATGCCTTTCTACCTCTGGGAACCATTGCAATCCAATCAGTCAACATGTTAGTGGTCTGGTATATCAACAAACAGGGAGGGACCAGATCTTTACCCAGTTTGTCACAAGGACATGAGAGTTTGGGAATGGGCTATCTCCACTGGTCATTTTCTGGTAGCAACGCATATTCCGGGGTGGTCCAGCATTCTAGCAAACAAACTAAACCAGACTATTCTGATGCCTTATGAGTGGTCTCTGAATCCTTCAGTAGCAGAGCAGATCTTTCTAGAGTGAGGTCGACCTTGCTGCTATCTCTTCACATCTCCTTCCAACGCGAAGTGCAGCAAGTTCTTTGCTCTGAACCCCTCGCCGGGGCAGTCCCCCAGAGACGCTCTAGTCCGTGTTTGGCCTCCTGGTCTTCTTCATGCTTATCCTCTAGTACCCCTTATTCCGAAGTTCCTGCAGAAGGTTTGTCGACTGGGGAGCAAAGTGATCCTCATTGCCCCATTTTGGCCTCACCAGGTATGGTTTCCTTTCCTTTGGTCCCATCTTTTAGCTCCTCCTTGGATCCCATTCAGGATCTCATTTCGCACCCCTCGAGGGTCCCTCATCCAAATCTGGACAGTCTGAAGCTCACAGCTTTGCTGCTCCAGTTCTCTTAATCACTAGGACTCCCGATTGTCTTCTTCTGTCAGGTCTATTCTGGTGGCAGCTCATAACTTGTCCACCAGGAAGATTTATCGCAGCAAATGGAAGTGTTTTTCCTTTTGGGCTTCTCAAAGGAGTTTAGATTCTTTCACGGCTCCCATTCTGGCTATTCTTAACTTTTAGGCAAATATTTTTCAACAAGGGGCTAGCTGGTCTACGGTCAAGGTTAGCCGCCATTTCTCATTTTCATGTGGGTGAGAACTCTGCTTCTTTAGCCTCTTCCAGATTGTGCAAAGCCTTTATTAAAGGTACCTTCCTCTTACATCCTCCGGTCAAAGATCCCATTCCCCCGTGGGACCTTACTATGGTTCTTCAAGCGTTGGTTGCTCCTCCGTTTGAACCTGCAGCAACTGCAGATCTTAAGTTGTTGTCTTGGAAGACAGCCTTTCTAGTTTGCTCACCTCTGCTAGGACGGTTTCAGAACTTCAAGCGTTGTCTGTCAAGGTTCCATACATGATTTTCCACAAGGACAGGGTCTCTCTTCACACCAATCCTTCTTTTCTACCAAAAGTAGCATCGGAGGTTAATATCAATCAAACTATCAATTTACCTGTCTTCTTTTCAAATTTTGCAATCAAAATTGAATACAAGTTGCATTTATTGGATGTTCATAGACAGTTAGTTTTATTTGCACAGGACCAAAACTTCTCATAAATCTGACCAGTTGTTTGTGTCCTTTTCTAAACCTTTTTTGTGGTAAACCTATTTCCAAAGTGACCATTGCCAAGTGGCTCTCCCTTTGTATCCTTCAGATCTGCAAGGATAAAGGTTTGTCTCCTCCGGGTCAGGTTAAAGCTCATTCCACTAGGTCCATGTCTGCTTCTGCAGCCTTTTGGTCGACAGTATCCTTATACAACATTTGTTCTGTGGCTACTTGGTCCTCATCTCATACCTTTATTTCTCACTATAAATTGGATTGGATTTCTCGAAGGAGTGCATCCTTTGGTACCGTGGTGCAATGGGAATATCCTTCCTTGAGGGCCACCCAGGTGTTTAGTAGCTGGGGACTCTGTCCCACAGGTTGAAGATCAAATGAAGTAAACTACTTCAGATAAAGAAGTTATGTACTCACCGTAATGTTCCATCTGAGTAGTTCTACTTCATTTGTCTTCAGCCGTCCCTCCCATCTTCCCCCTGGCCTTACCATATGGACAGCGTTCATAGCTGGCACTTGTGCGTAAGGTGTTTGGATGTGGTTGTGTGGTGTAGGGTACAGCAAACTCGATCTGAGGGTTGAAAAGTAGTGGTGGTGTATTATGGGTAGGGGAGGAGCTTGGAGCAGATGCTTGTGAAGTTGCTGGCTCGGATCCGTTATGGATCCGATACCCACAGGTTGAAGACAAATGAAGTAGAACTACTCAGATGGAAAGTTATGGTGAGTACTTAACTTCTATTTTCTTCTTAATGTCTATTTTTATTTTATTTCTACTCTGTTTTTAAACTCTTTTATTTTATCCTACTTACTAGCTATAACGTCTGAAGAATTTCTGTCTTCCCTAATAACTCTTGAATAATTTCCACTGTGCATTCCTTAAATGCCTCTCTTTTTAACAGATAGGTGGGTGTAGATCAATATGTATGTATGTGCACTTTTAAGAAGCTTTCCAGGGGCTTACACAAGTGTATAAATATTGAGCACGTGTGAGCCTGACTACCATTTTGCAGTAAGCTGTTGAGATGTAAGCATACATGTCTGTGTAGTCTGTCAGTTAATCAGTTTGTTTATATTTTGTACTGCTGTTATCCATCCTGATGTATTTCTATGTAATAAAGCATATAAACGAACTATCCTGCCTGTTCATCTTTAATTGTGAAACAAGACGAGTGACGTGGTGTCAGAATTGGATCCATATTCAGGACCGAGAGGCACTTAGTTAATGGTGGAGGAATATAAAGGAGAGGATCATCCCTACTGCACATGTAACTCGCAAAAACTGGTCAGAAACAAATTTCAGGCATCAAAGCTTATTTAAATGTTATCTTATTCGCAAAATATAAAACGAAGCACTCAGAACGCTCAAAACTAATTTCTAAGTAAACAGAATGACTGAAACTGTGACATATTGATGAAAATGTTCGAATAACTATGGAAAATGTTTGAAACAATGTCCGAATTGCATAAAATGAATAAAATAAAGGAAATGACTGCATTTTTTCACTATGAGCCACTTTTTTTTGCATTGATTAAAGCTATTCCAGTTATCCAAAGTGTATGACGTGTTTGCATGTTTGTGCAGTATTCCAGAACAGTTATTTCACAATGTACAGCCATTTCAAAGAGTTTATTGTGCATTTGAATGTTATTGCAAGTACTGGCTGTGTGTGCATCTTTGTATATAATTACAAGGGCCATATTTACAGTGTGTTTGGGCATACTTTGTTGACATGGCAGACAGATTTGGAAAACCAGGTCTCGTCTTTGAAAATAATATTGCTGAGAATTGGAGAGTGTTTGAGCAAGAGTAAGATATTTTCATATAAGCTGTGTTTTCTGATAAAGATGACCGTACAGTGGCATTTATTCTGCTTAATTTAGCTGGTTCAGAAGCTAATAGAGAGTATTTATTTGTGTACGCACCTGCTGTTATTTGCATGAGAGGGGGAAAACTGTCATATGGTGGTACCGGGTGAGTCAAGGGAAACCATGAGTGCTTAAAACGTAAATTCAGAGAAATGTGTAACCCCCCCCAAACAAATATTACAATGGAAATGCACTTATTTTGCACAAGAGATCAAAATCCTGGTGAAACTTTTGCAGCATATATAACTGATTTGAGAAACAAAGCTAAAATGTGCAGATTTGGTGATTTAAGGGATGAGTTGATAAAAGACAGGCGTGTGTGGTATTAAAGATGATACTGTGAGAAAGATTTTGCTTTGTGACAGTGATTAACTTTGAATAAGGCTATTGAGATTTGTCAGATATATGAGGTCACAGAAAAGCACATAAATATATCTACAAATGAGAAATGCATGCTTCCAGTATCTTCTAAAGCTAGTGTTGATTGTATGCACACGTGGTTAAAAGGAACAGGCCAAAGCATGTGGCAGCAACTGTGACCCTGCAGTACTCCCTGGGAAAACCCCGTACCTTTCCAGCAAATTTCAGAGTGCACTCACTCTCAGTGAAGCACAAGGGTGAGTCAGCAAACAAGAGTAAGAGTGAAGGGCACATGCTCATCTAGCCTTATAGTCACCTGTCGCAATTGTGGTGGAAACCATGAATCTAAAAGAGAAAAGTGCTTAGCTTTTGGTCAGCAATGCCACAGATATGAAAAGTAGAATCATTTTCAAAGATTTTGTAAATCAAAAGAGGCTCATTCTTTTGTTAAGAGAGAACATTCCAAGAGACAAGTTGATCAATTAGAAAAACGTGACCTTACTTTTTATGTTGATGGTGTGTCTGTGCTTAATGAAACAGTCAATGCAGTAGATTTGTGGGCAAAGAATGAAGTATTTTGTACTGTTCGGATAAATGGAAGTCCCATAGAGCTCAAAGTTGACACAGGTTCAAAGTGCAATGTTATGTCTGCAGAAACATTTGCTAGAGTATGTGCTGGAGAGAAGTTTGATTTGGCAAGTGTGCAAAACTTGTTGCTTATGGTGGGGAAGAAATTCAAACTGAAGGTTCAGTGATGCTTTCATGTTACGCTGCTGGGAAAAGCTTTCACTTACAATTTTATATGGTCAAAAGGGATGTACAGTCATTATTAGGCCTCAGAGACCGTTTGAAAATGGGATTGCTTTCATTTAATAAGGAAGTCCACCATGTAAGCTTGAAAGACCACTGTTCTAATTTCACCCAATCTGTTTTTTCTACCTATGCTGATCTTTTCGAAGACAAAATAGGCAAACTCCTAGTTGTGTACTCCATGAAGTTGGACCGAGAGGTAAGTTAAGTTGTCAGGCCAGCCCAGAAAGTTCAGTAGCTATGCAGAACAGAGTCAAAGCTGAGCTAGATAAAATGGTGTAGCAAGCTGTGATTTGTCCAGTCGATGAACCAACTGAATGGGTATCCTCCATGGTCGTAGCTCATAAGAAAAGCTCAGATGATATCAGAATATGTATTGATCCACGAGATTAGAACAAAGCACTAAAAAGACATCATCCAGTGCGCACAGTTGAAGAAGTTGCAGCTCTCATGCCAAATGCCACTGTTTTTTCTGTCTTAGATGAAAAGAGTTCATTTTGGCAAATTTTTGTTAGACCAAAAATCTTCATTGCTAACCACTTTCAGTACTCCATTTGGAAGGTAGAGATTTTTGAAAAGCCATTTGGGGTAAATTCTGCCAGTGTGCAATGGAGCAAATTTGTGTGCTAGTATAGTAGATGACATTCTAGTAGGAAGTAATGGTGAAGCTGAGCATGACAGAAACCTCAAGAAAGTTCTGGAAAGAGCATGTGAAGTGAATCTTAAGCTGAATTCTCAGAAGGGCAAATTCAGGCTACGAGAAGTTACTTATGTTGGTCATTTATTTACTAGATGTTCATCGTGCATACAGCTGCAGTCATAACAGATGGGTTCTCCTGCCGTTAGGCGGGTCCTCGGTCAGCCGAATTCCAAAGTCTAGGTCCGGCGTCGGTTGTCGTCGCTTCTTCCCTGACGTCAGTGCGACAGGGGTATAAAGGAACCAGCCGACGCCATTTTCTTCAGTCTTTCTTGCCGCGCGCTGCCCGAAGCAGAAGCAGTTCGCAAGTGCTGGTCGGCCAGCTCCTGAGATTACGAAAATTTGGAAACCGAAGTCTTCTTAAAGGCTAAATACCCCGTTGGGGAAACTTTTCTTGCCTCAGACCGATGTCAGACAAAGTTAATAATTGTATTTCTTGTGGGAAGCAAATACCGCATAAGGATTTCCATTCCCTCTGTATACCTTGTTTAGGCCCAGACCACGACGTTTCGGTCTGTCGCTTTTGTGCTACATTCAACAAACGCACTATTAAGCGTCGGGCAGAGTTCGCCCAGCATTATTTTGGGAAAGCATTTAACTATACTATGTCGTCGGATACTCCGACTCCGGTTTTGTCTAAAAAACGCAAAGACAAGGACCGACACACGAGGTCCGCGGCCTCTACCGACACCACGCCAAAGCCGACTACACGTGGTCCGGTTCTCAGCGAGGCGCCTATGCAGCCCCTGATTACCAACGACACTTCTTTGATGGTGTCTCCTGTGCCCGAGGTCGCAGGCTCCTCGGCCCACATCCCGACTACAGATACCGAAGCCACTCTTGGCGTTGAAACTCAGAATGTGGACAGGTCCACCTCCACTCAAGGTGTCTTCAGACCTTCCTCTTCTTTCTCCATCAAGGCTTTCACAAAGTCTAAAGCAACCATGCACTCTAAGAGACCAACTACACAGGGCCCATCTCCAGGCCCCATGCCTAAGAAACAGATGCTTAAAATGGCTGAGGATTTAATTACTCTAATCAGAGGTTCTCAGCCCCCACCGGACAAAAGGCCCAGAGTGGAGGAAGATTCCCCCTCTTCTGATCAGGGCTCCATTATTTCAGAGCACTCTGATGATCAGGAACATTCTTACTCCCCTTTTGAAGACTCTGATGCGGAGGAGTCCATCCCTTCTGTATCCCCCCCTGAGGATTACTCATTTGGGGAAACTTTGCATACCTTAAGGGAACACTTCCACTGGGAAGGCCAGGATTATTCAGATTCCAAGAAAAGGCTCAGGGAATTTCTCTTGTTACCTCAGCACAGGCCTCTGGCTATACCTCCTGTCTTGGACATCCTAGATGATGTTTACTCGGAGGCCTGCCTTAACCCGGACTCTCTACCTCCAGCTCCAGTTAAGCCTGACAGGTACTACAGGGTTCCTGACTCACACCAATTTCTATACAAAAGCCATGCTGCTGACCCAGAAACCATCTCACAGGGCCCCAAGGGAGTTAAGGCCTCCATTGCCAAAAATCCATTGCCTTCCGAGAGAGATTCCAGATCCTTGGAAAGGTGGGGAAAAAAGGTATATACCTCGGCTACCTTATCCATGAGGGCCTTAAACTGTCAGTTTCATGTGCTAAAATACCAACAGTTTTTGTTATCACAATTGAAAAGTAAAATGTCACAACCTGAACAACCAGACTTGAAGGAGTTGCAGGATTTGATGCATAGTGCAGAACAAGTGGGTAAGCATACCTTACAATGTGGTTTTGATGCTCTAGAGGCCTCATGTAGAGCTGCTGTTACAGGATCAGTCATACGTAGGCATGCCTGGCTCAAGGAACAAGCCTTGCCTGATCATGTCAAAGCTAAATTACTAGACGCCTCTCTTCAAAAGGATGTACTATTTGGTGCTAATGCTGAGGAGGTATTAAGGAAAATGGAGGAAAAGGCTAAATCAATGCAAACTGTGAAAGAATTTCTACAGGTTCAACCCCCACGTTTTAGTAGAAATTGGCCTTCCAAAAACTGGTCCTTTCCTGCCACAGACAGAACCCAAAGAGGCAGATACAGGTGCCTGAGGGGCAGAGGACAATCCCAAGGATCGTACAGAGGCAGACAATGGCAAGCTCCTACACAAAGAGGTGGTGAGGACAACTCGCAATCTTTCAGAAAGCAAACCCAATGACTTCCCCTTTGCATGCCAACCAGGTCTCAAATGGCAGCCCCCTTAGGAGGAAAGCTGGCATTATTTTCAAAAAATTGGCATGTTGTCACAAAGGACAAATGGATCCTGGACATTATAAACAGAGGCTACAAATTCCATTTTCACACCCTTCCAAAAATGAGAGGCATGCCAAACCTGCCACACAATCAAAGGGCAGAGGCACAAAGGCAAATTACAGATCTCATAAACATGAAAGCTATTCAAGAGGTACCTACGCACGAACAAGGTCAAGGTTTTTATTCTAGGCTATTTCTGGTGCCAAGGAAGGGAAAAGATTGGAGACCTATTTTGGATCTATCCATCCTAAACACATTTCTACTCGTACCAAAATTCAAGATGCTCACTCTACAGCAACTTCTTCCCATGCTGGGCAAGGAGTCTTGGCTGGTAACATTGGACCTCAAGGAGGCATACCTGCATGTCCCAATCAAACAAAATTGCAGAAGGTACCTCAGATTTCTTGCAGGTTCAACCCATTATCAATTCTCTGCATTGCCCTTTGGCTTATCTACTGCGCCCAGAGTATTCACGAAATGCCTGGCATCAGTAATTGCCTACTGCAGACTTCAAGGGATACAAATATACCTCTATTTGGACGACTGCCTGATCCAAGCGGACAGCAAGCACATTCTTCTGAAACATCTGGCTTATGTAATAATGTTATTGAACTCTCTGGGATACACAGTCAACAAAAAGAAATCATGGCTAATACCCTCTCGGAAGATAATTTTCCTGGGTGCCAATTTGGACACAAACACCCAGATGGCCTACCTCACGCCAGAGAAGCAGGGGCAACTAATTCAATACTTCAGAACACTAGCAAATTGCACCAGGCTGACTGCAAGGAAAATCCTGCAGGCTCTGGGATTCATGGCATCTTGCATCTTACTAATCCCATGTGCAAAGCTGCATATGAGGAAACTACAATGGTACCTGAAAAACATATGGTCTCAACACAGCCACAGTTTGGAAACAATAATACCACTAATTCCATGTCTGCAAAAGGAATTTATGTGGTGGGCTCAAGCATGTCAAACAAACACAGGTCTTCCATTCAGCAAGCCTCAAGCAAATCAAGTCATCACAACAACGCCTCGGACTACGCCTGGGGGGCGCACATGACAGATCGGTGCATTCAGGGCAAATGGTCCAAAAAGAAAAGCACCTTCACATCAATCAAAAAGAAATGCTAGCAGTAATAAATGCTATTATAGCTTTCAAGGACCTTGTACAACCAGGTCAACTATTGATAAGAACGGACAACACCACAGTTATGTGGTACATAAACAAACAGGGAGGAACACATTCTTACCCCCTATGCAGACTGGCCATGTCACTTTGGAACATGGCCATGGACTTACAAATGGAACTACAAGCACAGTACTTGCCAGGCAAGGAAAACACGCTGGCAGACAACCTAAGCAGGAATATGACAGATCCACACGAATGGAAATTGCATCCAAAAGTTTTTACAGAAATAATCCAAGAATGGGGAAGGCCAGACATAGATCTCTTTGCCTCCCACAAGAATCATCAATTGACAAAATTCTGCTCAAGGATCTTCCATCCAAAGGCCTGGAGAGTGGACGCTCTCTCTTTCAGTTGGACATCAATGACAGTTTATGCCTTCCCTCCTCTTCCTCTGCTGCCCAAAGTTCTATTAAAGACCAAAGCAGACAGACCAAAGATGATTGTCATTGCTCCAGACTGGCCAAGGCAACACTGGTACCCACTCCTGAGGAGCCTGATGCATTCCCCACCATGGACCCTGCCTCTAATGCCTCTTCTTCTGACTCAGCACAGTTTCAAAACTCTTCACAGCCAGCTAAAAACACTCAATCTAGCCGCATGGAAGATTCCTTAGCATCAGAACCGGCCCTTCTCTCCAAGGAGGTGCAGGATGTCATTTTGGAGGCCAGAAGGCCATCAACTAGAAAAGCCTACTCCGCAAAATGGAAACGTTTTTGTGTCTGGAATGAGAAAAAGGGCCAGGATCCTGGAAAACTGAATTTACCTCTAATACTACAATATTTGGCTGAACTGCTAAGCAGTGGACTTTCTTTCTCCTCCATCAAAATCCATGCCTCAGCCATTTCTGCAGAATACAACACTGATCCACCTTTATTCTCTCACCCTCTCCTAAGACAGTTCCTCAGAGGGGCTAAGAATTTAAGGCCTCCAAGGAAACAACCAATACCGGCTTGGGATCTTAATTTCATTCTGGAAAAACTGACCTTGCCTCCCTTTGAGCCAGCTGCCTCATCAGATTTGCAATATTTGTCCTGGAAAACAGCTTTCCTTCTGACTATCACCTCAGCTCGTAGAGTTTCAGAACTACAGGCTCTCATGGCTGTCCAGCCTTTTATCATCTTCCATCAGGACAGAGTTTCCTTACGAACCAACCCGTCCTTTATGACTAAAGTGGTATCCAGGGTAGCTTTAAATCAGGCCATACATTTACCTACTTTTTATCCTAATCCTCAAAACAAAGGGGAAAGATTACTACATTCCTTGGACATCCACAGACAACTGCGTTATTATTTGGACAGAACAAAGCCTTTCAGAAAATCAGAACAGCTCTTTGTGGCCTATGCGGTAGGAGCTCAAGGGAAGCCAATTTCCAAACAGACAATCTCTAAATGGATAGCCCACTGCATACGCTTTTGCTATTCCTTTCATGGCAAAACTGTTCCTACAGGCATTGGAAATCATTCCACCAGGGCCACAGCCACCTCTGCAGCCTTCCTCAGAGAAGTTCCTACCAAGGATATTTTGGAAGCAGCCACTTGGAGTTCTGTGCATACCTTCTCCAAGCACTACAACCTACCATTATACTCCACATCTAGAGCAGGCTTTGCCACTGCAGTCTTGCAGGGCATTTTGGCTCCTCCTAGTTCCACCTAGTGCCTACCACCCCTTTCTTAGCTTTGGGATTCTACCCATCTGTTATGACTGCAGCTGTATGCACGATGAACATAGTACAGTTTTGTACCTACCATAAATGTAGATGTTCGAGTGCTAATACAGCTGCAGTCCAGGATGTTCTTCATCTCACATTGCTGCAGTCCTTACATATGGGTAGTCCGCTGTCCTCGGTCGGCCCGAATACCAAAGTATTAGGCTGACGTCGGTCATGGGCGCTCAGATCTGACATCAGAGCGTCAGGGTATAAAAGCGCATGACCGACGTCATATCCTCAGTCTTTTTTGCTGCATGGTCCGATGCAGAAGCAGCATTGCAAGTGCCGTTCGGCGTTCTGAAATTTTCGAATTCTGAGTTTCAGACCGAAACCAAGTTGGGCTAAGTACCCCGTTGGGGAATATTTTTGTTTTTTCTTGCCTCTGTTAATTCCGGATGCCAGAAAAAGTGAATAATTGTATTTCTTGTGGGAAACAGATACCGCATAGGGATTATCACTCTCTTTGCATTCCTTGTTTGGGACCGGACCACGACGTAGTCGGGTGTCGGTTTTGTGCTAGGTTTAATAAGCGCACTATAAAAAGAAGGTTAGATTGTGCTAGGTTAGTATTTGGTAAGCGGTGTAATTATAATATGCCATCGGATCCTCCGACGCCCGCTTCCACGAAGAAGCGCAAAGACAAATCCTTGAAACCTAGACAGGTTGATTCGTCCGTTTCGGACGCCAGTCCTGCAGAACCTACAGTGGAGCAGGTGGATCCGGCTGAAGTTTCTGTTGAGTCTCAGGGGGAAACTTTGATTTTGCAGGATGTGGCCTCACAGGAGTCAGGTCAAGCTGAGGGGGCCTCTCAGGTTACTGTTCTCCCTTCTATGCCTAAGGTGGTTAGGCCTTCTGCTACTATTTCTAAGGCTTCTTCTAAGGGCAGGTCTGTTTTGCCTTCCTCTGGTGTCCCTCCAGGTACTTCAGGGTCTGTGCCTAAAAAGCACATGCTTAAAATGGCAGAAGATTTGATTACTTTAATTAGAGGTTCTATGCCCCCTCCTGATAAGAGGCCCAGGGTGGAGCCAGAGTTAGAAAGTTTGGATCAGGCCTCAGATGACTCAGACTCTTCTGCTGAAGATATTCTAGATTTTCCCCCTTATTCGGATTCTGATGTAGAGGATTCCACTCCTTCTGCTTCTCCTCCAGAGGATTTTTCATTTTCAGAAACTCTGCATTCCATGAGGGAGCATTTTAAGTGGGAAGGACAGGATTTCTCTGATTCACGGAAGAGGCTTAGGGAATTCTTGTTTTTACCACAGCATAGACCCTTGGCTATACCTCCTGTTTTGGATGTTGTTCAAGATGTTTTCTCGGAGGCTTCCCTTAATCCAGATTCTTTGCCTCCTGCGCCAGTTAAACCGGACAGGTATTACAGGGTGCCTGAGGCTCATAAATATCTGTATAAGAGTCCTAGGGCGGACCCAGAAACTATTAGTCAGGGGCCTAAGGGTGTTAGAGCTTCTGTTGTAAAGAATCCGGTTCCTCTAGATAAGGAAGCTAGAGCTTTGGATAGATGGGGTAAGAAGGTGTATACCTCTTCTACTTTAGCAATGAGGGCTTTAAATTGCCAGTTTCATATGTTGAAATATCAGAATTTCCTCCTTTCTCAGCTAAAATCTAAAGTGGATGCTTTGGCAGAGGGCATAGAGTGTAAAGAATTGCAAGATTTAGTACATGTCTCTGAACAGGTGGGTAAGCATTCTTTGCAGTGTGGTTTTGATGCTGTACAGGCCTCTTCTAGGGTGGCTGCCACTGGTTCAGTTCTTCAGAGGCACGCCTGGCTTAAGGATCAGAATTTGTCCGAGCATGTTAAAACTAGAATTCTGGATGCCCTTTACAGTCTGAAGTTTTGTTTGGTCCACCTGTGGAGTCGGTTTTGAAGAAAATGGAAGACAAGGCTAAGTCCATGCAGACTGTTAAAGATTTTTTGCAGGTGCAACCTCCAAAGTTTAGTAGAAATTGGCCTACTAAGGGGTGGACCCACCCTTCTTCTGATTCTCAGTCTAGGGGTAGATCTAGACGTGGCAGGGGCAGAGCTCACAGTACATTCAGGCCTAGACCTTGGAGTTCACCTGCACAATCTGCAGGTGAGGGCAGGGGCCAGTCCTTTCGTAAACAGGCCCAATGACTTGCATTTCCAGCTGCCAGATTCTTCTTCCCTGGCAGCTCCTTTGGGAGGAAAGTTAGCACTCTTCAAGCAAAACTGGCTTTTAGTCACCCAGGACAAATGGGTATTGGACATTATAAACCGAGGCTACAAGTTCTATTTCCATACATTGCCTCCTTTCAAAGGCATGCCAGACGTTCCTCCTCGGCAAAGGATAGAGGCTCACAAGCAGATTTCTTTACTTCTTGAAATAGGAGCTATACAGCCAGTTCCTCTGTCAGAAGTGGGACTAGGATTTTATTCTCGCCTGTTTCTAGTACCAAAGAAAGGGAACACGTGGAGACCAATTTTGGATTTATCTATCCTCAACACTTATCTGGACATTCCAAAGTTCAAAATGCTGACGTTACAACAGCTTTTACCTCTGTTGGGAAAAGATCACTGGATGGTAACTCTGGATCTCAGAGGCTTATCTTCATGTTCCTATCAGGCCCAGTTGCAGGAGGTACCTGCGTTTTCGGGCTGAAAATTTACATTATCAGTTCTCTGCATTGCCCTTTGGCTTATCTACTGCCAGAGTGTTCACAAAGGTTCTGGCTCCAGTGATAGCCTTTTCAGGTTAAGAGGAATACAGATTTATCCTTATTTGGACGATTGCCTGATTATTGCACAACACAAAGACGAACTTCTGCATCATCTACAGTATGTGATGGTAGTGTTAAGATGCCTAGGGTATTCTGTGAATGAAACAAAGTCCAGTCTAGTACCCTCTCAGGACATGTGCTTTCTGGGTGTGAGACTGAATACAGCTTCCCAGATGGCCTTTTGACCCCGGACAAACAAAGAAGCCTTTCTCTTTATTTCCATCAAATGTCTCTACAGTCCAGGCTGACTGCAAGGACAGTCCTTCAAGCCTTGGGGTTCATGGCATCTTGTATTCTGGTGCTTCCCAATGCCAAACTGCATATGAGGAAGCTTCAATGGTATCTCAAAAATGTATGGACACAACACTGCCAAGATCTAGACACTGTCATTCAGATAATACCTTGCATTCAGAAAGAATTTTTGTGGTGGGCTCAGGAATGTCACCTAAACAAGGGACTCTCTGTGACCCGACCAGAGGCGAGTCAGATTCTAACAACAGATGCCTCGGACAAGGCTTGGGGAGCACACCTCAGTGGAAAATGGGTGCAAGACACGTGGCCTGTCAGACTTCAACATTTGCATATCAACTTGAAGGAGATGTTAGCAGTCCAATTTGCATTGATGGCTTTCAAAGATTTACTTCACCCAGGACAGGTGTTGATTCAAACAGACAACACTACTGTCATGTGGTACATCAACAAGCAAGGGGGAACCCATTCGTACCCTCTTTGCAGGCAAGCGATGATTTTGTGGGAGACTGCTCTCAGTTTACACCTCAATCTTCAGGCAAGGTTTCTACCAGGAGCACAGAACTCCTTAGCGGATGTGTTGAGCAGACAAATTGTGGATCCTCACGAGTGGAAACTGGATCCTCATGTGTTTCAAAAGTTGACAGTGTTATGGGGGACTCCAGACATAGATCTGTTCGCTTCTCCACTAAATTAGCAGTTGCCAAAGTTTTGCACAAAAATGTTTCATCCCACAGCTTGGAAGGTGGATGCTCTATCATTCAGTTGGAGCAATCTTCATGTCTATGCCTTTCCACCTCTGCCTCTCATTCCCAAGGTACTCCTGAAGGCCAGAAAGGACAAGCCATCCATGATTCTGATTGTGCCGGATTGGCCTCGACAGCACTGGTACCCACTACTGAGGAGTTTGTGCAGGAGCCTCCATGGCCTCTGCCTTTGATTCCGCATCTTTTGTCTCAGGAGGGCAATCACTTCCTCAATGCCAAGATTCAGTCTCTGCATCTCACAGCCTGGCATATTCTGTTTTAGACCCTGGAGGGTCTCAGCTTCCACAACAAGTTTTGAATGTTATTTTGGAGGCCAGAAGGCCTAGTACAAGGAAAGTTTACGCTGATAAATGGAGGAGATTTTTTCTTTGGAGCAAAGCGAAGGACTTTGATGTTTCCAAGCCTGACTTAAGTGTTTCTCTTCAATATCTTACTGAGTTATTGGACAAGGGTTTGTCTTTCTCCTCGATAAAGGTTCATGCTGCAGCCGTTTCTGCTCACTATGACTGTGACCCTCCTTTATTTTCCCATCCTTTGTTTAAGCAATTTCTTAGAGGGGCAAAGAACATAAGACCCCCGTAGAGCTCCTACTCCTGCTTGGGATCTCAATTTTGTGTTGGAAAAGCTTACTCTACAACCTTTTGAGCCTGCAGCTACGGCCGAGTTAAAGTATTTATCCTGGAAGACTGCTTTTTTGTTGGCCATTACCTCTGCAAGAAGAGTTTCTGAATTACAGGCCCTTATGGCAGTGGAACCTTTCCTGATTTTTCATAAGGATAGGGTATCTTTGCGTACTAATCCTTCCTTTATGCCTAAAGTGGTTTCTAGTGTGGCCTTGAACCAAACCATTCATTTGCCTACTTTTTATGCAAACCCCCAAAATAAAGGGGAGAAGATTTTGCATACTTTGGATATTCACAGGCAGTTACGTTATTATTTGAGCAGAACCAAGGGGTTCAGGCAGTCTCAGCAGTTGTTTGTTTCTTTTGCTTTGGGTTCTCAGGGAAAACCTGTTTCAAAACAAACTATTTCTAAATGGATTGGGTTTTGTATTTCTTTCTGTTATTCCCATCATGGTAAGGAGATTCCGGCTGGAATCAGACCTCATTCCACTAGAGCTACTGCCACTTCTACTGCCTTTCTAAGGGGGGTAGCTACAAAAGATATTTTGGAAGCAGCCACTTGGAGTTCAGTACATACTTTTTCCAAGCATTACCACCTTCCTCTTTATTCTAAGTCTAGGGCTGGATTTGCCACTGCAATATTACAGGGCATTTTAGCAGCCCCTAATGCTTTATGATTCTGCCATCCTCCCTTTACCTCTGCTTTGGGATTCTACCCATATGTAAGGACTGCAGCAATGTGAGATGAAGAACATAGTACAGTTTTGTACCTACCATAAATGTAGATGTTCGAAG
This sequence comes from Protopterus annectens, assembly GCF_019279795.1. Taxonomy (NCBI): domain Eukaryota; kingdom Metazoa; phylum Chordata; order Ceratodontiformes; family Protopteridae; genus Protopterus; species Protopterus annectens. The sequence continues at coordinate 1,599,282,983 of NC_056731.1, forward strand.
ATCCACATTGCTGCAATCCAATTTACCCTCCCTCCTTCCCCTCTGTAATTTGGCATGGTTATATGGTTTGGGTGATGGTTGTTGTTGGGCATGTTTTTGGGAGGTATCCTGTTTTTGGGCTGTGGCCTTTCTTTTTAGGGCCGTCGGTCATGCGCTTTTATACCCTGACGCTCTGATGTCAGATCTGAGCGCCCATGACCGACGTCAGCCTAATACTTTGGTATTCGGGCCGACCGAGGACAGCGGACTACCCATATGTTAGGACTGCAGCAATGTGGATCTTCGAACATCTACATTTATGGTAGGTACAAAACTGTACTTTTCCCTCCCTCCTTCCCTTCTTGGGACAGGCCTATAGGCTAACACATCCTCATACAACCTGATTGGGGTTTTCATTTATGATGTATTTGCTTGCAGCTACTGTATTTTGATTATATTGCACTGCATTATCACACAAATTTATGTATTGCCTTCCTTCTGGGGGCACCTGACATCTGGGGCAAGAAAAACTGAAGAAAATGGCGTTGGCTGGTTCCTTTATACCCCTATCGCACTGACGTCAGGGAAGAAGCGACGACAACCGACGCCGGACCTAGACTTTGGAATTCGGCCGACCGAGGACCCGCCTGACGGCAGGAGAACCCATCTGTTATGACTGCAGCTGTATTAGCACTCGAACATCTGCATTTATGGTAGGTACAAAACTGTACTTTCAGCCTTACGATGAGATCCTTCCAAGCAAACAGCTATTCTTGAGATGCCAGCTCCAGACGATGTTCAAGCCCTACAACGTTTTTTTGGCATGGTTAACTACCTAGGGAAGTTCATTCCAGACTTGAGTCAACTATCAGCACCACTCAGAGAGTTGACACGTAAAGATGTATCCTGGTCATGATCAGAGCAACACCAGAGGGCATTTGATGTCCAGAAACAGAACATTGCCAGTCCACCAACTCTCAGATGCTATGATGTTCACAAACCAGTTACTCTTTCTTGTTTGTTTGTGTCTTTCGGCTTTTCCCAGTTAGGGGTCGCCACAGCGGAACTCCGGTCCGCTAATGATTGGCAGTAGAGTTTTACGTGCTGGCTTGCCGGGCCTAACACCCAACCTTCAATGAAGGAATGCCCATTCACGCATGTCGCCACACAGAAGACGCTCTAACTGAGAATCGAACGGGGAACGTCTAACTGTAAGGTGACAAGTTACTCTTTCTTGTGATGCTTCAAAATTTGGTCTTGGTGCAGTCATTCTTCAAGAGGGTAGACCAGTAGCCTATGCATCAAGAACTCTGACCTAAAGTATGCTCAGGTAAAGAACTTTTGGCAATTGTGTTTCCATGTTCAAAGTTCAATGATTATATTTATGGTAGACCTATCCAATGTGAAACTGACCACCAACCTCTAGTCACTATTTTGAGAAAGCCTATGCATACAGCTCCTGCCAGATTACAACGCATGATGCTGAAATTGTAAAAGTATAATTTCAGGCTTGTCTACCCGAAAGACAAACTTGTTTATCTTGCTGATACTTTATCAAGATCGCCCAGAAATATCACCGAACAGCATGAAAATGAGCAACTTGTTTTTGAAGTCATGGAAGTGAGAAAGTTTTCTTCCACACATCTTGATGAGCTTAGACGTCATATAGCAACAGATCCAGTTCTTCAGAAGCTCAACCACTTTATCAGTTGAGGATAGCCTTCAAAAGAATGTTGCTTACCAGTAGAGGTCCAACTTTATTTTCCTTACAGAGATGAGATTTTGTAAGTGATTGTTCCAAAGTCCTTGCAACAAGAGTATATTACTGTTTTGCATCGTGGCCACCCAGGAACTGATTCTAACCAAAGAAGGGCCAAAAGATTTAGTATTTTGGCCTTCTATGTCACAGGACATTGAGAGAGTACTTTCATTTTGTTTTGTATATAACAGTACAAAGTCACATCAACAGAAAGAACCACTTCATCTAAACCAGATTCTTGAACTACCTTGGTCGACGGTAGCTACAGACATTTTTGAGTGGAATGCTCAACATTATTTGTGTTCGTACACTCTTATTCAGATTGGTTCGAGATTGACCTACTTCCTAATCTAACGTCCAGTACTGTCATTACCAAGATGACATGTCATTTTGCAGCCCGTAGTAGTCCACGCAAAGTTATTTCTGACAGTGGTACACAGTTTACAAGCCAGCAGTTCAAAAGATTTGCTGAAGAGTGGGATTTTTCTCATGTTACCAGTAGCCCTGAGTACCTGCAGTCAAATGATGTGTCAGAACATGCAGTTCAAAGTGCAAAACAATTACTAGAGAAATCAAAACGAGACAGTAGTGATGTTTTCTTGACTCTCTTGAATCTCAGAAATGATTCTTGTGATAAACATCTTGATTCACCTGCACAGAGACGTCTGTCGAGACAAACCAGAACCACACTACCAACCATTAGTAAATTATTGGTTCCATGTGTCAAGAACAACAGATCAGTGTAAGCCCATCTGTTAAAGAAGCGCTTATCCCAGAAGTCCTGTTATGATAAAACCAGCAAACCACTCAATCCATTACGAGGAGGGGAGATAGTGAGGATGCAGACATCCAAAGGTTTTGATCAGATCGGAGTCATGAAGAGTGTATGTCCAGAGCCGAGATTGTACATTGTGGAGTCACGAGCAAAATTTAGGTAGAATCAGAAACATTTGGTCCCGGTGTCTGAGTCTGTATTGCAGTATCATACCTGCGAGAAAGACTATATTGTACATCTTAGAGCGAGTTATCCAGCGTTCCAGTTCCAGTGGAAGTTCCACCCTGTTCTTGAGAAGAATCCTGAAACTCCAGAATTTGTTTGTTTACCAATGACTGTCCCTGTTGCTAAACCCAATTCTGATTGCTATATCACAAGATCAGGTCACATTTCTAGACCATATTCCAGATACACGGCAGCTTGGACATAAGATCATGAATGTTGTGTTTATTTCTTATTGTCTGTTTAATTGCATGTCTTATTCCAGTGCCATTATATCGTGGGCAATTCATTAAAAAAAGAGGATGGAGATCAGTATGTACAGTGGATACAAAAAGTATACACACCCCTGCTAAAATGCCAGGTTTTTGTGATATAAAAAAATGAGACCACAATAAATCATTTCAAAACTTTTCCCACCTTTAATATGACCTGTAACCTGTACAATTCATTTGAAAAACAAACAAATCTGTTAGGGGAAAAAATAAAAAAACGTACAATAAGCTGGTTGCATAAGTGTCCACACTCTTAAACTATTACTTTGTTGAAGCACCTTTTGATTTTTAATTACAGCATTCAGTTTTCTTGGGTAGGAGTCTATCAGCATGGTACATCTTGACTTAGCAATATTTGCCCAATCTTCCTTGCAAAAGCGCTCCATATCTGTCAAATTCCAAGGGCATCTCTTGTGCACAGCCCTGTTCAGGTCCCCCCACAGATTTTCTATTGGATTTAGGGCTGGGCTGTACCTGGGGCATTTCAAAACGTTAATTTTCTTCTGGTGAGGCCATTCTTTTGTTGATTTGGATGTATGCTTGGGGTCATTGTTGTGTTGAAAGGTGAAATTCCTCTTCAGCTTTCTAGCAGACGCCTGAAGGTTTTGGGCCAAAAGTGACTAGTATTTGGAACTGTTCATAATTTCTTCCACCTTGACTAAATCCCCAGTTTCAGCTGAAGAAAAGCAACCCCAAAGCATTTTACTGGCACCACCATGCTTCACCGTGGGGATGGTGGTCTTTTGGTGATGCGAAGTGTGGTTTTTGTGCCAAACGTACTTTTTGGAATTGTGGCCAAAAAGTTCAATCTTGGTCTCATCACACCATAACACATTTTCCCACGTGCTTTTGGGAGACTTGATGTATTGTTTTGCAAATTTTAGCTGGGTCTGCATGTTTTTCTGTGTAAGAAAAGGCTTCCATCTTGCAACCTTACCCCAAAGGCCAGACATGTGGAGAATACAGGAGATTGTTGTCACATGTAGTTCACAACCAGTACTTGCCAGAAATTCCTGCAGCTCCTTCAGTGTTACTGTAGGTCTCTTGGCAACCTCCCTGACCAGTTTTTGTTTTGTTTTTTCATCAATTTTGGAGGGACGTCCAGTTCTTTGCAGCATCACTGTTGTCACATATTTTCTCCACTTTTTTATGACTGTCTTCACTGTGTTCCATGGTATATTGAATGCTTTGGAAATTTTTTTGTACCCTTCTCCTGACTGATACCTTTCAACAATGATATCCCTTTGATGTTTTGTAAGCTCTCTGCGAACCATGTCATTTGCTATAGCAGGCAACTGAGTAAATGTCAGGAAAATCCTACTAGGACAGCTGAACTTTATTTGGGGTTAATCAGAGTCGCTTTAACTGATGGCAGGTGTGTACCCAAGAAGACTGAATGCTGTAATTAAATCAAAAGGTGCTCCAGCAAAGTATTAGTTTAAGGGTGTGCACACTTATGCAACCAGCTTATTGTACATTTTTTATTTTTTATATTTTTTTCCCCTAACAGATTTGTTTTTCAATTGAATTGTATAGGTTACAGGTCACAATAAAAGTGGAAAAAGTTTTGAAATGATTTATTGTGATCTCATTTTTTTATATCACAAAAACCTGGCATTTTAACAGGGGTGTATACACTTTTTATATCCACTGTATGTATACCTTTAAGAAGCTTTCCATGGGCTTGCACATGTTTATAAATAGTGAAGACGGGCAAGCCTGACTGCCATTTTATAGTAAGCTGTTGAGATGTAAGCATGCATGTCCGTGTAGTCTGTCTGTGTAGTCTGTCAGATAATCAGTCTGTTTATATTTTGTATTGCTGCTATCCATTCTGATGTATTTCTGTGTAATTAAGTATATAAACAAACTACCCCGCCTGTTAGTCTTCACTTGTGAAACAAGACAAGTGACAGTGGGGAAGCATCAGTGGTTCAGTTTTATCTCATTACCCTGCATTCTGTCTTCGTTATTGGCGTATGATCTGAAATAGTAATTGGATGTGTGTCAAAGCTTTCAATAAAATGCACATATTCATGTGAAATCTAATTTCTGTCTAGTCTAGCCTAGTTATTGTACCTTAGGTAACAATATGTAAATTCTTTGGCAGGTCCTACTACTGAATTCACATCTTCCATACCAAATATTTTCCTAAATTTCTTTATAAATCTACCTTGATTTGTTATATTTTACCTTCTGGGTCTGCCAGATACATCCTAACTGTTCCATATCAAGTTTCAGTCTTCACATATAAGTAATATTCCCTGCAGAAAACTGATTATAGCTTCATAATAGCAGTTTTAGGTGGAATATAACTACATGCCAGCATAATCTTCTTCTCTTGCAGTATCTCCTTACTACCACAAATTTACCATTATTATTTTTCTTTCCTCTTCTATAACTATTGGAGCTCATCTGTCAATTAGTACAAGTACTGCTTATTTTCTTTGTCCCTGATATTCTACTGAATATCAACCTGTAATCCTTTCTTTATCAAATTCACATGGTCACTCCTTTCCAAATTACTGTTTGCACTCTGCATTTCTTAATGTAATTCAGTACTCTTACCTTTTTGATTATATCAGTGAGGCCATTCACATTCCAAAATAATGTGGATAGTGTAGCCAGTACGATAAGTTATTTACACCTATTCTATATGACAGATTTGAAAATGTCTATTTCCAGCTTTTGTGTTACATGCATTCACTAATGTTTGGCAGGTTGATCTTTTATACTGTTGTTTCTTCTCATGTCCATTTGAAACTATGTCACATTTATAAGACTCTGTTTTAGTGAAAACCTTCAAACAAAAACAAACACACCCGTAAATACCCCCATAACCTGTTAAATTAAAACAACACTGTCTGCATCTTCAAATAATAAAGTTTAACCCTCCTGATAGAAAAAAAATGTTCCCAACTCAACAGCTGCACCCACAGACATTATCTAACCTAAAAATAAGGTTATCTATGCTGAGCCGCATATTACAGCCTTTGCTGCTACATACACTAATTGCTGATGTTCTTCATGTTTCACTGTTGCAGTCATTACATTTGGGTAATCTGCTGGCAGGTTGCCCTCAGTCGGCCTGATTAACAAAGTCTTGGGTCCTGCGTCGGTTGCTGTCCCTTCTTCCATGACGTCAGGTCATCAGGGGTATAAAACATGCAGCTGACACCATTACATCAGTCTTTCTTGCTGTGCGGTGCCCGAAGCAGAAGCAGTTCGCAAGTGCCGGTTGGCTGACTCCTGAAATTTTCGTTTTCGAGTTTCAGAACCAAAGTCTTTAACTTAAAGCTAAGTACCCTCTTGGGGAAACTTTTTCTTGCTCCTTACCGATGTCACTAAAAGTTAATAGTTAATAATTGCATTACTTGTGGAAAGCAAATACCTCATAAAGATTTTCATTTGTACTGTATTCCTTGCCTAATCCCTGACCACAACGTACCTTGCTGTTGGTTTTGTGCTTTATTTAATCAGCGCACTATCGGTCGTCGGTACATTTTTGCCTCTAAATATTTCGGTTCTTGGTTTAATTATCCAGAAATGTTGTCGGTTAGCCATCCGACTACCGGGTTTCCGATAAAATACAAAGATAAAGACAGAGACAGGCTGCCGAGGTCCAAAACTGCCGACGACGCTTCTCCTAAGGCAGTTGCCAGTTCGCTGGTACTCATTGAGGCGCTTTCGAAGCCCCTGATACCCGCTACTTCTGATTCGCAGGCCTCTACTGCGACCCATTCGGATTCCGGTATGCCACGAGATGCTTCACCTATGGAACCCGCGGATGTCTCTACCTTGGATGGGTCCAGAGCCGCTGTGCAGGCACCGGCTTCTGAGGGTGTATTCAGGCCTACAGATTTGCATATTAAATCAACACCGCCCTCATTACTAAGGCCTAAATCTCGATCCATGTCTAAAAAAATGACGCCCAGGCCACATGTTCAGGCTCCTATGCCTAAAAAACAAATGATAAAAATGGATGAAGATCTAATTATTCTAATCAGGGGTAGTCAACCCCCCCAAGAGGCCTAGGGCTGAGCTTGATTATGAATCTTCTGATCAGGATTTTGTTTCTTCTGACTCATCTAATGACCTGGATTTGTCCATACCTACTTATGAGGATTCTGATGCAGAGGATTCCATTCCCTCTGCTTCCCCTCCTGAGGATTTTTCTTTTGGGGAAACTTTACATACTTTAAGGGAGCATTTCCACTGGGAAAGCCAGGAATTTTCTGATTCAAAAAAGAGGCTTAGGGATTTCCTTCTACCTCAGCATAGGCCTTTGGCTATACCTCCTGTACTAGACATTGTTGATGATGTGTTCTCGGAGTCCAGTTTGGCCCCTGATTCCCTGCCTCCAGCTCCTAGTAAACCTGACAGATACTACAGGGTTCCTGAGTCCCACAAGTTCCTTTTCAAAAATCCTGTTGCAGATCCAGAAACCATTTCTCAGGGGCCCAATAGCATTAAGGCTTCTACTGCTAAAAATCCTACCCCTTCTGATAGAGACTCCAGGGTGCTGGATAGATGGGGTAAAAAGGTTTATACTTCTGCAACCTTGCAATCGGAGCTTTAAGCTGCCAGTTTCATATGTTAAAATATCAACAGCATATTATTGGACTGCTTAAACAGAAAATGATGTTGATTCCTGACTGTGTGGAAAATAAAGATTTACAGGATTTAATGCATTCTGCTGAACAAATTGGAAAACATACTTTGCAATTTGGTTTTGATTCTTTAGAGGCCTCCTGCAGGGCTGCTGTTACTGGGTCTGTGCTTAGAAGTCATGCTTGGCTTAAGGAGCAATCTTTGCCTGATCATGTTAAAGCTAAATTGTTGGATGCTCCTTTAAATCAGGACCGTCTGTTTGGCAATAAGGCTGAAGAAGTTTTAAAAAAGATGGAAGATAAAGCTAAATCTATGCAAACTGTTAAAGATTTCTTACAAGTGCAACCTCCAAGATTTTGTAGGCACTGGCCTACTAAGGACTGGTCCTTTCCAGCCCCTTCCAGATCCTCTCAAGCCAAACCCAGACACAGCAAAAACCCCAGATTTCAGTCCCAGGGGACTCTCAGAACTAAGCAGTGGGGGGCTTCCACTTCCAAATCTGGAAATAACAAGACACCCCCTATGGTAAACAGTCTCAGTGACTTTTTTTTAAAATTACCAAGCACTTATCTTTTAACCGCCCCTTTGGGGGAAAAGATTGCTCTTCAAGCAAAGAACTGGGAACTCATAACCCAGGACAAATGGGTTTTAAATATAGTGTCCCAGGGATACAGATTTCATTTCCACACGTTGCCAACACCAAACGGGTGGCCAGACCTGCCCCCAAATCAGAGGGTAGAGGCTTAAAAACAAGTACTTTCCCTCTTAAGCATGGGGGCTATTCAACTGGTACCAGAAGAAGAAAAGGGACAAAGTTTCTATTCCAGGCTTTTTCTGGTACCCAGAAAAGACAAATCATGGTGTCCAATTTTGGACCTGTCTACTCTAAACACCTTTCTGGAGATTCTAAAATTCAAGATGCTGACTCTTCACCAGTTACTTCCTATGCTAGGCAAAGACGCCTGGTTGGCAACTCTAGATTAAAAGAAGCATACCTGCACATCTCAATCAGGGAATCTTGCAGAAGATACCTATGCTTCAAAGCAGGCTACTTGCACTATCATTTCTCTGCACTGCCCTTTGACTTGTCTACTGCACCCAGGGTATTCACAAAGTCCCTGGCTCCAGTTATTGCATTTTGCAGGCAAAGAAATATTCAAATATATCCATACTTGGATGATTGTCTAATTCAGGCAGAAAACCAGGGCATACTTCTAAATCATCTGGCGTTTGTAAACTAACTTGTTCTAACTTGTCTGGGGTACACCATAAATGAAAAAAAATCACAACTGGTACCCTGTCAACAGATTACATTCCTGGGTGCAAGCTTGAGTACAACTGCCCAGATGGCTTTCCTCACGCCAGAGAAGCAAATTCATTTGGTAACTTACTTCAAACAAGTGGCCACAAAGACCCTGCTATCTGCAAGACAAATACTGCAAGCCTTGGGATTCATGGCCTCCTGCATTCTTCTAATTCCATATGCAAGACTGCATATGAGGAAACTACAGTGGTATCTAAAACGTCTATGGAGTCAACATTGTCACAGCCTGGAAACAATGATTCCTATCATACCTTGCCTACGCCTGGAGTTCCTATGGTGGACAGAGGCCTGCCACCAAAACAAGGAACTACCATTCACACTACCCCCTGCAGCCCAAACCTTAACTACTGATGCATCAGACTATGCATGGGGAGCTCACCTGGCAGGGAAGGGCATTCAGGGCAAATGGAACCCAAATCAAATGCACCTACATGTCATTCAAAAAGAAATGTTAGCTGTACAGAATGCTCTGACAGCCTTCAGGGACTACATTCTTCCAGGACAACTAATGGTAAAGACGGACAACACCACAGTTATGTGGTACATAAACAAGCAGGGGGGTACACATTCCTGTCCTCTCTGCAGACTAGACATGGCATTGTGGAACACAGCCTTGAGCTACCAAGTGCACCTACAAGCTCAATTCCTGCCAGGAAAATTGAATACACTGGCAGATGGACTAAGCAGAAACCTCATGGACCCACACGAGTGGAAACTGGAACCACGGATTTTCAACATGTTGACAAGCGAATGGTTGAGCCCAGACATAGATCTATTTGCCTCCCCCCAGAACTATCAGTTGGACAAGTTTTGAACAAGGACTCCCCACAAACAAGCCTGGAAAGTGGATGCTCTGTCCTTAAGCTGGAAAAACCTATCAGTCTATGCCTTTCCCCCTCTGCTCTCCAAAGTTCTACTAAAAGTCAAACAGGACAAACCAAGGATGATTTTGATTGCTCCAGACTGGCCGCGCCAACACTGGTACCCCCTCCTGCGTAGTGTGTCGCAGATATCTCCATGGCACCTGCCTCAGACCCCTTCTCTGCTGTCTTGGCAGGAGAACCAAATTCTGCACTCTCAGCTTTCAACATTGAACCTTGCAGCCTGGCTAATCACTTAAATTCACCCTTATCATCCCTCAGCAAACCTGTGATGGATGTCATCTTGGAGGCGAGAAGACCTAGTACTAGAAAATCTTATGCTGACAAATGGAAAAGATTCTGTGCCTGGAACCAGTCTTTAGGGATGAGCACAGCAGCGCCCAATTTAACTCAGATTTTGCAATACTTAACTGAGATACTTCACAAGGGCCTGTCTTTTTCAAATCCACGCCTCAGCTATTTCAGCTCACTATAACACAGAACCACCCCTCTTCTCTCATCCTCTGCTCAAGCAGTATCTCAGAGGGGCAAAAAAATTGAGACCACCCAGGAGAGCTTCTAACCCTGCCTGGTACCTTAACTTTGTTTTGGAGAAACTCACTCTACCTCTTTTCGAGCCAGCTAATACTGCAGACTTAAAATGTCTTTCTTGGAAAACAGCCTTCCTTTTAGCAATCACTTCAGTTAGAAGGATATCTGAATTACAGGCCCTTATAGCAGTGGAGCCTTTCATCATCTTTCACGCGGACAGGGTATCACTCAGGACCAATCCATCCTGCCCAAGGTGGTTTCCAGTTTGGCTCTTAATCAGTCCATTCATTTGCCAACCTTCTTTCCCAGTCCACAAAACAAAGGGGAAAGGATTCTGCATTCCTTGGATGTGCACAGACAACTTAGATTCTACTTGGACAGGACTAAATCTCGAAGAAAATCTGAACAATTGCTGGTATGATTTGCTGCAGGGGCAGAGGGGAAGGCTATTTCAAAATAAACCATTTCTAAATGGGTAAGCCATTGCATTCATTACTGCTATAAGCTGCATGGAAAACCTGTCCCCCAGGGGATCAGATCTCACTCCACCAGGGCTGCATCTACTTCTGCAGCCTTTCTCAGAGGTGTTCCTACCAGGGATATCCTAGAAGCTGCTACCTGGAGTTCTGTACATACTTTCACCAAGCATTATCATTTACCAATTTTTCTCTAAATCCAGAGCTGGCTTTGCCACTGCTGTCTTGCAGGGCCTTATATCTGGCCCTAAAGCTGTATAAACTCCTCCTCCCAGCCATAACTTTGGGAATATACTCAAATGTAATGACTGCAACAGTGAAACACGAAGAACATAGTACAGTTTTGTACACTTAGCGTAAATGTAGATGTTCGAGTGTATTCACTGTTGCAGTCCTGGTTACCCTCCCTCCAGCCCCCTAGTTTTTTCTGGCTTTACCTCTACTTTCTTTTACTATACTTAAAAGCCTTTTTGGTGTATTTGCTTTTGGTTGGAGGTATACTTTTGTGTTTTTGTATTTATTTGCTCCCCATTAGGGAGGCACCTGACATCTGGGGCAAGAAAACTGATGTAATGGCATCGGCTGCATGTTTTATACCCCTGACATCATGGAGGAAGGGACAGCAACCGACGCAGGACCCAATACTTTGTTAATCAGGCCGACTGAGGGCAACCTGCCAGCAGATTACCCAAATGTAATAACTGCAACAGTGAATACACTCGAACATCTAAGTGTACACAACTGTACTTTTATTTTTGTCTTTCCTTTATTCTCTTCCCAAATGTGAAAAACAACTTCTATGCTTTCAGAAAACATTAACTTGTAGCAGTGAGAAAAAAATGCACTATCTTTAAATAAAACTAAATTATACACTGTTGTAGTAAATGCATTTAGATGTTTAGGTACCAGGAAAACTGCTATCTCTTATTCACTTCCATTAATTTTAAACTTTATTTTTTTCTAGGCTACTAACCCATGTCCCTTTTAAATTTACGATTCCCTCAGCAAACAATGCTCTTAATGTTCAATTTATTGCTTGTACTTGTAGTCAGCTGATCTCCATGGAAACATAAGAAGGGAATGTACAGCTGCCCTCAGCTGCAGGTTTCTCAACTCCCACTGAACATGTGTTTGCTAAAGGAAAACTTTCCATTACATTCAGTGTTCTCTTGTTTTATAGCCCACATGCTTACAGAAACATCTTATTAGATTAAGCCATAGGCTGAATCCAGGCATTCACCTATGCAGAAATAAGATTAAACATCTCAACTCTACATATATCATAATCCGTGCACTTTTTCATTCCATTCCCTGCATCAACAGCCCAAGATTACAGCGTAGTAATGTAAGCGTGTTTTTGTCCAGCTATTCTACTCTTTTTATATCGTAATTCCTATTTCTTAGAACTAAAAAATAAAATAAAATACTTGTTAACTTTAGTATCCTTATCACATACAACAATCACTGAAAATGCTTTACTATATAACATGCAATTTATATCATGAAACGTTTTATACAAATGTTATGAACAAAAGTTGTTTTGCTCACTGTTACTTTTTTTTTTCCTTTTAGTGTCCTTCCAAACATTAATGACACGAAGAAAGGTATATGCCTTTCAGTCCCCCAACAAGTTTAACAAAGTCAGCAAAAGCTAAATCTTTCTCCGACACTAGTTCTTGTAAAGCTATATTTCAGAAATGTGATTGATGCTGTATTGCCTCACATTTATTCACTAATTTCAGTGTTGCTGAACTTCTTCCTGTTCATCTTAATCTCCCAACCCCAGACTCTGGTTCAAGTCCAAGTTCCCAGTTCTTCTAGAAAACTACTTTGCTTGTTTTTGTGTCTCAAGCATTTTTCATTGCAACATTGTAAAAGGCTTCACTGGCAAAGTCTCTCTGAGTTTTATTGTCAGAAGAATGAGAAGCAGACTCCTCCTCTTCTGTTTGATGGATCACTTTTTTGGGGGGCAAACTTGTGTTTCCTCCTCAGTCTTTTCTGGAAAAAAAATACTTTTATCCTCCAGGAAAAAAATATTCTGAAGACAACTGGATACAGAAGCTTGAATCTCACGTCTGCCCCTTGACATTTCCTGATTGCTGGGATTAATTTGCTTCACTTCTGCCTGGTGTACAACAAATAATCAATTTGATGTTGTCAGTCTTCACATAATCCTTGACTGTGGGTACATTTCCAAGCCTCAGTACCGACTCAGCCATTTACTTCAGCTCGCGCCTTCCAAACTCTTGAGCTGGGCTCTACTCATAATGCTACTCTCTAAATTACCTCAGATCTCATTTGCCACTTCATGTGTCAGATGTGTCCGACCTCTCTCATGCCTTGGCAGTTATTTACAGTAAGTTTCTTTCTCTGATTTTCCTCTAAATTCCTTTCATGCATCTATATTTATCTTCTACATACTTTTAGTCCTTCTACCCACTCCTTTCATTTCTGTGTGTGTGTGTGTGTGTGTGTGTGTGTGTGTGTGTGTGTGTGTGTGTGTGTGTGTGTGTGTGTGTGAGATCTCTTCCTCCCTTTCCTCTGCCATTAGTACTATTGCTTGTGCTCTCTCTTACCTATTTTGGTATTTCTGGTACCATAATTGGTACCTTTTTCTCTTTCTATTAATAGAAAAAAAAAAAGTTACCATTCTTTTTTTGTGCCCACCCTTCTACCTTTTGGATTTCTCCGCCAGCTGACAAGCTCATCAAATTGATCACGCAGTGGGCCTGGAAAATTCCTGACTCCATAGAACCAATACCCAAGAGGCCTGACTGGATCCTTTCTGCCCCTAAGGAAGAGCAACATTGGGCTAAGCGTGTTTCCGTAGGCACCTTAGGTGATAGAGGCAGCCACAAAGAAGGAACTTGCCAAGGAATGTCCTACTATCCATCCTCCTAACAAGGAGTCCAGGACTATGGATAGGTTTGGGAAATGTGTTTACGCTTTATGGACCTTCGCTCTCAGGTGTTTAAACTACATGGCGCACTTTACCAGGCCACAGAGAGATCTGATCAAAGAGCTGCCAGATACTCTCAGAGGAGCAGTAGATGAAGGGGTGCGAGACAAAGTTACCTCTCAGCTCACCACCCTCGAAGCAATTTCTAAGTCCTCCATGGGGCTAATTGCCCACGCTGCCAAAGGGATGACAAGAGCAACGGGTTCAGACGTAGCCATTAGGAGACATGCCTGGATGCGCCTGTGTAACTTTTTGGAGCCATTTAAATCTTCGTACGTCAATGCTCCTTTTGATGCGGCACTCCTTTTTGGACCCAAAGTAAAAGACACGCTGAGCAGATATAAGAAAGATGGGAAGACTCCCTCTGCTGTAGGCATATGATTCTCAACTCAACGGCCCTACCCAAGGAACTAGAGAAGTCGCAGGCTATGGTTCAAAAAGTTCCAAGGACCTTTTCTGGATGCACATGGCAAGGACTTTCCCCGGGGCAGAGGGGGAAGTAACAATGGAAGATGCCATCCTAGGGGCAGAGGTGTCCTGCAGAACCAGGAGTCCAGAGATACTTTCCCTGGTAACTCCTACCAGCACTCCTGAACGAAGGCCCAGTTGCCTTCCTCTGGAGATAGTCGGGGGACAATTATCCCTTCACCAATCTGCCTGGCTACAGATAACATCAGACAAATGGGTCCAGGGAATCATTTCCAGAGGTTACATCATTCCCCTTTCCTCAAATCCAAAAGCACAAAAAAGACTCCCTAACATTCCACCCAGTCACAGGGAAGCAGCCATTATAGAAATTCAAAAACTGTTCGAAAAAGAGGCATCCAAGAAGTCCCACCAGACCAAAGAGGATCCGTGTTTTACTTGAGATTCTTTAGTGCCCTAAAAGACAGAGGACTGGAGACCCATTTTGGATCTCAGCCAGTTCAACAAGGCAGTTCAGCAAACCAAATTGTAGATGGTCTCAGTGCAGCCAATGCTTCCATTCCTGGAAAAAGACTATTGGATGTCCTCTTTAGATCTTCAGGATGTGTATTACCATATAAAAGTGGACAAACACTCCAGGAGTTTCCTGCACTTCTGACTGTGGGCCAGTCATTTTCAGTTCAGAGCACTGCCCTTTGGTCTCACCACAGCCCCCAGGATGGTTACCAAATGCATGGCAGTGGTAGCAACTCATCTCAGACTGGAGGGATTTCAAGTTTTTCCTTATCTCGATGTCTGGCTCCTTACTGCTAACACCAGGCGTCAACTAGAACAGGCAAGGGATTGCACCCTACATCCTTGTGCTTCATTGGGCATTTCAGTAAATTACAAAAATTCAAATCTACAATTTACTCAACAGTTGGAATTTATTGGAGCCTTAATAAACACTGTTTCAGGAATTGCTTCACTTCCAGTAAACAGGCTTCAAAAGATCAAATCACAAGTAAACCACATAGTTTGAAACAAAAGTGTTCCAGCCAGACTCATTCTTCAGGTGCTGGGCTTAGTGGCAGTCTCTATAACTCTAGTTCCCTTGGCCAGATATCACATGCAGATTCTACAATGGCTTCTAGCCTCCAGATGGTCATTAAGGAATCAACCGATATACCGCATCTTGATCACCAATCCCTGCAAACAAGACCTATCTTGGTGGCTCCAGTCCTATGAAATTCTTTCGGGTCATCCTTCCACAACCCCATGCTTCCCAGATAGGGTGGGCGGGGGACATTATCTGAGAAGGACTGTCCAAGGCACTTGCTCACATCAGGAGGCCAGTTTGCACATCAGTGTTCTAGAGATGAGGGAAGTGCTGTTGGCATTGCAAGCATTTCAAGATGCCCTTCCCTTGGGAACAGTGACAGTTCAGATGGACAACATGTCGGTGGTCTGGTACATCAACAAACAAGGGGGAACCAAATCTTACCCACTTTGTAGAGAAGCCCTCAGCGTCTGGCAATAGATGATTTCTTCCAACTGCTTTCTCAAGGCAGCGCACATTCTGGGGAGCTCCAACGTGATAGCAGACAAGCTGAGCAGAACTATTCTAATGCCTCCTGAGTGGTCTGTCAGTCCTGTGGTGAAGGAAAACATATTCCGCCACTGGGGTCAACTTTGCTGCGATCTGTTCGCCTCCCCCTTGAACAAGTGCAGCAGTTACTTTGCCCTAATCTCCCCCAGGGGAATCACCCATAGGCGCTGTTCTCCACGATTGGCCCCCAGTCTCCTGTATGCTTTCCCCCAATTCCTCTGATATCCCAGTTTCTAAAGTAAGTCAGAGGTCGGAGAACACAGTAATCCACATTGCTCTGCTATGGCTTCGACAGGTTTGGTTTCCCTTCATATGGCCTCATCTACTTCAGAAACCTTGGATTCTGTATCCAGCTCCAGATCTGTTATCTCATCTTGAAGGTGTGGTTCATTCGAATCTCCAACATCTCAAGCTCACTGCATGGCTTCTCTAGTTCCCATGATTGCCATGCATTCTTCCCTTACCTCACCAGTCCAACAAATCATTTTGGCCCATCACAAACCTTCTACTAGGAGACGGTACTAGAGTAAGTTGGAAAAATTTGCTAGATGGGCTCTTAACAATGATCTTGACCCTTATTCAGCTTCTGTGGATAAAGTATTGGATTTTCTGGCTGTTCTTTATCACTCTGGCTCTTCAGCTTCTACCATTTGAGTCCATATAGCTGCAATATCTAATTTCCATATTGGTCTCGATGGTTCTTCACTTATGTCACATAAACTTTGTAAAGCTTTTTTGAAGGGAACCCTAATGTTAAGGCCTCTTTTTAAAGAGCCCACTGCTCCATGGGATTTACCTTCAGTCCTGCAGTCTCTTACTCTATCCCCTTTTGAACCTACAGCTACTTGTGACTTAAAATTTCTGATATGGAAAACTTTGTTCTTATTAGCTATTATTTCTTCAAGAAGAGTATCGGAAATTCAACCCTTGTCCTGCAAGCCCCCTATATAGTATTTCACAAAGACAGGGTTTCCCTCAGGACTAATCCTTCCTTCTTGCCAAAAGCAGTTTCAGAATCTAATATCAATCAAACCTTGCACCTACCAGTCTTTCTCTGTAATTTCACCAGTAAGGGAGAGCACTATATACAGTTATTAGACGTTCACAGCCAGTTACATTTTTACCTTCACAGAACAAAAGATATCAGAAAATCTGACCAACTGTTTGTTGCCTTTTCCTCACTTTTCTTGGGTAACCCAGTTTCCAAGGTTACCTTAGCTAAATGGTTCAGAGGTTGTATCACCTTTATCTGTCATTCAAAGGGGCTTCAACCATCGCGTCCTGTGAAAGCCCATTCAACTACAGTTGTAGCAGCTTCTGCGGTTTTTCAGGCCAGAGCTTCTTTAGATGACATCTGTGCAGCACTCGCATGGTCATCTCCTCATACTTTTATCCCTCATTACAAACTGGACCAGGTCTTTAGGGGACGTGTATCATTCGGCTCGATGGTGCTCAGGAATATTCTTCCATGAGACCTCCAAAGATTCAGATAGCTAGGGGCTCTGTCCCACAGTCAAGGATTACGTGAAGATTGACACCATCCGGTAAAGAAGTTATGTCTTACTATAACGTTTCATCTGTGTATTCAGTGTTCACTAATCCTTGACACCCCCCACTCCTTCCCCTGCCCTGAGACTCTTAGTGGATCGAATTTTTCCTGAGACTGGCTTCATAAAAGGGACACAGATCTGGTTTCTTTTCTTTATTGTTATTTACTGTCTCCCTGACACTAACTTAGGCAAACTCGATCTGAGGGAATTTAGAGAAGAGCATTATGGGTAGAGCCTAGCTGAAGAGTTTGGAAAGTAAATGGCCAAGTTGATTCCAAGGCTCGGAACAGAGCCCACAGTCAAGGATTATTGAAGATTAACAACACAGATGGAACATTATGGTAAGACGTAACTTCTTTTTTTCCACATGCACTCCACTGCTTCCAGTTTTTAATATGTATGCCCTTCTGCCACAGTTAGTCAGGATCAGCTCTTTCTGTTGGTATGACTGCATCTTTACTAATGCGCGGTGGTGGTGTTGCGGTAGTATTGTCGCCTCACAGTAAGACGCTGTCTGGTTCGATTCTCAGCTAGAGCGTCTTCTGCGTGGAGACGTGCATGAATGGGCGTGCCTTCGTTGATGGTTGTGCGTCAGGGCTGGTAACTCAGCATGTAAAAATCAACTACAATCATTAGCGGACTGGAGTTCCACTGTGGCGACCCCTAACCGGGAAAAGCTGAAAGACACAACAAGGCTGCTTTCCTATGGCCAGGTTAGGAGCATACACTCAGTGTTCCCTTTCAGTTAACAAATTCTGTTGTGAAATACCAATCCAGTTGCTTATTTTGTACTTTCATAAAATTATTACACTCTGTTCCTTCCAATTTCTCTGGTAGAGCAGAAAAGCTCATGCTTAAGCATCAGATATTTTATCCCTTCTTGTGCTGCCTCAGTCACCAAAAAGAAAAGTCCCACTGGCCATATAGCCAGTCCTTAGATTCATAGATCATTACTAGGCTAGCTGTCCTTGTGGGCTATTTTAAGCCTAGCCAGTTTCCCTTGGTGAGAATCAAACCCTGTATATCCTGTCTGTGAGGCAGACATCTTACCCATTATGCAAAACCTCAACCCTGAATCTAGTCTGTGTGTGTGTGTGTGTGTGTGTGTGTGTGTGTGTGTGTGTGTGTGTAGATTGTCTTTAAGTTGTCCTTGGCTTGGACAGCCATGAAAAGGACATCAAGGTTCTAGACATGTACTCATTGTCACTCTCTGGCTTGTCCTCGGACTTGCAGATCTTCTGTTAGAAAGTTGTCCACCAATGGCCTAGACTCCAGTTTGGATGGAGCAAACAAATATAGAAACTGATCCATATTTAGAACAGAGGTGGTGGATTCACTTATGCCTTTTTTTGGTTGTATAGGGGACGGATGGTTTCTGGATATCATTGACATCAAACATCATATCATGTATATCCTCTTCTGAGTGGTGACCCTTCAGGGTTTCATTTATCTTGTGGCATATGTTGCCTGAACTATGTTACTGGACATGATGCATGCCTTTTAGCACATCATGGTTTTGGGGGCCACACCAAAGAGTTGCCAAAAAACGTGTTTGCCATCAGGGCTTTTCTCAGCACCTGTTAACATATAATAAGATGTTGGCCGGATGGGAGGTTGGCATAAAGATTAAGGTGCTTACCTTACAGACACAAAGTGCAGGGTTTGATTCTCACATGGGGTAATTGGCTAGGCTTAAAATGGCCCACAAGGGCGGTTAGCCTAGTACTAATCTATGAAGCTATGACTGATCTCCATATATTCCCCTACTGGGATAACCTGGAATTGATTGTGCTAATCTAGGGACTCATGGAAATGTTTCTGCCGTGGGCATTCCTGTGGCTGCAGTCCCTGGTGATGAGCAATTCTTAAGAGTAGTCTTCAGTGACTCCTGTTTAGATATTTTTTTCATAGGCATGGAGTTGGGCACTGTCTGCAGGTTGATTCTGTGTAGGGAAATAGCCTAGGAGGCCATGGCTTTGACAGCTAGGACAAGGATACAGTGAGGTGCCTGAGGTCAGATTTCAATGTGTCTTTTATGTTTGATAGCAGTCAGTGTTCATGGGTACCACTTGGGGATATAAGTGCTTCTCTGGATTGCAATGCATCAGTGACCACTGAGGCTACATGTGTTTACTTGTGAAGAAGCTGTGTTTCCAAGCACATGTGCTTGGAGACAGAGCTTCTTCTGGAACCTTTCCTCATCGATTGTATGTTTGTATTGGTGTATCTGAACAAATAAAGGAATACAAGGAAATATTCTCATTGGAGGGAGGTGATGCTTATCTGGATGTGGGCCATAGACAAGAGGAATCAGTCTCTCTCTGAGCAGTTAACATCCCTGAGGATGTAAAAACACTGGTGAATTCTCCCCTGCAGAACTGTTTTGTGATGTTGCATCAGGTCTGGATCTTTCAGAAATAAGGCACTTCTGATATTGATCTGTTTGCCACTATGCAGAATATGGGTCCCACCCTTTTCTTCTCAGTACAGCAGGGCAAGGAGGAGGTAGTGGTGAACATGTTCTATGTTTCATTGTGTGTTTCATTGTGTGGGAGATATCTGTGCAGCTTCCTACCATTCATTATGATTCTGCCCATCTTGCACAGCTTATTTTATTTTGCATTTGTTGACTAGTATAGTCTGACTGGGCCTGAGGACCCCTTTCAGCAGAGTCCCAGGGAAAAAAGCTCCATGTAAACAAATATGACAATAGAACATAGAATATCTACAAAACAATAAAGTAACAAAATAGAGTATAAAGGTTACATACATGAGTATCGTTGTAAAAGTCTGTGAATAGCATTTGAGTCATTGATCATGTACAAAGAAGGAAACATATTTACATTGTATTTCCTTCCATGTTAAGAGTAAATTGTACTACTTTTCTGTGTTTCATCTGCTCATATGCAAGAAAGTTTGTGCTCATTTCATCTTGGGGCTGTGCATTGACAGATCCAGGATTGCCTTTGATGGTCTTTGAGCTTTGTTTTGAAATTTGTAGTTTTTGAATTTGGTTATGGGGGAGGGATTGAATTCCAAAGCTTGTAGACAGTGGCAAAGTAAAGAGCATTTCCTGCCTTTTTTTTTTAATTTACTTATAGTAAGCAAACATTTATCTTGAGAATGTTAAGTTTCTGCTCTGGATATAATGCTGCATTGTGATTTTCAGCACAGGACACTTGTGTGGATTATATGTTACATTATGTATGACTAAACACTGCTATTGGTTAAGAATGTTTGGTAGTTTGATCCATTTCAGCAGTATGGCAGCTCAGCTGTGGTGGATACAGATGAGAGATTAGCAGCAAATTTTGTGATGTGGGAAGCATGTAAAAGCATGGGCAGTAAGTAGGTTCCCGTGACTGTTTCTCTGGCTTTTTGTATAAGATACGGTTTGGCCCTATACAGGAGTCCAAGCTTTAGGTGTGTCTTTTTGACTAGTATTTGGAAGTGGTGGGGGTCAAATTTCATGTTATCGTCTATTGTGATCTCCAGAAGTTTAGTTTGAGGTATGCATTCAGTGTTTGTGTTGATGGATGATATGATAAACAGGTCTTAACTTCATAGTTTCATAGGTACTAGGCTTTCGGCCCAAGGGCCTGCGTAAGCCTAGCCAACAAGGGTCCCTGGCTTATGCCACCCAAGAAAGTTATTTTCCTGTGCCACTGTTGAGCAGAGACGCATAAGTGACCCATGGGTGTATTTCCTATTTCCCATCCACTCATTAAGATTTTTCTTGAAGAGTGCTAATGAAGAACTTTGCTTGACATAGATGGGGTAGCCTATTCCAGAGTATGGGAAGTCTCTGGGACAGGAATCTATCCCTCCAGCATGTCCTATTTATTGTGGTGACAAGGTTTAGGTCCCTAGAGTGTGTAGCTCGGAGGGATTGGGATTTCTTTAGGTGTAGCATGTCCAACAGCTCTGGGTTTGACATAGCTTTATATGTTAGGCAGAGATCACCTCGGAGTAGGTGATATGCTATGGAGTAAAGCTGGAGTATTTTGAGACGGTCAGTGTAGAGCATTTGTTTGAGGCCAGTAATCCTCTTTGTGAGGTACGTCTGTGGCCTTTCCAGCTGCTGCAGATGTCTTGTGAGGTACATTCCAAAAGGGGCGTTGTACTCTATAATGAGTCTGAATGTCGAGTAGAGGGGAACAATGACCTCTTTTTTTCCTGGATGAGAACCCTTTTATGATGAGGTGTGCCACGTAGAAGGACTTCCTGACTACTGTGGCAGTGACTATCAAAGGAGAGTTTTCTGTTCACCTGGGTCCCAAGGTCTGTTATCACACATTCGGTGTTAAGTAAATTGCTGCCTGTGTGGTAGTTCATGGGTACAGAGTTTTTGCCAAAGGGGATGACACTGTACTTTTTGGCCTTGAGCTTGAGGCCATGGCTCTGACACCAGGCATCTTTCTCAGCGAGGGCCTTCTGTAGGATGTCCACATCATTTGGGGACTTGACTATGGCTCCTAGTTTGCAGTCATCTGCGAACTTCGTTAACCAGAGGCCTTCTGTGTTAGTCTGTACTTCAGAGAAGTAGATACCAAACAGGAGAGGTTCCAGGACTTGAACCCTGTGGTACTCCACTTGTCACTGGTTTGAGGTCTGATTTGGAGTCTACATCTTTTACAGTGTGGGTTCTGTCAGTGAGCCAGCTGGCAAACCCATCTTGTGAAGTAGGGATTTATACCTAGTTTAGTGAGTTTAGTTATAATTCCAGAATGGGGATGGTGTTGAAAGCCTTGGCGAGGTCAAGATAGGCTGTGTGAACCACCTTACCCTCATCTACGGCTTTGATGACTGCCGCAAAGAAGTTGATCAGATTCAGGAGGCATGATCTGCCTTTCACAAGCCCGAATTGGGTGGGATCCAGAGTTTGGAGGTTACCAATGTCTTTGTTTATGAGTTCCATGATGGTATGTTCCCTGGCCTTGTAGACCAGTCTTGTCAGGCTAATAGGGCGATAATTCCCGGGATTGGTGGTGGCTCCCCCTTTGTGGAGTGGGATAACCGTTGCTGTGCACCATTCAGTGGGCACAAAGCCTGATGCGAGGCTATTATTGAACATGGTGCTTGGGTGGGGAGCCAGTTCGTTCTGAAGTTCGTGTAAAATGCAGCCTGGGATGTTGTCCGGTCTCATGGATGCTGTGTTTTAGTTTTAGAGAGTGCAGCTTTTACCTGCGTAGTTGTGATTACAGGGACTCTGCATTTTTCCTGTGTAGATATGGGCCGTTTAGGGGGTGGGGGGGATAAAGTTAGCACTGAACCTATCTGCCAGGATGTTGGCAATATCAGTTAGTTCTGTAATTCATGTGCCGTTGTGCTGTAACTCAGAGCAGATCTGGGTGTTGCCATCGAGATTCTTGACAGCTATAGAATGCTTTGTGGTTGTCCTTAGAATTAGTGGCGATTTTGTTTTCATAGCTAGCTTTGGAGGATCTTATAAGGGATCTCAGCTTCTTACTAAGGCTGACCAGGTATAATTATGATTTAGGGGTAAAAAGCAGCAGCTTGTTTTTAGGGGGTTCAGTAGTAGCTGTGAATTATTTAGTCAGCTTTCAATTGATGTGAACGATTCTTGGGTCAGTTTTTGCAAGCAGATTATGGTACAATCATCAGCATATTGTATCAGAGTCAAATGTATGCAAGTTATTTATAAACACTGAAGAAAGAACAAAACTGATTTTTTTGTCACCCTAGGGTGGGCCTTACCTCTTTTGACCCTCTGGCAGTACTGGCTTTCCTGGTCTGGGACAAAGATGTTCTGTTTTGCTAGGATGACAGTCAGCTTCATGTGTAATGGTCTCATTCATAATATAGGCCACCATGATCCCACCAGAAAATACAGCTGTGGTCTTGGAGATTATTGGGACTGCTTGGAACCCCTCCACTCAGTAAGTCTGAGCCTCATTCTCTCTCTGGGAACAGATCACAGTTTGAGTGGAGTGGCATGCTGTACTACTTCAGTCAGCTACAGGTGATCTTGACTTGTCTCTAATGCCAGTTTGAACTGGGCCTCAGTTAGTTATTTTGTGGTCAGGAAACACGTCAGCAATTTCTTCTGTTTGTGACTTTGTGGAGGGTAAAATTTTGTGACACAGTATTGAATGATCATTTTTATTTTGTTAGATGTCTGACTGCTAAAGCATTACGTCATTTGGGAAGAGGGCAGCTTCCTTATAGGATCTAATTGAAGGTGCACATTTGAAGTACTGCACTGTGGTTTATTGTTGAATATGTTGACTGAAATGACCTTTAAAGAGAGCATTAAGAATGACAAGTTATTGTTGCTGGTTGTTGTGCCTTCCCTAAATTTCCATAGATGATCTTCATTTTTAGAAAGAAACAGTTCCGCAAACTACATTAACCTGGAAACGATATTAAAAAAGAAGAGGCTACCTGAATACTACTTGTTCATTTATACTGAGCTTATCCACTGTTTTTTGCACACAGCTACGCCATTTGCTCAAGCCCGTGCTGCAGAAATTGATGCAATGCTGAAAGCAGTGTCCACCAAGTCTTCCACCTCAAGAATTTTTCAGACACTGCCAAGACATATGCGTAGGCGTGCTATGTGTCATAATATCAAACGTATGCCCAGGCGACTTCGAGAAATTGCTAAGAAAGAGGTATGCTCTCTGTTTTTACTTTAAATACCTTTGTTTACTTAGTCAGACATTGCCAGTTGCTTAATTTGTATTCTTTATTAGCTGTTTGTATTCTCAGACAGGCACAGAGTGTCTCTGGTTAAAAGCATATCACTTTTTTTTTTACCTTTGATGATTAAAAAAAAAAGTCTTTAAAGTACTGACAATGTTAGTAACCTGTCATACAGATGTTCTTGTTTATGATCAGTATATTGTGTTAGCGAGAGGAATGCAGAAGGTCAGATGGTAGTGGATTTTGTGAAAAGGATGGACATGGCTGTGGTGAATATGTATTTTAAGAAGAGGGAGGAGCATAGGGTGACGTACAAGAGTGGAGGAGGATACACACAGGTGGATTATATCCTATGCAGGAGGGCCAGTCTGAATGAGATTGGAGACTGTAAATTGGTGACAGGGGAAAGTGTAGTTAGGCAGCATAGAATGGTGGTCTGTAAGATGACGGTGATCAAGAAGAGGAGGACAAGTGTGAGAGCAGTGCCAAAGATCAAAGAAGCACTACAGATGCGATGTTTGCTCTGAGAGTGTGTTGAAAAAGGGTGATTGTGAGGTGGAGTTCAGGGAAGAGTTAAAACAGGCACTGTGGGGCAGTGTAGAGTTACCAAATGGCTGGGTAACTACAGCAGAGATGGTAAGGGAGACAGCTAGAAAGGTGCTTGGTGTGACATCTGGACACAGGAAGGAGGACAAGGAGACCTGGTGGTGGAATGAGGAAGTACAGGAGAGTATACAGAGGAAGAGGCTGACAAAGAAGAAGTGGGATTGTCAGAGAGATGAAGAAAGTAGACAGGACTATAACGAAATGAGGAGCAAGGCAAAGAGAGAGGTGGCGAAGGCTAAGGATAAGGCATATGGAAAGTTGTATGAAAGGTTGGACACTAAAGAAGGAGAAGAGGACCTGTACTGATTGGCTAGACAGAGAGACCAAGCTGGGAAAGATGTGCAAACAGGTAAAGGTGATAAAAGGATAGTGAGGAAAACGTACTCACAAGCGAGGAGAGTGTGTTGAGCAGATGGAAAGAGTATTTTGAGGGGCTGATGAATGAAGGGAATGAGAGAGAGAGAAGGTTGGATGATGTGGGGATAGTGAATCAGGAAGTGAACAGATTAGCAAGGAGGAAGTAAGGACAGCCATGAAGATGAAGAATGGAAAGGCTGTTGGTCCAGATGACATACCAGTGGAAGCATGGAAGTGCTTAGGAGAAATGGCAGTGGAGTTTTTTACCAGATTGTTTAATGAAATCTTGGAAAGTCAGAGGATGCCTGAGGAGTGGAGAAAAAGTGTTTTTGTACCTATTTTTAAGACTAAGGGTGATGTGCAGAGCTGTAGTAACTACAGAGGGATAAAACTGATCACTCTCACAGCTTGAAGTTATGGGAAAGAATAGTGGAAGCTAGGTTAAGAAGGTAGGTTAGGATTAGTGATCAGCAGTATGGTTTCATGCTGGAAAAGAAGCATTACAGATGTGATATTTGCTCTGAGAGTGTATTGGAGAAATATAGAGAAGGTCAGAAGGAGTTGCATTGAGTCTTTGTGGACTTGGAGAAAGCATATGATAGGGTACCTAGAGAGAAGCTGTGGTATTGTATGAGGAAGTCAGGAGTGGCAGAGAAGTATGTAAGTGTGGTACAGGATATGTATGAGGATAGTGTTACAGTGGTGAAGTCTGCAGTGGGAGTGACAGATGCATTTAAGGTGGAGGTGGGATTACATCAAGGATCAGCTCTGAGCCCTTTCTCATTTGCAATGGTGATGGACAGGTTGACAGACGAGATCAGACAGAGGAGGCCCCATGGACTTTGAGGTTTGCAGATGACATTGTGATCTGTAGTGAGAATAGGGACCAGGTTGAGGAAGACCCTGGAGAGGTGGAGATATGCTCTAGAGAGGAGAGGAATGAAAGTCAACAGGACTAAGGCAGAATATATGTGTGTGAATGAGAGGTAGGATAGAGGAATGGTGAGGATGCAGAGAGTAGAGTTGATGAAGGTGGATGAGTTTAAGTACTTGGGATCAGTAGTTCAGAGTAATGGTGAGTGTGGAAGAGAGGTGAAAAAGAGAGTGCAGGCAGGGTGGAATGGGTGGAGAAGAGTGTCAGGAGTGATTTGTGACAGACTGGTTCCAGTAAGAGTGAAAGGAAACGTCTACAAGAGGGTAGTGAGACCAGCTATTTTGTATGGGTTGGAGACGGTGGCATTGACAAAAAGGCAGGAGTCAGTGCTGGAAGGGGGCAGAGTTAAAGATGTTAAGATTTGCACTGGGTGTGACAAGGATAGACAGGATTAGGAATCAGTATATTGGAGGGTCAGCTCAGTTTGGATGGTTTGGAGACAAAGTCAGAGAGGCGAGATTGCATTGGTTTGGACATGTGCTGAGGAGGGATGCTGGGTATATTGGGAAAAGGATGCTAAGGATGGAGCTGCAAGGTAAGAGGAAAAGAGGAAGGCCTAAGATAAGGTTTATGGATGTGGTGAGAGAGGGCATGCAGGTGGTTTGTGTGACAGAGCAAGATGCAGAGGACAGAAAGAAATGGAAACAGATGATCCGCTGTGGCAACCCCTAACAGGAACAGCCGAAAGAGAAGAAGAAGATATTGTGATCAATTGAAGGCAGATGCACTGTATACATTTTGTAATGATGTCCTGGCCTGTGGAACTGGGCAAGAAAGACTGGTTGAATGTCAGAGTTCATTTAAATCTGGATTGGGTCTGTGTGTAGACAGCCTATCTATAGCTGTGAAAAATTGTGCTATATGGTTTCCTTATTCAGTTAATGGCATAGTCTTAACATTTAAAGGTGAAAAAAGCATTACAGTAAGCATACATTAAATAAATGACCAACCGTAAATGATGGTAAAAAGTATAAATTTCATTGTCTTTAGTCTGAGAATTCTAGTGTTTGTTGAATGATCTGTGGAACTCTCAGAATGCATGCATTAAATTACAGGCTCTATGCTTGATTATTTGAGTATAAACTTTTTGTAGTCTTTAGTATTAAACAAGTTATTCCCTTTAATTAAACAAGAGCTAAGCATGGGTAATGTATTAAAACACTGTCATTTGTTAAGACAGGCAGAGTTATCCTGATGTGATGTCATGTTCTCGGAAATGTGTTAAGTTACACAAACTGAGGGGGTAGGTGAATTTAAAGCATAGTTACCTAACGTGCAGTTCTTAGCAGAATAATCTTTATAAGTAGTAACTGTATCATAAATTATAATGTAATCATAAGCATATTTGTTTATAAATCAAAATTGAAAGGAATGATGATGATGAAACAAGAGGTCGTCCGAGAAATAAAGAATGAGATTTTGGATACAGATCGTTAAGGAGAATAGCAGCAACCATACAGAATATTATTATAGTTTAGGCTCTTAATCTTCTCATGCTGGATCTACTAGTAAGAGTCACTGCTATATTTATATGGTAGAAAAAGTATTCTAAGAACTATGATAATGTGAGAATGGAGGAGTGAGATTTTACCAATAGGGATGACTGCAAGTAGAGGTATAGAAAATGTACAAGAGAGGCATGGAATTAAAAGGAGGAAATTAGAAAAGAAACCAAGGTATTTGGAGTAAACCACTAAGGAGGGAAAAGGTAATAGAGTGGGATGAGGCTAAGCAGAAGTTTGGACTTCCCTACCAGGGAATGGTAATGGAGTATCGGAGAAGAGAAAGGAATAGGAGAGTGTTAAGTGAAAGACCAGCGATGGTTGAGGTTTTACTTAAGTCTGGAACAGAAGTTACTGTTAAAAAGGAATGATTAGTAAAGCATATAAATACTGTGTGATAACTACAAGAATCAGAGGAGGTTAGAAAATCATGGGAAAAGAGAATAGAAAGGTTACAATGGAACAATGGGAATAAATCTGTAGAGCTCCCAAGTATGCAACAAAGTCCATAAGATTTAGGACTTTTGCATGGAAATGTTTGCTTAGCTGTATTTTATACCTCATATAAACTTCAGAGGGTTTTTCCATTGGGAGATAGTAAAAATTGGAGCTTTGATAGGGAAGAAAGAATAGGGAAGAGAGAGAAACGTGGGACTGTGTTCTTTGTAAATGACATGAGATGGTGGATTTTAAAAATTCCGTACATAATGCTTTGATACAGATGTTGAGATAACAACTGGTAGTAACTAAGCAGATGATTCTTCTGTGGTGGAATATAGGATCTGAATTGCCTAAGGCATGGTAAGCCTTTACTAAATGTAATGCTACTTGGTGGCCAAAGAAGCAATTGCTAGAAAATGTAAATCAAAATGTTAACCAGCTGTAATAGAAGTATTGAACAGTGTGATGGAGATGATAAAAATGGGGTAAAAGCTTTAGAAAATGTAAGGAGCTAATTTCATACAAGTGGAATTAGTGAAAACAATGCATGCAGTATAATGCTTAGTAGGAGGAGTGAGGTTTTATGGAAGGCAGGAATTGAGAATGCCATAATGTTGGAGTGAAATAAAACTACTAAAAAGTAAATGTATATGTATATTGCATAATGATAGTAATGGAAGCTGTTTTTAAGGGTTATCTTCATGTTTGCCATTAGATCACTGCTGCAGTAGCCTTATCTATATGGCTTATATTCTGCCTTGGATATCATGGCCAGTCAGCTTCCAAAACTTAAGGGCACCTTGTACATGCCCAGACCGTTGGAAGCTTGAGTAGAGCAGGGAGAAAGCCAATGGCCTGAATATCTAGCCCTTCAGAACTTTCCTGCATCTGAAGAGCATTCCCCTTGCAGGTTTTCGAGTATCGATGGCCGGCTAGCATTTCTCCATTATTGTTCAGATAAATTCCATTCAGGGAAGAAACTTCCACATTTAATTTTATGACTAAAGCAGTACCCTAATTACAACAGCTGTTTGTTTTTTGCTAGGGCTTAACTTTTTTTGGACTGTCACAACTTTCTGTCAGTTGAAAAAGTGTCATTCTTGTATTACTTTTAGTGTAAACTTTTGTTTTGGTAAAATACGCTCTAACGTTTATTGATAATAGCTTCATAAGTTGTTTTTAGGGGCCTGGGTAAGTGTGTGTTGTGCTTGTCACAGTGTAGATGTTCTTCGTGTTTCACTGTTGTAGTCATCACATTTGGGTTGTCTGCATGCAGTAGCCCTCAGTCGGCCTGATTAACAAAGTTTTGGGTCTTACGTTGGTTGCTGTCTCCTTTTCTGTCAGGTCGTCAGGGGGGTATAAAACATACAGCCGACATCATTACATCAGTCTTTCTTGCCATGTGGTGCCCGAAGCAGAAGCAGTTCGCAAGTGCCGGTCGGCCAACTCCTGAAATTTTCGTTTTTGAGTTTCAGAATCGAAGTCTTCACCTAAAAGCTAAGTACCCCGTTGGAGAAACTTTTTCTTGCTCTAAACCGATGTCAGTAAAAGTAAATAATTGCATTTTTTGTGGAAAGCAAATACCTCATAATGATTTTCATTGGTACTGTATTCCTTGCCTAGGCTCTGACTTCGACGTACCTCACTGTCGGTTTTGTGCCTTATTTCAACCACAAACTATCCGTCGTTGGTATATTTTTTTGCTTCAAAATATTTTGGTGCTTGGTTTAATTATCCCAATATGCCTTCGGTAAGCCATCAGACTACCAACATTCTGAAAAAACACAAAGATAAAGACAGAGACAGGCCGCCGAAGCACTGGTACTCAGTGAGGTGCTTTCGCAGCCCCTAGTACCCACTACTTCAGATTCACAGGCCTCTACTGAGACCCATTTGGAGTCTGGTATGCTGCAAGATGCTTCAACTGTGGAACCTACGGATATCTCTACCTTGGATGGGTCCGATGCTGCTTTGCAGGCACTGGCTTCTGAGGGTGTATTCAGACCTACTGACTTGCATATTAAACTGATGCCATCTTCTTCTTCAAGGCCTAAAACTCGAACCATGCCTAGAAAACTGACGCCCAAACCGCATGGTTAGGCCTCTATGCCTAAAAAACAAATGATAAGAATGACTGAAGACCTTATTACTTTAATCAGGGGAAGCCAACCTTCCCCCTGTAAGAGACCTAGGACTGAGTTTGCTTATGCTACTTCTGACCAGGATTCTGAAATTTCTGTTTCCTCTGATGACCAGGATTTACCCTTATCTACCTTTGAGGATTCTGATGCTGAGGACTCTATTCCCTCTGCTTCTCCCCCAGAGGATTTCTCTTTTGGGTGAAACCTTGCATACTCTCAGGGAGCATTTTCGTTGGGAAAGTCAGGATTTCTCTGATTCTAAAAAGAGGCTTAGGGATTTCTTACTCCTACACCAGCACAGGCCTTTAGCTATACCTCCTGTACTAGACATTGTTGATGATGTCTTTTCAGGATCTAGCATGACCCCTGACTCTCTACCTCCTGCTCCCAGAAAACTTGATAGATATTACAGGGTTCCTGACTCTCACAAGTTCCTTTTCAAAAATCCTACTGCGGATCCAGAAACCATTTCACGGGGATCCAAGGGCATTAAAGCTTCTACTGCCAAAAATCCTACCGCCTCTGATAGAGACTCGAGGGCGCTGGATAGATGGGGTAAGAAGTTATACACTTTTGCAACTTTGGCCATTAGGGCCTTGAATTGCCAGTTTCATATGTTAAAGTATCAGCAGCATATTATTGGATTGCTTAAACAGAAAATTATGTTGAGTCCTGATTGTGCTGAAAATAAGGATTTACAGGATTTAATGCATTCTGCTGAACAAGTTGGTAAACATACATTGCATTGTGGTTTTGATTCAGTAGAGGCATCTTGCAGGGCTGCTGTAACTGGGTCTGTACTTAGAAGGCATGCTTGGCTTAAGGAGCAGTCCTTGCCAGATTATGTTAAAGCGAAATTATTGGATACTCCCTTAAATCAGGACCGCCTGTTTGGCAACAAGGCAGAAGAATTTCTTAAAAAGATGGAGGAAAAAGCTAAATCTTTGCAACCGTTAAAGATTTTTGACAAGTACAAACTCCGAGATTTAGTAGGCATTGGCTTTCTAAGAACTGGCCCTTTCCTGCCTCTTCCAGACCTTCTCAGTCCAAACCCAGATCCAGCAGAGCAGCCAGGCTTCAGTCCCAGGGTACACACAGGACTAAGTAGTGGGGGGCCTCCACTTCCAAACCTGGGAGTAATAAAACTCTCACCTATGGTAAACTGTCTCAGTGACTTCTTTTTAAAACTTCTAAGCACTTCTCAACTTGAATGCCCCTTTGGGGGGAAAGATTGCACTTCATACAAAGAACTGGAGATTCATTACCCAGGACAAATGGGTTTTAAATATAGTGTCCCAAGGATACAGATTTCACTTCCACACGTTACCAACTCCAAGCGGTTGGCCGGATCTATCTCCAAATCAGTGGGCAGAGGCCCAAAAGCAAGTACTCTATCTCTTAAGCATAGGGGCTAAATTGGTACCAGAAGAGGAAAAGGGACAAGGTTTCTACTCGAGATTGCTCCTGGTACCCAGAAAAGACAATTCATGGCATCCGATCCTGTACCTGTCTACTCTAAACACCTTTTTGGTGATTCCAAAACTCAAGATGCTGACTCTTCACCAATTGCTTCCTATGCTAGGCAAAGATGTCTGGTTGGCAACACTAGATTTAAAGGAAGCATACCTGCACATCCCAATCAGGGAATCTTGCAGAAGATACCTGCGCTTCATAGCATGCTACATGCACTATCAGTTCTCTGCACTGCCCTTTGGCTTATCTACTGCGCACAGGGTATTCACAAAGTGCCTAGCTCCAGTCATTGCATTTTTCAGGCAAAGAAATATTCAGATATACCCATACCTGGACTATTGTCTAATTCAGGCAGAAAACCAGGACATACTTTTGAATCATCTGGCTTTTGTACAAAGGATGCTAACTTGTCTGGGGTACACCATAAATGAAAAGAAATCACACCTGGTACCCTGTCAACAAATTATATTCCTGGGAGCAAGCTTGAATACAACTTCCCCGATGGCTTTCCTCACGCCAGAGAAACAAATTCACTTGACAACCTACTTCAAATAAGTGGCCACAAAAACCCTGCTATCTGCAAGGCAAATACTACAAGCCTTGGGGTTCATGGCCTCCTGCAGTCTTCTAATTCCATATGCAAGACTGCATATGAGGAAACTACAATGGTATCTAAAAAGCCTATGGTGTCAACATTCTCAGGATCTAGAAGCAATGATTCCTATTATACCTTGCCTACGCCTAGAGTTCCTTTGGTGGGCAAAGACCTGCCACCAAAACAAGGGACTACCATTCACACTACCCCCTGCTGCCCAAACCCTAACAGACGCATCAGACTATGCATGGGGGGCGAACCTGGCAGGGAAGTGCATTCAGGGCAAATGGAACCCAAGTCAAATGCACCTGCACATCAATCTAAAAGAAATGTTAGCTATACAGAATGCTCTGACAGCCTTCCAGGACCACATTCTTCCAGGACAATTAATGGTAAAGACGAACACCACCACTGTTATGTGGTACATAAACAAGCAGGGGGGTACACATTCTTACTCCCTCTGCAGACTAGCCATGGCATTGTGGAACACAGTCTTGAGCTAACAAGTGCATGTACAAGCTTAATTCCTGCCAGGAAAACTAAATACACTGGCAGACGGACTAAGCAGAAATCTCATGGACCCACACAAGTGGAGACTGGAACCAAGGATTTTCAACATGTTGACAAGCAAATGGGGGAGCCCAGATTTAGACCTGTTTGCCTCCCCCCAGAACTATCAATTGGAAACAGTTTGCACAAGGACTCCCCACAGATAAGCTTGGAAAGTGGATGCTCTGCCGTTCATCTGGAAAACCTAACAGTTTATGCCTTTCTTCCTCGGCCTCTGCTCTCCAAAGTACTACTAAAGATCAACCAAGACAAACCAAGGACAGTTTTGATTGCACCAGACTGGCCACGCCAACACTGGTACCCCCTCCTGCACAGTCTGCCACTGTGGGCCCCATGGCACCTGCCTCAGACTCCTACCCTGCTGTCTTAGCAGGAGAACCAGATTCTGCACCCTCAGCTTCAAACACTGAACCTAGCAGCCTGACTAATTACCTAATCTCCCCTTTACCATCCCTCAGTAAACCAGTGATGAGTATCATTTTAGAGGCAAGGAGGCCTAGTACTAGAAAATCTTATGCTGAAAAATGGATAAGATTCTGTGCCTGGAACCATTCTCAAGGGATGAGCACAGCAGTGCCCAATTTACCTCAGATTTTACAATACTTAACTGAGATGCTTTACAAGGGCCTGTCTTTTTTCCTCAATAAAAAATAATGCCTCGGCCATTTCAGCTCATTATAACACAGAACCTCCCCTCTTCTCTCATCCACTGCTCAAGCAGTTCCTCAGAGGGGCCAAAAATTTAAGACCACCCAGGAGAGGTCCAACTCCAGCCTGGGACCTTAACTTTTTATTGCAGAAACTCAACCCTCCTCCTTTCGAGCCAGCTGCTACTGCAGATGTAAAATTCCTTTCTTGGAAAACAGCTTTCCATTTAGCAATTACTTCAGCAAGAAGTAATTGCCTTTATTGCAGTGGAGCTTTTCATCATTTTTCATGCGGACAGGGTGTCCCTCAGGACCAGTCCCTCTTTCATGCCAAAGGTGGTATCCAGTGTGGCCCTTAATCAGTCCATTCATTTGCCAACCTTCTTTCCTAATCCACAGAACAAAGGGGAACGGATATTGCACTCCTTAGGTGTGCACAGACAACTTAGATTCTACTTGGACAGGACTAAACCTCAAAGGAAATCTGAACAACTGCTGGTGACATTTGCTGCAGGGTCAGAGGGAAAGGCTATTTCAAAGCAAACCATCTCCAAATGCATTTCTCCCCGGGCCTCCGCTGAAAACAGGCTCTGTGGTACCTAGTCGGACTTTCCCGGTCAACAAATGATAAATAAATAAAAAATAAAATAAAATAAAAAAATGGATAGGCCATTGCATTCATTTCTGCTATAAGCACCATGGAAAACCTATCCCACAAGGGATCAGACCCCACTCAACCAGGGCTGCATCTACCTCTACAGCCTTTCTCAGAGAAGTACCTACCAGGGACATCCTAGAAGCTGCTACCTGGAGTTCTGTACATACTTTCACCAAACATTAACATTTGCCAATTTTCTCTAAATCCAGAGCTGGTTTTGCCACTGCAGTCTTGCAGGGCCTTATAGCTGGTCCTAATGCTATCTAAATTCCTCCTCCCATCCTTAGCTTTGGGAAGCTACCCAAATGTGATGACTGCAACAGTGAAACACGAAGAACATAGTACAGTTGTGTACACTTACCATAAATGTAGATGTTCAAGTGTATTCACTGTTGCAGTCCTGGTTACCCTCCCTCCAGCCCCCTAACTTCTTTTGGCTATACCTCTTCTCTCCTTTACAGTGCTTAAAAGCCTTTTGGTGTATTTGCTTTTTTGGTGGGGGTATAACCTTGTATATTTATAGATTTAATTGCTTCCCATTAGGGGGCACCTGACGTCTGGGGCAAGAAAAACTGATGTAATGACGTTGGCTGCATGTTTTATACCCCTGATGACCTGACGTCATGGAAGAGGAGACAGCAACCGACGTAGGACCCAAGATTTTGTTAATCAGGCCGACTGAGGGCTACTGCAAGCAAATAACCCAAATGTGATGACTGCAACAGTGAATAAACTTGAACATCTGCATTTATGGTAAGTGTACACAACTGTACTTTTTGGTGAAAATACCACTTTCTTAACAGTTATCATTTACTGACTGCTGCTGTCATCATTATCCAGGCTTTAGACTTCCTTTTGGGCTTTACCATGGAACAGTTACCAAATCCTCAGTTCCTCCTTCCTCCAGTCACAAAAAGAAGGAAATTTCCAAATTGCCTTTTTAGCAAGCTGCTACTTTGCTTCATTCATAAATGACTGAACCTGCAATGGCTATTTCAGGTTCCTCAGACCACTCATCTTTTTCCTTGGGTTCCTCTGGTGTAGTCCCTTCTACCATCATGGTCTTGGGGTTAGACATGAACTGTGCAGCTGTTTTAATGTCCTTGATGGATATGGGAGAACTACTCTTTGTCAGTCTTTGAGGAAGGACTATGGATTTTTTCTATGCCCATGACATGAGTCTGCTTCTGTAGATATTCATGTCAAAAGAAGTAAAACATTAAGCATTTATCTTTTCCTGTCTGTGTTACTTTAGATATGGAAGATTTATTGGGCTTAGTTCAAGCTCTTAATCTTCTTATGCTGGATCTACTGATAAGAACAAGGAATCCTTCAGTTTCTGAAGATTCTCAGTGTGATGAACAGAGAATAGATGCTGAGGGTGCAGATTCTGTTATTTTTCCTCATACAACTAATTCTGACTCTGAGGTGAGTATTTCTTCTGATTTTCCTTTAGAAAATGTTATTTTTCTGAAAAAATATCTAGGATGAACCACTTTTTAGTGGGAACAAAATGACATTCCAGCTTCCTTGAAAAAATAGTATGACATATTACAACTGAAATTTCCTATGTCTACTTTTGTTCCCTCTGTTCTTCCAGCCTTGAAGAATGTTTTTGTTGCAGCCTGCAGTATGCCTGACAGCCAGCCTGCTGCCCTAAGAAGGCAGATAGATTGTTGAAAGTTTCTTAGTCGTACAAATGCTTATTTGCTTATCTCAGATCTGACCCTGCAGTGATTTTCTTTGTCAAATCTGTTTGCAGTTAAAACATTTGGTAAATGCTACCCCCCCCCCGACATGGATGAGAAACTTTTGATAGATTTGGGAAGAGTACACATCTGCCACTCTTATTTTTTAGAATTCTTAATTTTCAAGCTCACATATTTTAAGTTTTTCCTTTTGTTTTGAAATTATGAGGAGCATTACTGCCAGTTTTCCTTCTTTCAGGGCAGATCTTCTCTAAATGCTATTATTGCTTCTGTCTCTCTAGTAAACAAACATTCTTAAAGTGTTGTCATGAATAAGATGATTCCTCTTCCAGAGCAAAAGCCATGTGGTCTGTGAGCAGGTTTGCATGATTATGTTCTCAGAATTTGTCTGAAGATGTTAAAGCTGAAATTTTGAATTCTCCCCTTGATAGAGGTTGTATTAGAATTGTCTACTTCTGAGGCCCTGAAAACATGTGGTAGGAGAGGGGAAACATATGGAAGGGGTGACTCAGATTTTTAGTCTTCCTTCTCCGTGATTGTTAAAGGTTCCATCTGTAACTCATAATCATTTTATAAAAAGCAAAATAATGTGACTCAGCAAAGTTCTTGCAAGCAGATATCCAAAAAACATTGACAAGGAAGCACCAAAAAGAAGGGGAGAGCTTCTCAGAAGCGAGTACAGTCCAATTCTGGATGACTGTCTTCAAACTATAGCCCCCCCCCCCCTTTCCCACCATGGCAGTCCTTTGATTATGCCCAAAAATCTGACTCTGCATCTCTCTGTTTGGCAACAGATAATCTCAGACAAATAGGCTCAGAGTGATTCATCATGGGTACATATGACAGTAGGAGTCCCATCCTCCTTTTCCAAAGGATTCCTCCTGCTCTGCTAGATAAAATTTCTTTGCCCCTTCGTCATTTAGTAACTGCTAGCAGAAGGGGTAAATTTCCCTGACATGGAAAAGATCTGATGTTATCTTAGTCACTATTCCTCACGTTAGGGTCTTGGCTCCGACATCGGATCCAAGCCGGCATACTTTAGGCAATAGTTTAACTCAAGTTCCTCCCCTCTCATGATGCTCTACTGCCCTCTAACCCTCCAGATCTCATTTGCCGCTTTTGCTTGTCAGATGCAGTTCACTCAGCTCCTCGTGGTTTTGTAAGTAAGGTAGTTTATTTGGGTTTCTTTTTCCGCTGTTTCTTCAGATTTCCCTTCCTTTGTTAGTGTAGGGTTCTGCTAGTTCAGCAGTTCATTTCCCTTCCTATTCCCCTCCCATTTTTGGACTTTATCCATTTGGCGCCCTTTTGGGCTCTTGGTTTTATTTCCTAAATTTGGTTACTGTTTCTGCTTGTTGTTAAGTTCATTTTTAAGTTGTTGTGTGCTTGGACGGATTTTGTGGTGCTTATACCTTGGAACGTGTCTCTTAACTGTTTTTAGATTGTTCCTTCAGCTTTGTTTGCCTGGCCTTCTCCATGTCGGACAAACCCATAGGGTTCAAGAGGTGCTCCTTGTGTGGGTGGAAGATGCCTGTCTCCGACTCACACGAAGAGTGCCTCTATTGTCTCGGCGGCAGGAGGTTGAATGTGGCATTTGCACCACTTTCAACCCCAGAGCTTTGTTCAACTGCCAAAACAAGCTTTTAATTAAAGGCTTGGTAAAGGGGGGGCCCTTTGGTCACTGAAACCCCGACCAAATCGGGCTTCTCTAGAGCAAAGAAAAATATTCTCTCCTCATCTGTTTTCTTGGAGGAGGCTCCGTCCAAGTGACCCAGGCTGTTGGATCTTTGGTCTCTGGATTCCCACTCCAGCCAGTGTGGTGTTGGATCCGGGAGCCTCAGATCCCAGAGCTTCTAGGGAGTCTACGCCCGAATCCAAGGCCTTGGGCTCCAGGTCTTTGGATCCGACAGTTTTGATTTCAACCCCTAGATCCAGGGTTCCGGCTTCGAAGCCTTTGGATGTGATAAAGGGTACTCTTGCCATGGATCCGACCACCTCGAATATGAGGGTTTCGAGACAGGTTTCCTCAGATTCTTTATTATACTCGTCGCAGAGTTGGCTGGATCTGAGAACCGTGCTGGACCCCATTATTGTGGAGGAATTTCCGTCAGACTCTTCGGGTTAAGAGCAGATGTTTACCCCTGCGCGCAATGTTCGCTTTCCAGGTCTCGGCACAGTTATCCAGTGATGTCCTCTATCTCCTCCCAATCGTCCAAGAGTGTTTTTCCTGTAGATGTGGTCAGGATGATGTGGTCCTTCTTAAAGGCTCAAATTGAGTTGGGGCTACTGGCTTCCACAGGCTTAGGGAACAGTTTCCCACTCTCCACTTATCTTCTCTTCATCTGACCTCCAGATTGGATTCTCAGGGACTGGTACATGGTGTGGAGGCGATGGGGGTTTCAGGCCCCATTTTGGTTCCTATTCCATTGGGATCAGTGACTAATTCTGTCCCTATACCCCCAGGGCAGGCGGTCCCTCCAGTCCGAGCTGTGGCCCTGGAGTCCGTGGGGGCGGGTTCCGGGTTGAGCTTTTCAGACCATTCTCTACCCCTTGGTGCTTCGGCACTTGACAGCTCTGGGCCGGCCCTGTCCGGGGTGTCTGGTGGGGTCTGCTCCTTCTTCTGCTGTGGTGTTATCGGTGGGAGAGGGGGTGGGGCTTCATCCAGTCCCTCTGCGTTCCAGGCAGCGAAAATACCCTTCTCTGCTGTCAGTGTTACCTCCCTCGCTCGTTGTCATCCTTTCCAGCCCCAGTATTGGAGTGGACCAATCAATCTTGATCCCAGTCAGTCCCATCCGGTCTAGCCTCCGGGGGGGGGGGATCCTCTCTCATAGGGTCCCCTCCCCTTCTCAGAAGAGGAGGTGTAAGAGGAGACATCTGGACTCCCCTGTGGAGTCTCTAACTGAGGACATGGATGCCATTGAGGGGGACGGGTCCCCAAGGTCACCGCCCGATGACATCTCCTTTGGAGACATACTTGAAATCCTTAAAGTTAAGGGCAGTTGGTTTGCTCAACCCCTGTCCTCTGAGGAAACCATGCTTCTGGAGGCTTTCAGGATGGGCCCATCTACCTCTTGGGTGTCCCCCCCCCCCCCCGCTGACCCTCTTATCAACCTTGTTGTCAGCAGGGCTTGGAAGGAGACAGATACCGTGGAGCCAGTGCCCAAAAGAGTAGACAAGTTTCTCAGCCCCCCTTCAGATGAGGCTTTCTGGTCCACGGTAGTCTTGCTTGATGCTATTGTGGTGGCTGCCACCACCAAGAAAGAGTTGGAGCAGAGTTCTTCTGTCCATCCTCCCAATCATGAATCGAGAGCTCTGTACAGATTTGGAAAGCAGGTGTTTGCTTCGGCTTCCTTTAGCTTGTGAGCTTTGAACTATCTTACCCACTACACCCATCTCCAGAGGGACTTGATTAAGGAGCTTTCAACTTCCCTCATGGAGTCCATGTCTGTGGAGGAATTTAGGACTGTTTCTACCAAACTGGCCACTCTTACTTGTATAGTAGATTTGTCCATGAGGTTAATCTCCAACGTGGCAGAAGGTTCCTCACGGGCCGCGGTCACAAGTATTACCATCAGGCGTCATGCCTGGCTGAGCCTAAGCGGGTTCACAGAGGCCTTTAAGACGTCATTCACCAAAGCCCCCTTTGATGGTTTCATTTTTGGACCCAGCATTAGAGAGACTTTGAACTGCCGTGAACAGGAAGGAAAGACACTATCGGTTGTCTGGATCAGATTTTCTACCCCCAAAGGTCCTTTTTCAAAGACCCAAAAGGAGAATAGGAAAATGTTGTTCCACAAGGCGCAGAATTCCTTTCGAGGATGTTCAAGACGATTCCTCTTCCAGGGGACAGGGGAGAGGTTTCAATGGCAGACATCGCCCCAGAGGCAGAGGAGGCCCACAGAATCAAGGTTCCAGGGAGCCCTTTTCTGAGAAACCTTTTCAGTGTCCCTGAGGCGTTGCCCGACTGTCCCTCCCTGGATGCAGTCGAGGGTCGATTGTCCTTGCACCCTTTAGCCTGGGCAAATATCACAAGCGATCAATGGTTGCTAACTATTATATCCAGGGGCTATAGCATTCCCTTTTCAGAAAACCCACCAAAGATCAGAACTCTCCCAGATGTGCCACCCAGTCAAAGAGAGTTGGCCCGCCAGGAGGTCTTGAACCTTCTTCAAAAAGAGCCATCCAAAAGGTCCCCACAGGACAGAGAGGATCCGGAACTTACTCCTGCTTCTTTTTAGTACCCAAGAGAACAGGGGACCTGTGTCCTATTCTGAACCTCAGTCTGTTCAATCTATTTGTCAAGAAGTCAGAGTTTTGGATGGTCACTGTGCAGTCAGTTGTGCCTCTTTTGCACACCACCGACTTGATGTGGTCAGTGGATCTCCAGGACGTGTACTACCATATCAAGATAAATCGACAGTCCAGGAGATTTCTCCGCTTTCCCTTGGAGCCGATCATTTTCAGTTCAGAGCCCTGCCCCTTGGCTTCACCACAGCCCCCTGTGTGTTCACCAAATGCATGGCAGTGGTGTCAGCTCATCTCAGGCTGTGGGGACTCCAGGTGTTTCCCTGCCTAGACTATTGGCTCTTTACAGCCCTCACAAAGCATCAACTACTGGAGAACATACGTTTCCTGCTCTTCCTCTTCAATCCATTGGGGATAACAGTAAACCTGGCCAAATCTTCCTTTGTTCCAACCCAACAATTGTAATTCATAGGCACTCAGTTGGATACCACCTTGGAAATTGCAGCGCTTCGTCTCAGCCGAGTACTTCTTATACGCTTTCACTATTCAGGTTCTTCTGGAGCAGACTTGCCCTCCAGTGTTGCTCATCCTCAGGGCCCTAGGTTCCATGGCAGCTGCAATTTATCTCGTTCCACTTGCAAAATACTACATGAGAGTAGTGGACTATAGCAGTTCAGTGGTCTGCTCTGTCTCATCCCCTGTCGGTCCCCATTCGCCTCACTCCAATTTGTCAGAAACATCTTTTGTGGTGGATGCATTCCCCGGACCTCTTAGCGGGCAGCTCCTTTTGCCTTCCAGTTCCCAAGGCCACTGTCACCACTGACGCTTCCCTCCTAAGGTGGGGTGGGGGGCATTTCCAGGGAAGGATTGTCAAAGGGACGTGCTCCCCCTCAGAGACCGAGCTGTACATAA
The DNA here is from genome assembly GCF_019279795.1 of Protopterus annectens. Classification (NCBI taxonomy): domain Eukaryota; kingdom Metazoa; phylum Chordata; order Ceratodontiformes; family Protopteridae; genus Protopterus; species Protopterus annectens. The sequence goes on from NC_056731.1 coordinate 1,599,323,789, forward strand.
ATGTTCTGGAGATGAGAGCAGTCCTTTTACTGATGCAAGCCTTTCAGGATTGTCTCCCTCTGGGGACGATTGCAATTCTGTTGGACAACATGGCTGTTGTATGGTACATAAACAAGCAAAGGAGCACACGTTCTTATCTGCTCTGTCACAAGGCCATGAGGGTTTGGTAATGGGCGATGTCCTCGGGGTGCTTTCTTATTGCAGCACACATTCCCGGAGCATCTGAGCAGGGCTATTCTGACCCCTCACGAGTGGTTCCTGAATCCTGTAGTGGCAAAGCAGATTTTCCATTGGTGGGGCTAACTGAGCTGTAATCTGTTTGATCCCCTCTCCATCACAAATGCAGCAATTTCTTTGTGTTGATCCCCCCAGAGGGGGAGTCCCCCCAGGGATGCACTCATGATTGCCCTCTGGGTCTCCTTTATCCCCCCCCCATTACCATTGATTTCCAGAGTTTTTCAGAAAGCCAGATGCTTCAGGATACAGTTGATCCTCATTGCCCCCTTCTGGCCTCTGCAGGTGTGGTTCCCCCTCGTTATGGACTCATCTGAAGCACCCTCCTATAGTACTCGATCCGTCCCAGGGTCTGATATCCAATCCGTCACTACTTCCGCTCCCGAATCTGAAGTCCCTTTGTCTGACAGCGTGGTTTGTCCACTTCTAGTGATCTTGGCTAAGTCCAGGCAAACCTCGCCAGTGAAAGACATTATCCTTACTTCCCAGAAATCTTCCACGAAGAAAGTATACAGTAGTAAGTGGAAAAGATTCTCCATCTGGGCAAAGAATCGGAATCTCGATCCCTTTTCGGCTCTTTTCCTGACCTCTCTTAGAGAAGCAGGCCAGTTTTTCCTACGATCAAGGTTCAAATGGCAGCAATTCCAATTTTCATCTTAGCAACGACCATCCCTTTTCTTCTCAGCTCTGCAAAGCCTTTCTGAAAGGTGTGTTTCTGTTACGTCCCCCATCGTCAAGGACCCTTTTCCCCCGTGAGACCTTTCCTTGGTGCTGCAATCATTAACAAAACCCCCCTTCGAACCTGCTGCATCCTGTGATCTAAAATTTCTTTCTTGGAAAACTGCTGTTTTAGTGGCCATTTCTTCAGCTAAAAGAGTATCTTGAGTTGCAGGCTCTTACTATTAAGCCGCCTTATTTAATATTCCATAAAGACAGAGTAACTCTAAAGCCTAATCTCTCCTTTATGCCTAAGGTGGCTTCAGAGGCTAATCTCAGTCAATGTATACAACTTCCAGTTTTCTTCCCTAACTATTCCAATAAGGGGTAATATATTTTTCACACATTAGATGTTCGTCAGTTCCATTTCTGTCTGCATAGCACTAAGGCCTTTCGCCATTCAGACCAGTTGTTTGTGGCCTTTTCTGCAAACAGAAAGGACCAAGGAGTGTCAAAGATTACTGTTTCCCGTTGGATCTCCCAATGCATTTTCTTCATTTATTCCTCGAGTGGTATTCCTTTGTCTGGACCAGAAAAGGCTCATTCCACTAGGGTGGTGGCTACTTCAGCTGCATTCGTAGCATGCCAGTCTTTGGATGACATTTGTGCAACAGCAACATGGTCTTCACGTCATACATTCATCTCCCACTGTAAGTTGGATTTGGTTTCTAGAGGAAGGGCTTCCTTTGGCTCCACAGTTCTTCGGCATGTCCTTCCTTAAGGCCACCCAGGATTTTAGGTAGCTGGGGACTCTGACCTAACGTTAGGAATAGTGACTAAGATAACATCAGATTGGTATCTGTGTTATCTGTAGTCACCATTCATCACGGTCCCACCCTCCGGCCTCCTTCCTGAAGGATTAGCAGGATGTTGGCGGACCTTTGTTGGTGGCAAGGGGTTAGAGGCAGCAGAGCATCATCGGAGGGTTTGAGCTTGAGCTAAGCTGTTGTCTAAAGTATGCCGGCTCAGATCCAAGACCCTAACGTGATGAATGGTGACTACAGATAACACAGATACCAAGTTATGGTGAGTACATAACTATTAATTTTATTCATGAATGTTTCTGATATGAAAGAAAGAAGCTTCATGGAGATCAGTTTTAGATCTTTTGTTTTTTAACCATTTTGTGAAAGTCCCAAAGTTCAAAATGCTGTCTGTTCACGACCACTTATCTCATATTCCCCTCGTTAGTTTTTTGGTAACTCTAAGTTTAAAGGGTGCTTGTCATCACATTCCTATAGCCACAAATTTCACATGTTTTTTTTTTTTTTAAGGATTACATTTTCTGTTCTCTGCATTACCCTTTGGGTTATCCACTGCTTCAAGGTTGTTCAGAAAGTGACTAGCTCCAGTGATAGTCTGTTGCGGAATGCAAGGTATTCACATTTTTTATGTATTTAAATTGCATCCATATCTTTCAGAGTTTTTTTCAAAGTGTCAGGAATCTGTTACATAGGTGAGAGATCTCCTTTGCAAATTGGGTTTCCAGAAGAACACTCAAAAGTCCTGTCTTATTCCTTCCCACAAGATTGTATTCCTGGGGTAGCTTCTTGATACTTCAGATTAAAGAGCTTTTCTTCCAGTGAAAAAGATAGATCTATATCTAGATCTTGTCCTGAGTTTTTCTGTCAGTCTAATTTATCAGGATATTTGGAATCATGACTTATGATTTTCATAATTCCTCTAGCCAGACTCTACATGAGAAAGATTCAGTGATGCTTAAAATCTATATGGACCCAATATCAACCCCCCCCCCCCCGCTTCTTCAAATTCCAGTTTTAGGATTTGAAAAAAGGAACTGCTTTGGTGGAGAGAGCATTTTATTCTAAATGTAGGTCTCCCATTCTATATTCCTGCTCCAATACAGTCTGTTAACAACAAATGCCTCAGTGTTTGTTTGAGGATAAAGGGCAGAGTATTGGGAACAAAAAAGACAAGCCAAAACGCACAAACATCAAAAAGGTGTCGGCAGTAATAAATGCAGTCAGTCATTTGTGGTCCTCAGGACCTGTACAAGTGATTGCAGGCAGCACCACAGTGATGTGGTACATAAACAGGGGAGGGAGTTCCAGATCATATCCTCTATGTACAGTAGTCTGATACCTGTCAAGTAATCGAATGGACATATTGTGAAACATTAAATGGTTGAACTCATTTCATCAACAGTTCAGTCTGTTGAACAGTTCAAAATGAGATCACGTTACAGCAGAGATCAGGAAGTTTGCCCTTTTCCCCAATGTAGTGGGATCTCGGCATTGGCATGTATAATTAGGGAGTGTAGGGGGCTGCAGAGGGGCTTGCTTCCTGCAAAAGCAGTTTTTGTTTTGATGGACTGAATTGTCAATTATATGGTTTCGACCATATGACGTTGACAATTTGTCCATTCAATTGTTTGATAGGTATTCAGATTAGTCATGGTAGCCTGGAATGTAGCAGTTCATAACAGTGTCATTTTACTTGAGTCTTGCATACCATCAGGGCAAAACATTGTGATAGACAAGCTGAGTAAAACCAGGACTGACCCTCAAAAATGGAAATTAAATCAGGGGTCTTCCAGGATTTGATCTAGTTGTGGGGAACACCTGAGATAGATCTGTTTGCCTTCATTCACAGCAACTGGCAAAATTCTGCTCCTGGACTCTTTGCAATCATGCCTGGAAAATGGATGCAGTCTCTTTTTTTTTTTTTTTTTGGATGCGAATGTTCTTGTGTGCACTTTCCACTGATATCCAAGGCCATTCTGAAGATTCAGATGGACTCTCCAAAGATCACTGTAGTGACACCCTTCTTCCCCAGGCAGTATAGGGTTGCAGGTGTTTACTAGGCTAATGACCACAAGGGCCTTTTTAATAGCCTAGCCATGCATCCCAAATCACTGACAAGCTCTGATACCCTTGATAAGTGTAAGCAGGGGCCTGGGAGGTGAACCATTTACAGGCTGCCAGTGCCCATTAGAGACATAGGTGCCAAACCAGGGATGAATTTCCTGTTCCCCATCCAACTGTCAAAGTTACAGTTGAATTGGGTTAGGGAGGAACTCTGCTTCACATAGATGGGAAGCATGATCTAGAGAAGGGATAGGTACTGGGATAAATACCTGTCTCTCCAGTGGGTCAGTTCAGAGGCAATGTTTAAGTCTTTAGAATGGGTAATTTTGGTGCTGTTTGTTTTGTGGATATTCAGGAGGTCCATCAGTGTGAGGTCTGACCATGCCTTGTATGCTAGGCATAGATCTCCCTTCAGTAGCCTGTAGTACACAGAGTTTAGGGATAAGACCCTGAGGTGGTCTGTATAGGACTTGTTACTTATTCTTTTAGTAAGGAACCTCTGTAGATGTTCTAGTTGTTGGATTTGCCTGCTTGAATGCATGCCAGAGGGGGCATTGTACTCAGTGATAGATGTGATGAATGCCGAATATAGTTTCGGCCTAGATACCATACCTTTGTTTATAAGTTGCACGACATAGAATGATGTCCTCACTACAAGAGACACGTGATGGTCAAAGGCTAGATTACTGTCTGTGTGTCCCCAAGTCCATGACTGCTGGGGTCATCTCTTAGGGGTGTACTGTCAGTATGATAGTTACCAGGGGTGAATGACTTCCTGAAGGATACTGTTATGATTTCTTGGCACTTAGTTTTAGTCCATGGCTCTGACACCAGTTATTTGTCAGTGTCAACCCTTTCTGGAGAACATTTGTGTCTGAGGAATTATGTGACTATTGCTAATTTGCAGTCATCGCCATATTTAGTCAGCCACAGCACTCATAACAGTGGGTTATCTCTTCTTTTGGAAATGGCCAAGGGCAATTACCACAAGCTTCCTTGCAGATTGGACCTACTCACACAACACAGGGGTTGTTTGATATACCCCAACATAAAATGGCTTCAGTAACTGTCTAGCTGATAGAATGAATTTTAATAATTTTTAGACACATATTTTCCGAGGACATGAGGTGGGTATTAAACGAGGCAAGGAAACCTGGTACTAGGACCTCATATATTAGCAAATGTAAAATATTTTCTAGTTGGTACCACATTAAATACCAAGATCCTTTTTAAGATTAGCATTTTTATGGCTCTACAATGTTTGTGAAAGTTACTCTGTCAAGGTTCATTTGTCAGTCATTTTAGCATGCCTGGCCATGGAGCCTCTTCTTTCTATACACTTGCATGTCACGATTGTTTTGAAAGGAGTACTTCCTAATAAGTAGGTGGGTCCTCCTTGGGATCTTATTTTTTTTTTTGAAAAAATTTACTTTCTCTATTTGAGCCAGTTCATCAGATTGTTTTGTGTTTTTTTTTAATATGGAAAACGGTGTTGTTGATTGCTCTGACTTCTGCAAGAAGAGTGTTTGAGTTTGGGTGGTTCAACCTTTTCTCATTTTCCCCAAAGAAGTTTTTATTTTTTTTTTAGGGCTTGCCAGTGCGTAAACAGTCTGAAATGCAATCTTAAACAAAACCGTAATGACCATTTTAGTAACTTCAGCAATTTGTTCACTGATGTCTTTCCATAGCGATTGTATGCACCCAGACTGAATGTATATGCTTTAGGCTAAAATTTATAGTCTTGTGTATAATGTACAATCTTAAATTACAACATAAGAAAGGGTGCTTCTGGCCTCAGTGAATGCTGGAATCTGTTTACTAGTAAGTGTTTTAGCTGAAAGTATGCACCCAGATTTTTTTATTTTGTGTTCTGTACTTAAACAGTAATAAAACAACAGACAAAAAAATCTGTGAAACTACAGAGGTGGTTTGTAGACTACTATAGTCAATAAATGACTGTAAAAGTAAAATTAAAACCACCGAGCACTTCCATGAAACTGAAAATTTATTTTCCAAACACAATGACAATAAACTTAAGTGCTTTCATCCCATATTATAGCGGGACTTCATCAAAGTAACGTAACCATGACACAATACAGTTCAAAAACACAAAAGCATGCAAAGATACTTTGTTGCGCTTCTAACAACACCAATTTCCAAACACAATGACAATAAATGAAGTGCTTTCATCCCATATTATAGCGGAACTTCATCAAAGTAGCGTAATCATGACACAATACAGTTCAAAAATACAAAAGCATACAAAGATACTTTGTTGCACTTCTAACAACACCAATTTAAATTTAAAGCGACAGTGCAATTTGAGTAAACCATTAAAATGCACCACCATTAAAAATTTCCATTTGTGTATTCCGCACATGAAATTCATATGAAAAATTCCATGATTGTTAAAAATTAAAAAGTTCAGAAAATAAGCCAGAAGACCGATGCACCCCAAAGAAACCAGCTGATAAGTAAATCCAAATTTGTTAAAAACGCTAACAACACTTTAATTCGTTTAAGCCACAGGAGATGCAGCTTTTCGTCGGCGACTCCTCGCCAACTTCATCAGAAATTTAAAATACATCACCACTGACGTGGCTTATTTATAAACTGCATTCTGACCACATGATGTACTGCAGTGGTGGTGCTGCGGTAGCGTTGTCACCTCACAGACATTGCACGTTCGATTCTCAGTTAGAGCATCTTCTGTGTGTCGACATGCTTGAATGGGCGTTCCTTCGTTGAAGGTTGTGCGTTAGGCCCGGCAAGCCAGCACGTAAAAATGTACTGCCAATCATTAGCAGACCGGAGTTCCGCTGTGGCGACCCCTAACCGGGAAAAGCCGAAAGACAGTTTATTCTGACCACATGATGTCAACACCGTCTCCTTCTGTTCAATTATACATTTCACATTCGATTATTTACTTTATATCATATCATAAATAAAAAATAACAATGAAAAACCTCAAAACACATTTCTAACACTTGAGACGCAAGAAAATAAGTAACGCTATTGCTGCAAAAATTTCGCTTCATATAGCATTAAATCCTATCCACTTAGAAGCTTGAGCGCATACATAATTCCCTACGAGCTGAACTACTTTTACGGTTACATATATATAAAACATACTAAAATCATATGATAATAATCTATATTAAATCTAGTATGAAAAATAATGAATAAAAAATAACCATGATAGAATAAAAAATAATAAAACGTAATTGAAAAATACAATATATGTATTACCAGCATGGTTGTATAAACAATGCTCACCCCATAAATTCTACCTACCCTAATATGTTCGGTGCATCACTCACTAACTGAAAATCATGCATCCTTTACCTAACCATACTTCTCAATTTGAGAATACTGGTACTGGATAACATACTGTTTAAGCCTGAATAATGGTAGACTTCCAATTTTAACTGCCACAACAATTCCGTAAATTCCAATTTTAATGATTCAGGGCCTCCCCTATTATTTGATGCAACCTGGTCTATGACTGTAAAACTAAATTCGTGGTCAGGCCACTCCTTAACGTGCTTGGCTAGTGCATTTTCCATTTTCTCCTTCTTGATAGCATAAATGTGTTCGTATAGACGCTCGTGAAATCTCTGATCAGTTTTGCCTATATAGAACACCAGACATGAGGAACACTGTGCCAGATAAACCACTTGAGCACTTGCACAGTTGAATCTCCCCTTAATAATACATTTTGTATTTCTAATCATAAAGTTGGTGCCTGCTTTGACAAATCTGCAATATTTGCACATACTGCATTTGAACATGCTTAATCTGCCATTATAAGGCCTAGGTTTCATTTCTAGCATATTCTTTATATTCATCCCCCTCCTAAAAGTTACTTTCGGGGTAGATCCTAACTGGATAGGGACTTGGTTATCTAACATTAGAAAACCCCAATTCTTCTTGATGATGGACACTATATCACCTACGTCTATGTTGTACGTGGTGATAAAGCTACAAGAGAAGATGGTACTAACTTGACTGTTGTGTTCTAACGGACGTGGTTCCACAAGAGGGTCACCCAAAATAGGTAAATAAAAGCCACTTTCCCTCTTAGAATGCACCTCCGTACACAATTCTGCAATCAAATTGCTGGGATAACCTCTGTTCAAGAAAAGCTCTCAAATGAAGGCACATTCCTCCAGAAAATCTCCAGATCTTGATACCATCCTAGCAGCTCTGACCAGCTGACCCTTCACTATCGATCTCTTCTGGTGAAGGGGATGGTTACTGTCAAAATGCAAATAAGTATTGGAGAAAGTGGGTTTTCGGTGAATTTTAGCTACAAAACAACCCTGGGAAATGTCCTTATATAAATCCACATCCAAATATGCTATTCTTTCCTTCAAGAAGCATGAAGTGAATTTGAGGAAATCTGTGGAACCATTTATGCTTTCTAACAGGGAATCTGCCACTTCCTTCTCACCCATCAAAATAATAAAGATATCGTCCAAAAATCTAGTATACAATTGGACTTTTTCTTTTATTATAGGGTTGCAAAAAACAAACTCTCTCTCCCAAAAGGCCATCACTAAATTTGCCACACTAGCCCCACATGGGGAACCCATGGGCACTCCTATCAATTGATGAAACCATCGGTTGTTAAAGGAGAAGTTACATGTTAAGATAATATCTATTAGTTCTCTAACCATTAGAATTTTGTCAGCTGGTGCTTGTTTCATAGACATGATCATTTGAATCCATTCCAACGCCACCCTATGGGGGATGGAAGAATACAAATCAATCACGTCAATAGTTAGGAAGTGACTCTCAGTTTTGAGTGGAACTTTACTAACTGGCCAAAAATGACCATGAATCTTTAGATATATGCGCTTTGCTGGATACATACTTTTTCAAAATTGTATCCACCACCTTTGCCGCTGCATAAGTCATGTTACCCTTTACACTCACCAATTGTCGCATAGGGGGGTCCATCATATTCTTATGGATCTTTGGGTTTCCGAAAAGAATGGGTATCTTTGGGTTAGATATGGAAATATAATTAAACACATCCAAGTCTTTCACCCCACTAATAAACATATCTTCATAATATGAACGTACTCGGGATAAACTAATATTTAATTCATTTCTTGATACCTCGCTATAAGTCTCAGATGCTAGGATGGATTCCATTCTGTTAATATACTCATCCATTTCCATCACCACTAGACCTCCCCCTTTATCTGGCTGCATCACTCTAACAGCAGAATTGCATAACAATTCTAACAATGATTTCTCTTTTTTAGTAATGTTGTAATTTACAGTTCGTTTGGACTCAAGTAAAAACCTGATATCCAGATCACATAAATGTTCGAAGAGATTTAGTGATGGATGTAAAGGGGGGTTATATATACTAGGTATATGAAAGTTCTTCTTTGAAGTCAACTGATCTCCTAATATGAACTGCAAATTTAGCTTTCTCACAGAAAGCTTTAAATCAGTTAAGGTCTTGGCCAAGTGTGCCCGCCGTGATGGTACAAAAGATAAACCCTTTGCCAGAATATCAACCAGGGATTGTGAGAAAACAAATCCAGAATAATTATAAATCTTGAAATCCCTACCAGTATTTGTCTCTGTTTTGTAAGGAATTTCGCCTGAAGTTGTCGCTTCAGACATCGTCTTGGCTAATTCCTCTTGGTCTTGGGTTTGTTCCTCTGCTTCCGACCCGGGGACGGTTGGGATGGTGAGGCTGGGTTCCGAAAATTTGACCCCTCAGATGTGTACGAAGGATTTTTGACTGCTTAGCATGTGAAGCTAAGCGGTCGCTCCTTCGAAGCTGGTTCTGTTGGTCATAGACTTCATGTGATGTACCATCCTGGTCATTATTAGACAAATAAGATCTAGCTTCTTCTGTCGCACTCGATTCTTCAAAAAAATGGGTCGATGTCCCCAAATAATTACCTTGACACTTGGGGGGCTTGGGGTAAGCCAAGCCTTCTTTGTAGGCTTTAATGTCTCTTTGGAGTTTTTTAACTTTATTGGCAGTGATTTTACATATATGTTGATCAAAGTTAGTCAAGTTCCATTCAAAACTGAGAGTCACTTCCTAACTGTTGACGTGATTGATTTGTATTCTTCCATCCCCCCATAGGGTGGCATTGGAATGGATTCAAACAATCATGTCTATGAAACAAGCACCAGCTGACAAAATTCTAATGGTTAGAGAACTATTAGATATTGTCTTAACATGTAACTTCTCCTTTAACAACCGATGGTTTCTTCAATTGATAGGAGTGCCCATGGGTTCCCCATGTGGGGCTAGTTTGGCAAATTTAGTGATGGCCTTTTGGGAGAGAGAGTTTGTTTTTTGCAACCCTATAATAAAAGAAAAAGTCCAATTGTATACTAGATTTTTGGACGATATCTTTATTATTTTGATGGGTGAGAAGGAAGTGGCAGATTCCCTGTTAGAAAGCATAAATGGTTCCAGAGATTTCCTCAAATTCACTTCATGCTTCTCGAAGGAAAGAATAGCATATTTGGATGTGGATTTATATAAGGACATTTCCCAGGGCTGTTTTGTAGCTAAAATTCACCAAAAACCCACTTTCTCCAATACTTATTTGCATTTTGGCAGTAACCATTCCCTTCACCAGAAGAGATCGATAGTGAAGGGTCAGCTGGTCAGAGCGGCTAGGCTGGTGCCAAGATCTGGTGATTTTTCTGGAGGAATGTGCCTTCATTCGAGAGCTTTTCTTGAACAGAGGTTATCCCAGCAATTTGATTGCAGAATTGTGTACATAAGTGCGTTCTAAGAGGGAAAGTGGCTTTTATTTACCTATTTTGGGTGACCCTCTTGTGGAACCACGTCCGTTAGAACACAACAGTCAAGTTAGTGCCATCCTCTCTTGTAGCTTTATCACCACGTACAACGTAGATGCAGGTGAATAGTGTCCATCATCAAGAAGAATTGGGGTTTTCTAATGTTAGATAACCAAGTCCCTATCCAGTTAGGATCTACCCCGAAAGTAACTTTTAGGAGGGGGATGAATATAAAGAATATGCTAGAAATGAAACCTAGGCCTTATAATGGCAGATTAGGCATGTTCAAATGCAGTATGTGCAAATATTGCAGATTTGTCAAAGCAGGCACCCATTTTATGATTAGAAATACAACATTTATTATTAAGGGGAGATTCAACTGTGCAAGTGCTCAAGTGGTTTATCTGGCACAGTGTTCCTCATGTCCGGTGTTTTATATAGGGAAAACTGATCGGAGATTTCACGAGCGTCTATACGAACACATTTATGCTATCAAGAAGGAGAAAATGGAAAATGCACTAGCCAAGCACGTTAAGGAGTGGCCTGACCATGAATTTAGTTCTACAGTCATAGACCAGGTTGCATCAAATAGGGGAGGTCCTGAATCATTAAGATTGGAATTTAAGGAATTGTTGTGGCAGTTAAAATTGGAAGCCTATCATTATCCAGGCTTAAACAGTATGTTATCCATTATCAGTGTTCTCAAATTGAGAAGTATGGTTAGGTAAAGGATGCATGATTTTCAGTTAGTGAGTGATGCTCCGAACATAGTAGGGTAGGTAGAATTTATGGGGTGAGCATTGTTTATACAACCATGCTGGTAATACATAAATTGTATTTTTCAATTATGTTTTATTATTTTTTATTCTATCATGGTTATTTTTTATTCATTATTTTCCATAGTAGATTTAATATAGATTATTATCATATGATTTTAGTATGTTTTGTATATATGTAACCATAAAAGTAGTTCAGCTCGTAGGGAATTATGTATGCGCTCAAGCTTCTAAGTGGATAGGATTTAATGCTATATGAAGCGAAATTTTTGCAGCAATAGTGTTACTTATTTTCTTGCGTCTCAAATGTTAGAAATGTGTTTTGAGGTTTTTCATTGTTATTTTTTATTTATGATATGATATAAAGTAAATAATCGAATGTGAAATGTATAATTGAACAGAAGGAGACGGTGTTGACATCATGTGGTCAGAATGCAGTTTATAAATAAGCCACGTCAGTGGTGATGTATTTTAAATTTCTGATGAAGTTGGCGAGGAGTCACCGACGAAAAGCTGCATCTCCTGTGGCTTAAACAAATTAAAGTGTTGTTAGCGTTTTTAACAAATTTGGATTTACTTATCAGCTGGTTTCTTTGGGTGCATCGGTCTTCTGGCTTTATTTTCTGAAGTTTGTTTGAGTTTTTTGCCTTGAGTAAAAATTAAAAAGTGCCCAAAAAGTAAACGAAAGCTAAATAGACTGTTGTACAAACCCATCTACATAAATCATTGTTATAAGCTCATATGTTAATGCCCTCAATTTTAGAAAACATGAAAGGGAGTTAGAATCATTGAGGCCACTGGGGCCAGTGACATTGGTCTTGATCTGCCATTCAGCATCCTTACATTCGAGTTGAACCTTCCATGGCGCAGCCTGTGCTATCTAAATGCATTGTTGTTGTCTTTCGGCTTTTCCCGGTTAGGGGTCACCACAGTGGAACTCTGGTCCACTAATGATCGGCAGTAGATTTTCACGAACCCTGAGGTGCCAGCTCAACGTTCAACCTTCAACAAAGGCACGCCCATTTACACGTCTTTTGAACGCCCACCCAACCGCGGGGAGGACATGCAGAATCCACACAGAAGGCACTCCCCGCACTCCAGCCGAGAATCGAACAGGAGAACCTCTTGCTGTGAGGCAACAACGCTACCGCTGCACCTCCGCGGAAGTACTGTCTGAATGCATTGTATAAATGATAAAAAAATGAATAAAGGGCATGAATTCCACTTTTTTTTTTTTTTTATCATTTATATCTAAATGCATTGTATAAATGATAAAAAAAAAAGTGGAATTCATGCCCTTTATTCATTTGACTATCACCATAGGACATTTCTAGTGTCCTTTCTCTTTATTTCCTTCAAGTATTTGTATATCCTGTCCTTGAGTGCCTTTTCAGTCTTACCAACCTAGAAGGATGGGCATTTGGTACACCACGCAGTGTAAACTACCTTATCTGATTTACAATTATATTGAGAAGGACAGTTTCTTTACCATACCCGGCAACACTTACGAATTCACTCCCAAGTATAAAAAGCAACTGAAGCATCTACCACATTTTGACATCTTGGGATTTTTATTTGTTATACAATCGATATTTTTTGATATTCCAAGTAGTTTTTAATATTCCTGTCTCTTCTGAATGTAATAATGGGTTGTGATCTAGGTTGACCATATTTAGACCACCCATTTCCAAAATTCTTCAGTTAGCCACCAGGACCTGTTTTACCAACCTACTATCCTGGTTGTATGTTAAAATGCAACCCTTACTAATTCACTTCCTGAACATTTTTTTCAAGAAATTCTAGAAGGTAACCTTTATTCAACAGCGTGTCCTTCAAGATCAGACATTCGTCCAAAAAAGACTCTGCTTCTGGCACCATCCATGCTAACCGCACTAATTGCCCAGAGAATTGGAGTAAGTAGGTTTTCTATACAAGGTGGATGTAAAAGCCATTTTCAAAATGAATTTTCAGTTGGATGTCTAAGTAGTTTATCACTTCAAGTGATTTAGTCATAGTAAATACCAAACATTCTGTAGTGGTGTTAATGTAGGAAAAGAATTCCTTAAGCCTAGCTTCTGAATCACACCAAAAGAGTATATCATCAACCAAATAATGCCCATAAAGGCTCCAACATGCCAAAAAGGGGCTTTTGAACACATAATTGTGTTCCCAGTATGCCAAAATAATAATCACAGAAATGGAGGCACAGGCTGCCCCCATTGCTACATCTTGCATTTGCTTGTATATGGTACCCTCAAATGACCTATGGACCTGACATTATTTTCAACTGGACTAAAGACTTTAAAATTTACAACTTTAGTTCAGTGACATTGACATGACATCATGCCTCACTATTTGCAATAGGTCTCACTTTCATTCCTTCTAGACCTGCTAACATGGCCCGAGCCATAGTGGACCTCAAAATGTTTTCTAACGAAGTTGAACCTTAGTGTTTTGTTAATGATGAGAACATTAATCAAGCTGATGGTGTTTTTAAGAAACCCAGTGTTTTCAATTCCCCCTTAATACAAACATTGCGTTGTATGAAAAAATAGGTGAACATGATTTGAGGAGATTTTTCAAGGACAACTCACAAAAGGGGTTTATTAACTTGTCTAATTTTGAATAGGACTTGCTTAATAAGGTCAGTAACAATTATAGAATTAGATATATGAAACCAGACAAGGGAGGGGGGATTGTGGTGATGTACAAAACAGACTATGTAAGTAAAATACAGGCCATTTTATTCACTGATAAATATGAGGAAAGTAGTAGGAATCAGTTGAATATTGAGCATGCAAAAATTGATGAGGTCCTCTATGATTTACTACTTGATGAACTTCTCTCCATAGATGAATACAACTATATCAAAAATGATTTTCTGCAGATCCCATCAATTTTTAGGATCCCTAAAATCCACAAGGACTTATGCAGCCCTCCTCTACAACCGATAGTCGATGCAAATGGCTCTAAAACACACAGTGTAGCTATGTTTATTGACAATAAGTTAAAACATGTTTTGAATAGTGAGGCACATATATACAAAGACTCTTGGGGTTATTTGAAAAAGGTCCCTGAAAATATAGGAGACAACAGACTAATTCTCGTGACTATCGATATAAAGCATCTTTTTTCTATTGTATGACATAGCACTGGTTTGGAGTGGTTTATGTTGTATTTAATTATGTATACTAAATTGGATGACATTGTGGTTAAATATGTCACTAGTTTAATGGAAATTATGTTGAATTCCAATTTTGAATGGTTTAAGGGTACCAAATAAATACAAGCAAATGGAAGGTGTAGCAATGGGGACTGCCTGTGCCCCCTTTTTTGAGAATATTATTATGGCATACTGGGAACACAAATGTATGTTCAGTAGCCCCTTTTTGGGGTGTTGGAGCCTTTACAGGCATGATATTGTACTCTTTTGGTGTGATTAAGAAGCTAGGCTTGAGGAATATTTTTTTCCCTACATTAACAACACCACAGAGTTTTTGGTATTTACTATGACTAAATCACTTGAGGTGATAAACTATTTAGACGTCCAACTGAAAATGCATTTCGCATAGACGTCCAACTGAAAATTCATTTCGGGAATGGCTGTTTTACATCCACCTTGTATAGAAAACCTGCTTACTCCAATTTTCTGCTATATTTTGAAACATGGCACCCATTTCATCAAAAGAAAGCCCTGGTTAAAGGGCAGTTGGTGTGGTTAGCATGGATGGTGTCAGAAGCAGAGTCTTTTGTGGAGGAATGTCTGATCTTGAAGAACATGCTGTTGAATAGAGGTTACCCTCTAGGATTTCTTGAAAACAATTTTTTCAGGAAGTAAACCAGAAAAGGAATGATTTGATGTCCTTCTATTCATATGCTGCAGTATTCATCACATAAGGGAGTCCATCTCCAGCTGACTCTTATGTCCGGGTAGTATCCAAAAGCCTTCGTGCTACTGTGAGGTACATGCTACACTGCAACACATTATGCATGCATCGGCCCTAAAAAGACATCTGGTATAAAGCAAACATTACGTACCTACCTCTGAACTTTTCTGTCACCTGCTCCAGATGTTTGCTTGCCAGAAATGCTGTGTTCGAGTTTTCAGATAAGTAAGTCCTGGTTGGGGTCTTTTCTTATTAAAAATTTTTTTGCTGCTGCTTGCTTGTTGGATTCTTGTTATCTAGGATGGTCAGTTGTCAGTGTGGAAGGCAGATTCCATATAAAGACACCCACAAACTTTGTCTCTTTTGTTTAGGCCCAGACCAAGACCACACAGAGTGTCCTATTTGTAAATCATTTGCCCCAAAGATCCTCAGGAGTCAGCTAGCTTCTGTTAAGCTATATTTGGAAAACCAGTGACTCAAATGGTCAGTCCGTGAATGGATGTGTCGTTGGGCCATTCGGATGACCCTGTATTGAAGAAGGCCAAAAATCATGGCCTGAACCTTCAACTGTGCCCTCTCTTCTGGTTGTTGCTCCCGAGGCTGATGTAGGCCCGGGGGTAGTGGATGTACCTTCGGCAGGCACCACCGTGGAGGCCCCAAAGGAGTCCACTGGCATGTCCACGAGGGAAGGGCCGGCATCTGATCAGGTGACAAGGGGGAACCCAGGCTCGTTATATCTGAGGGCCCTCATGGCATCATACAGTTTACAGTGCATGAAGATGCACTTTCGGATATCATTGAATGTAGCCCGGCATCCAGTCCATCCACATTCCACCGCATGGAAGCCCCAAAAAAGAAAAAGGCAAAGACTAAACATGTCTTTCCTGCTACCTCTCAGCAGACCTCTGACGGTGAAGCATTTTCTCAGAGTCTCTTCAATGTCTTTATGACCCTTTGCCAGCCACCCCTTTTTCTGTTCATCTGCACCCCTTTTCTCCTACCACATCCTTTAAAAGGACAACTGTGGACACTTCCTCAAAGGAGGAGGATTCTTCTGGAGAGGAGTCACTAGGGGTATGCCTCCTCAGAGGAGGAATGTAATGGTACAGATTCCCCTGGTGAGGCCATATCGTTTGGAGAGACTGTTCTTAAGATGAAAGAATTTTTTTAAGTGGGACTGCTCCCTGGTCTTGGAGATTCAGAAGAGGTATTATAAACTCTTACAGATGGACTGCCCTTCTTCTGCTATCCCTCTGGTCCTGTCTGCCTTTTTGGATGTTTTTTCAGCTGCCTCCAAATGTCCAGACACTTAGCCTTCTGCCCCTAAGCACCCTGACAGGCTCTCTAAAGTTCCTGAGGACTCCAAATTCCTGTTCAAGGATCCTGCTGCTGATTCATCTACCATTTGTCTCCATGGATAAGGCTTTAAAACTTCTACCGTCCACTTCCTTGTTACCCTGTGATAAGAAAATTAAGGTCATGGAAAGGTTGGGCAGGAAGGTCTGTACTTCGGCTACCTTGGCCTTCCGTGCATTAAACTATCAGAGTCACATGGCAAAGTACACCCTGGCCCTTCTGGCAGATGCATTGAAAACACTGGCAGACTTTCCAGATTCCCCAGCAAAATCAAAATTAGCAGCTTTCCTTAATTCTACTGCACAAGTTATGAGGCACTCCATCAAGTGCAGTTATGATGCTGCTGATGCCACTGCTACCTCTGGGTCTGTTCTGAGAAGATATTTTTGCCTTAGGCAACAGCCTTTGCCTGAAGATTTCAAGGCCAAATTACTGGATGCAGCTTTAGATAACAAAGCCTTATTTGGGAGCTCAGCAGCCGAACTCTTAAAGTCTCTTTAGGAGAAAGGAGAGGAGCTACAAGATCTTAAACATCTTCTCGTTTCCCCTGTCCCACTGTTCCAAAGAAATTATCCAGTAAAAACTGCTTTTATTAGGAAACCTTCTCTGTCTTCTTCTTTATCTGAAAGTAAGAAGGGACCTAGAAAGCCAGCCTCATTAAAGTCTGCTTCTTCTATCCCTGCCTCTAAACAGTGCTTTCAGTCCCAGCCCAAGCCAGGTGGTCTGTGACTATCAGCCCCCAGGGCCACCCACCCCTTTGTCCCATCACCTCAGTCAGTCCCTTGCTGCTTGAAAGCTGATTACTGAGGACTCTTGGGTACTGTCCATTATCAAAACAGGATATTTTATAGTTTGGGAAAAATTCCTCTCATTCAGAGGTATTCCACCACCCCTAAAGACCAGTTGAGCTTCTTTCCTCAGGTCATCATGGACCTGATTTCTCAAGGAACTATCGAAGAAGTTCCAACTTCCCAACAAGGGAAGGGGTTTTACTCCAGGATGTTTCTTGTCCCAAGGAAGGAGGGCCCCTGGAGACCCATCTTGGACCTTTCACATTTAAACACAATTCTCAAAGTCCCTTCATTCTTTATGTTGACTCTACTTTCCCTCCTACCACTGATTCTCCCACAGGGGTTCATGGTATCTCTGGATATAAAAGATGCTTACCTTCACATTCCCATCTGCCCAAGGTTCAGGAAGTTTTTACATTTTTCTGCGGCTTCCTGGCTTTTTCAGGTTTGTGTTTAGCCCTTTGGTCTCTCTACAGCACCAAGGGTCTTCACAAAGTGCTTGGCCCCTGTTATAGCTTTCTGCAGAACACATGGAATTCAAATTTTCCCTTACCTAGATGACCTGCTGATTTAGACTCTGTCCCTAAAGCTTCTTCAAGAAAATCTTTCCTTCACTATTGCCCTTCTACAGAGTCTAGGGTTCAGTATAAATTTCCAGAAGTCTTCTGTCATCCCTTCACCGGATCACATTTTTCTGGGATGCAGGATACAAACGGACAAAATGCTAGCCTCTCCTCCAGGAGAGAAAGTTTTGTTCCTGACTTCCTATTTTCAGAGCATTTTTCCCCTCCAGTCTGTGACAGCCAGGAACTTTCTTCGCCCATTAGGGTACATGGCATCCACTGTCCCCATGATACCCTTCACAAGATTACACATAAAGAAGTTGCAGTGATACCTAAGAACAGTGTGGATGCAACACTTACACCCTTAGAGTTTCTGATTCCACTCCTGCCTTGTTTAAAAAGGGAACTCGAATGGTGGATCCTCCAGGTAAACAGAAACCCAGGCCTACCACTGGAGCTACCCCTTCCTTCCCAAGAGCTATTCACAGATGCTTCAGACACAGGTTGGGGGCAGTCTGGAGAGTCAGGGATGTTTGGTCTCCCAAGGAGGCCAAGGAACATATCAGTGTGAGGGAGATGAGGGCTCTGATTCTGGCACTACAAATTTTCCGGAGCAACCTTACTTCAGGAGTGCTGAGGTGGTTCACAGACAGTACCACAGTTCTCTGGTACTTCAACAAGCAGGGGGGTATGAAGTCCTATGTTCTCTCCAGACTAGCCCTACTTGCTTGGGAATTAGCCTTACAGAGTCAGATTTTCATACAGGCGGTTTATCTCCCTTCAGCCCAGAACACAATGGCAGACTGTTTAAGCAGGTCCATGACCCAGTCCCATGAGTGGATGTTGCACAGGGATCTGTTTCTGGACCTAATCCATCATTGAGGTATGCCTCAGATAGATTTTTTTTGGCTCCCCCATGAACAGACAACTTCCAAAATTAAGGTCCCACGTCCCCTGGTGTGGAAGTTCTGTCTTTCACTTGGAAGGGGATGTTTCTGTATGCATCTCCCCCCTTGACTCTGTTACAGAAGCTCCTTTTGAAGATTCAGCAGGATCAACCAAAAATCTTACTGGTGACTCCCTTTTGGCCAAGGCACTGGTTCCCCCTTCTCCTGCACCTAGCCAGGTGCAGTCAACACAAGTTATCCCCACAGGATGGATTTACTCACACAGGACAAGGGAACCCTAGTATATACACATTTGTCGACTCTGATTCTGAAATTGTGGGTGATGGGTTGCAATCCCTTACAGACACCTTTTTTCTGAAAACCTGCTAAAACTTCTGCAGGAGGCCAGAAAACCCATAACTAGGAAATCCTACATTTCCAAATGGAAAAAGTTTTTATCTGGTGTCATAAAAATGACCTGTAACTGCTGTCAGTTGATGTCCTAGTGGTTTTGTCCTGTCTGTGTGAACTGATGAAAGCTGGGTTGCCCTATTCTTCAGTAAAAGCTCACCTTTCAGCCATCTCTGCTTGTCTGCCTATGACTCCACCTTTGGCCCCTAGGTTAGAGGTAAAGCTGTTCCTTAAAGGCGTCCTTCATATCAGACCTCCAAGGAAACCAATACCCCCTCCTTGGGATCTCAGTTTTGTGCTGGAGAAGCTTAAACTGGAACCCTTTGAACCAGCAAGCTCCTCTTCCCTGCAACATTGTACTTGAAAAACTGTCTTGTTAGTGGCAATTACTTCTGCAGGAAGGGTTTCAGAGTTACAGGCCCTGATGTCTATTCTCCCTTCACTGTCTTCCATAGAGATAGGGTTTCATAAACACTACCTTTATGCCTAAAGTGGTGAATGAGTTATCTTTAAATCATGCATTACCTTCCTACCTTTTTTCCTTCATCCCAGTGAGAGAATCTTGCACACCTTAGATGTGCACAGACAACTCAGATACTACCTTGACAAGACCAAGCATATTTGCAAATCAGACTGCCTGTTTTTCTGTTACCACTCAAGAGCTGTGGGTAAGTCATTTTCCAAGCAAACTATTTCCAACTGGATTTGTAAGGCTATTTCCTTTTGTGATTTGTCTAATGGAAAGACACTTGCTTCTACATTGAAGGCTCACTCCACCAGAGCAGTGTCCTCATCGGGGGCATTTTTTAGATGTTTGGACATTGGCTCCATTCTGGAGGCAGCTACATACATGGGCCTTTGTCCATACTTTCATAAAGCACTACAAGCTTGACACCATCTCTAAATCCAGAGCTAGGTTTGCAAGAGCAATCCTACATGGATTTATTGAGAGAGCATCAGTTTACCTCCTCCCAACCTGTCCCAAGCTTGAGCTTTGGCATTCTCCCTTATGTGATGAATACTGCAGCATATGAATAGAAGGCCATAAAATAGTTGTGTAAAATCTTACCATAACCATAGATGTCCTTCTCCTCTATATGCTGCAGTATTGCATTCCCCACCCTGCCTTCCCCCTGATGCCTGCCTAGTTTTCTGTCGATATGCTTCCCAACCGGAATCTCAGGCTGGTGCTGGGCGGCATACAGTTCCGAGGTAGGTGCATGCCGATGTCTGCTTTATACCAAACATGTAGCATAGGTGTATACTGATTTTCCATTGCTGCTGTTACTATAACTGTAAGCAATACTACTTGTAACACTGCAAATTGTAATGTTATGCAATAGATAATTTTGACGTTAGTAACCTGCTGTTCTGCATAAACTGAGAATATATTTAATTAAAGAGGAAGCTATCTACTTTTCACTCTGTTATCCTTCCTCTGTGCACAAAGCCTACCTTTTTATGTCTACCCATGGTAAAACTGCTGGCATATCTATTACTTGTTATAGCTGCCTCCATGGACAAAGGGCTTGACTACTAGGTACTTCTAAAACACTGTTTCTAACAGAATTCTCCAAAAGCACTAACACCTTGCCTAAATTCGCCTTTTGCTTTTTCTGCTCTCACCTGTAGGAAATACTCAGCTCTTTCACAAAAATTACTTCCTTAGAGTCCATTTCAATCTGAACTCTCTGCATAAGAACAAACCTATGAAAACAGAAAGTGACAAGAGTCAGCACCCTACAACTTGTGTACCCAAAGCTAATCAAGGAAGTGAAACCATTGTGATATGAATGTTCCCCTCTAAGGTTTATCAGTTACTAGTCCTTTACTGGCTTGTATCTTATTTATTTACATTTGTTGACCGGGAATGTCCGACTGGACGCAGGTCCATTTTCAGCGGAGGGCTGGGGAGAAAAGCTCCACAAATTAAAATATTACAGACATAGTTACAGATGAAGAATCCTATATTGTTAAGGGTTGGACTCTGTAGTGGGACATAGCCAGTAAAACTGAAATACATAGCCAGTAAAACTGAAATACTTCTAATTTATTTTTCCCCTTCTTAGAATGTATATTCGTTTATTGCGCACCATCTTTATTGAGTAAACCAAAGTAACCTCCTCTTCTCCTGCAGCCTAAATTAACTACCCTTGTGCTACTAAGGCTGTATAGTGTTGTGATACTTCCTTGGCCAACTACAGAACATTTCTTTTCTCCTAGCTAATAGCCTTCACAGAGTAAACATATCAAATTATTAATACATGCCATTAACAGTGCTCAAGCAGTGCTACACTAGGCACACACACACTGAAAATTCATACCTTACTGATTGTTTTTTTCACCAGGTGACTAAACTCTGGCCTGGTCCTTCCTGCTCCTTTTGTCATTGCCTCGCTCATGCTCACTCTGCTCCCCTACCATACGACCAAATCCCACCCATGCCCACTGCAACTACATTTATACAAACCTTAACTTCACCCTCTCTAGCCCTCCCACCAATCACATGCATATCAACCCTGTACTTTACCCCACTCCGTAACTGTTAATCCAAGTCAGTTATAACAACCATCCAATCCCCTTCACACACCACCACAACCACATTACTAATTCTACTTCTGCCAGCTCTTTTTACTCCTTATCCTTTTGCTCCAATTAGCTACTGTTAAAATGCCATTCATTCAACCCGCTATGACCAAACTTTCCTACATCACACTATGTCTGTTGATCCTAACACATTTTATATCACTCAAATCTCAAAAAATCAAAACAAACATAAAATCCATCACATCCCATGCAGACTGTGAAATACAAAGAGCTACCCAGACATATCAGCTGAGCTATTTAAACTGCACACCCCTACAATTCATAAAACACAAAATTCTGCAACCACACTCAAAATCAAAAGGAAAAATAACATATTTGCACTAGCTACTACTGCTCCCATTTCTGAGATATATCCCAAAGTGGGGACATCCACCCAAACCCAGGTCCTACACCAACTCCAAATGCCCTGTCTAATAACATATCTCCCTCTAGTACTCTCTATTTCTAGTTACAGTAAACCTACGCAGTGTCTGTAATAAAATAACAGATCTCCACGTTTGGCTGTCACACCATACCCCTGACTATAGTACTTGCAATCATAGAGACATAGCTAAAGCCAAATATACAAGACTCCAAACTGCTTTCTCCAGGTTTCAGCAAAATGAGATCTGACAGATCGCATAAAAAAGCAGGAGGGATAGCATCAATCTCTGCTAACTCATACACACTAGTACCCTACTCCAAGCCCATCCCAAAATTCAGTAATGCAGAAGTCCTTATATCCTTCTTAAAACTAAACAAACCTAAATAACTGTGCATTAAAGATGTTCTTGTTTCACAGTTGCAGTCATCACATTTGGGTTATCCTGCCAGGGGTAGCCCTCAGTTGGCCCGAATACCAGAGGCTTAGTATTTCTGCGTCGGTTGCTGTCTTCAGGACTGACGTCAGGTTGTCAGTGGTATAAAAATAAGCAGCCGATGCCATTACGTCAGTCTTTCTTGCCGAGGAGCCCGAAGCAGAAGCAGTTCGTACAAGTGCCGGTTGGCCGCTGTCCGAGTTTTCATTTCCGAATAGAAATTGAAGTCTTCTAAAGCTAAGTACCCCGTGTGGATCCTTTTTTCTTGCTTTAACCGATGTCAGAAAAAATTAACAATTATCTCGCCTGTGGAAAGCAAATACCACACTGAGACTTCCATTCTTACTGCATCACCTGTTTAGGCCCAGACCACGACGTTCCTCGCTGTCACTTTTGTGCTTTGTTCAATGCCAGAAATATACGTCATCGGGCCCTTATTGTAGCTAGATATTTTCGCTCTCAGTCCTCGAGTTCCGATTTGGCTTCGGTAAGCCATCCGACTACCGATCTTCCGAAAAAATGTAAGAATAAAGACAGAGACAGACCGCGCAGGTCCAAAACTGCAGATGACACTTCAGCTAGTCATCAGTTCTCCAGTCCTCAGTGAGGTGCTTTCGCAGCCTCTGATGCCTGCTTCTGTGAATTAGCAGGCCACCACCGAGACCCTTTCAGAGTCCAGTATGCCGCAAGACTTCTTCCACTAAGGATCCTGTGGATGTCTCAAGTTTGGATGGGTCCGGAGCTGCTGAGCAGGCAGTGGCTTCCGAGGAAGTACTTCGCACTACCGATACTCGACACAGACCGACAACTTCTTTTGCGTCTTCAGTTCTTTCTAAAACTATCCAGTTTCTAAGGCCCAGGGTACGAACTACACCCTAAAAACCGACGACCCAAGCTCAGGTACCTGCTTCCTTACCTCAATCTCAAATGGTTAAAATGGTGGAAGACCTTATTATGCTTATTAGGGGAAGCCAGGCTACCCCTTCCAAAAGAAAAAGAGACTTGTCCCCAGTAGTTTTATCTGAACAGGAGTTCGATTACTTTGATGCTTCTGAATATGAAGACATGCAACCCCTCTCTGCTTATGAGGATTCTGATGCAGAAGAATCCATTCCTTCTGCCTGTCCATCCAAGGATTTTTCTTTTGGGGAAACCCTTTGTACTTTAAGGGAGCATTTCCAATGGGAATGTCAAGACTATCCTCGGTCAAAAAAGAGACTCAGGGAATTCTTAGATTTACCACAGCACAGACCTTTGGCCATTTTTCCTGCCCTTAATTTTGTGGATGATATTTTTATGGAATCCAGTTTGACTCCTGACACCCTTTCTCCTGCTCCCAAGAAACCTGACAGGTACTGCAGAGTCCCTGACTCTCACAAATTCCTTTACAAAAACCCTGCTGCTGACCCAGAGGTCATCTCTCAAGGACCTAAAGGAATTAAAGCAACCTTAGCTAAGAATCCCCCACCCCCCTCAGACAGGGATTCTCGAGCTTTAGACAGATGGGGTAAAAAAGTATACACCTCCACTACTCTTGCTACTAGAGCATTAAATTGTCAGTTCCACATGCCGAAATATCAGCAGCATACAATGGAACCTTTCAAACAAAAAATATCCTCCTTTCCTGCTTGTGCAGAAAATAATTACAAGAGCTAATGCATTCTGCAAGTCAAGTTTCTAAGCACACTTTGCAATGTGGCTTTGATGTCCTAGAAGCATCTTGCAGGGCAGTAGTCACTGATTCTGTCCTTAGAAGGCATGCTTGGCTTAAGGAACAGACCTTGCCAGACCATGTCAAATCCAAATTAGTGGATGCACCATTGAACAAAGACAATTTATTTGGCACCAAGGCTAGATGAAAAAAAAAGCTAAATCTATGCAGACAGTTAAAGACTTCCTACAGGTCCAGCCTCCGAGGTTCAGTAGGCATTGCTCTTCCAAGCACTGGTCCTTTCCTGCCCACTCCAGGCCAGCATAGCGCAGACCCTGGGGAAGCAGACCCCCCCCCCTGACAGCAGCCCCAGGGAATGCAGAGATCTAAGCAATGGAGTTCCTCTTCAAAAACAGGGAGTGCTAAGCCACCCCCTTATGGTAAGAACTCACAATGACTTTACACCTCCACCCCTTACCTCTGCCCACCTGCTTGTACCCTAGGAGGAAAACTCACCTTCCATGCAAGAAACTGGGTCTCTATTACCAACAACCAATGAGTCCTCAACATAGTGTCCCAGGGATACAGATTTTATTTCCACACCCTACCAACCCCAAAAGGGTTCCCAGACCTTTTTCCAAACCAGTGGGAAGAGGCCAAAAAGCAAGTCCTTTCCCTGCTCTCCATGAGGGCAATACAGCATGTTCCTGCAGAACAGATAGGCCAAGGTTTCTATTCCAGACTCTTCCTGGTACCCAGAAAAGAGGGCAACTGGCACCCAATCCTTGATCTATCCATTCTAAACACCTTTCTGATGATACCAAAATTCAAAATGTTCGCCCTCCAGCAGCTTCTTCCTATGCTTTGCAAGGATGCTTGGTTAGCCACCGTAGACCTAAAAGAGGCCTACCTACACATCTAAGCATTGAATCTTGCAGGAAATATCTACATTTCAGGGCAGGATCCATGCACTTTCAGTTCCGTGCGCTTCTCTTTGGCTTATCCACTGCTCCCAGAGTTTTCACAAAATGTCTGGCTTCCACCATTGCTTTTTGCAGACAAAGAAATATTCAAATTTACCCATACTTAAACGACTGCCTGATTCAGGCAGACAGTCAGGAAAAGCTGCTACAGCACCTGACTTTTGTAAAGGACCTGCTGACCTCCCTGGGGTATACTATCAACGAAAAGAAATCAAAACTAGTCCCCACACAAAAAATTGTATTCCTGGTTGCAAGCCTGGACACAGCATCCCAGATGGCATTCCTTACTCCAGAAAAACAAGCCTACCTGACAGGCTGCTTCTCTCAACTAGCCACCAGAACACATTTATCTGCAAGAAAAATCCTGCAAGCTCTAAAGTTCATGGCCTCCTGCATCCTACTCATTCCATATGCCAGACTGTATATGAGGAAACTACAGTGGTACCTAAAAAGCCTTTGGTGTCAACACTCTTAAGACCTGGAAA
Organism: Protopterus annectens; assembly: GCF_019279795.1. Taxonomy (NCBI): domain Eukaryota; kingdom Metazoa; phylum Chordata; order Ceratodontiformes; family Protopteridae; genus Protopterus; species Protopterus annectens. The sequence continues at coordinate 1,599,349,551 of NC_056731.1, forward strand.
CTCATACCAGTGATGCCTTGTCTAAGGAAAGATTTTCTTTGGTGGGCAGCAGCATGCAGCCACAGCAAAGGACTTCCCTTCTCACAACCCCACGCCGCCCAGAGCCTCACCACAGATGCATTAGACTATGCTTGGAGTGCACACCTGTATGGCAGGTACATTCAGGGCCATTGGAGCCCAAATCAAGTACATCTGCACATCATCAACCAAAAAGAGATGCTAGCTGTTCAGCACACCCTGACAACTTTCAGACCCCTACTCTCCCTGGGGTCTCTACTGATCAAAACAGACAACACCACAATGATGTGGTATATCAGTAAGCAGGGAGGGACTCGCTCTTATCCTCTCTGCAGGCTCGCCATGACCCTTTGGCACACAGCCTCAGCCATGCAACTACACCTGCTAGCACAATTCCTGCCAGGCACCCTAAACTCTTTGGCAGACAACTTAAGCAGAAACCTGCTAAACCCACACGAGTGGCAGCTAGATCACAAAACCTTCACCCTTGTAACCCAGACATGGGGCACCCCAAAGGTGGACCTCTTTGCCTCCCACTCCAATCATCAGCTCAACAAATTCTGAACCAGGGAACCTCACAGCAAGGCCTGGAAAGTTGATGCTTTATCCTTCCAGTGGGTAAACCTCTCGGTCTATGCATTTTCCCCTCTACCACTCATTTCAAGGGCACTGTTCAAAATAAGGGAGGAAAAACTCAGGGCAATCCTGATTGCCCCAGACTGGCTATGCCAGCACTGGTACCCACTGCTGCGCAGCCTGTCACCCCTGCCACCATGGCAGAGTTAAAATTCCTCTCTTGGAAGACAGCCTTGTTTCTGGCCATCACTTCAGCTAGAAGAGTATCAGAGCTACAAGCACTCATGGCTGTAGAGACCTTCATCATTTTCTATGTTGACAGGGTCTCCCTCAGGACTTAACCCATCCTTCATGCCTAAAGTGGTGTCCAGTGTGGCTCTCAACCAATCTATTCATTTGCCCTAACCCACAAAACAAGGGGGAAATGATTCTGCACTCTCTAGATGTGCACAGACAGCTCAGATTCTATCTAGACAGAACCAAATCTTTTAGAAAAAACGATAAATTGCTAGTCAGTTTCACAGCAGTGGCAGAGGGCAAGGCCATATCCAAACAAACAATCTCCAAATGGATAGCACACTGCATCCATTTCTGCTACAAACAGCATGGGAAACCTCCTCCAAAGGGGGTCAGAACACATTCCACCAGGGCAGTCTCTACTACTGCAGCCTTGGAGGTCCCCACCAGGGACATCCTGGAGGCTGCAACATAGACATCTGTTCATGCCTTCACCAAGAATTACCACCTGCCTATCTTCTCCAAATCCAGGGCAGGCTTTGCCACAGCAGTCTTGCAGGGCATCTTAGCCAGCCCCCAGTCTTCTTGATTGCCTCCACCCTTTTCTTCAGCTTTGGGAATCAACTCAAATGTGATGACTGCAACAGTGAAACACGAAGAACATAGTACAGTTGTGTACACTTACCATAAATGTAGATGTTCGAGTGTATTCACTGTTGCAGTCCTGGTCTCCCCCCCCCCCACCCCCCTTGCCCCTCTCTCTCTCCTTACAGGAAAGTTTTTGGTATTTACCTTCTGCTGGTGGTGTTCTTCCACCATAACCTAGCTCCCTATTTGGGGGCCCCTGACAGGGCAAAAAAAACGGATGTAATGGCTTTAGCTGCCTGTTTTTATACCACTGACAACCTGATGTCAGTCCTGGAGCGACAGCAACCAATGCAGAAATACTAAGCCTCTGGTATTCGGGCTGACTGAGGGCTACCCCTGGCAGGATAAACCGAATGTGATGACTGCAACAGTGAATGCAGTCGAACATCTACATTTATGGTTAGTGTACACAACTGTACTTTCTATATACCCCCGGTCCTAATACTCCTGTACTAGAAGATATCCTGTCCTGAATATCACAAATTATCTCTAGTGAAACTGTCATCCTGGGTGATGTCAACATCAACTGGCAGAACTTAATTTCCAACTTCCCAGTCCACAGTATGAATCTATTTGGATTCACACAACTTATTAAAATTCCAACTAGATTTCTTAGAAACCACAGCTTAGGATCTATTCTTGACTGGATCTTAGTCACAAATCCTAACAAATATACCAAATCTGTTACTCTCCCTGACACCCTAACCAATCACTTAACTGCACACACTTACAGGACAACCACCCAACTAAACAAAGGCTATAACTGTAAAACGTCTCAAAACATAACTAGGTGCAGCCTACAACTCTTCATTAACATATTAAAATCCTTAAACTGGTCCATGCTGAAAATAGTACCAGTCGATGACTCAGTTAATCACTTAACTTTTTCTAGATACCCTTAATAGCCTAGCTCCCCTTTGGAAAAAAAGGACTAAAATCAGTCATGCACCTTGGCTAACAAAGCCTACCAAAAACTGCTATTAAACAGGGTCAAAGCTTGGAAGGAATGGCAAAAGAATAAAACTGACCAAAATTTAGAGTTACAGACAACTGCTCACTTAGGCAAAAAATGTATAACTATCAACAGAAAGCACTGCTGTACACAGCAACTAACCAACCAACTGTATAAACAACCCCAACAATTTCTGGTGTACCTTCTCTTCATTAATCACCCCAGGATCCAAAGAAAACCCCAGCCCATCCACAGACAAATCTCCTTCACAAATTGCAGAAATGTTTAACACACACTTTATTGTAAATATAGATAACATATTCAGTGATCCAAGCCAACCTCACACTCCCAGATCCACATCTAACCTCAAAAAACCTCTCCCTCAAATCTCAACCAAATGCACTGTACTTGCATCCCTTTCATCTCAGAACTTAACTGCAGCCTCCCAACTTCACACTGCAACCTGTTCTCATTAACTATATACAAAAATTATTGCAAAAAATAAAACTCTGCTCCATTTCTGCTGACAACCTCCCACCCAAATACTTGAAAATGGCTGCTAATGCCATTGCCTATCTAATCAGTATTCTTATCAACAGATCCATCAGGGAATCCTATATCCCCTTCCTATGGAAAAATCAGTCATAATTCCAGTACACAAATCTGGAAAATCTAATGAAATGTCTAACTACCATCCAATCTCCATATTAGCTGTTCTCTCCAAACTCTTAGAAAAATGTGTAAAACAATCATCTTGTCCATAATGATCTACCAACATCCACTCAACACGGTTTTAGACTAGCACATAGGACAATAACTGCAATAATGTCCTTCATAGACACCGTTAACAAACCAAGAGACTCTGGCCAACTACCGTCAGCATTATTTCTTGATCTATCCAATGCTTTTGACACTGATGTCCTTCAAGAATGCAACTGCAGTCATAACACGTGGGTTGTCCTGCCTCAGGCAGCCCTCGGTTGGCCGGATTCCAAAGTCTGGGTCCGACGTCGGCTGATGTCGCATTTCTCTCCGACGTCAGAGCGGCTGGAGTATATAAGCATCAGCCGACGCCATTTTCTTCAGTCTTTCTTGCCGCGCGGTGCCCGAAGCAGAAGCAGTTCGCAAGTGCCGGTCGGTCAGCTCCTGTATTCTACGATACCGAAGTCATCAAAAAAGCTAAGTATCCCGTTGGGGACCTTTTTCTTGCCTCAGCCGATGTCAGAAATTACTGAAAAAGTTAACAATTGTCTTTTTTGTGGTAAACAAATACCTCATAAGGATTTCCACTCTTACTGCCTCCCTTGCCTGGGCCCAGACCACGACGTCTCGGCCTGTGTAGCCTGTGCTCGCTTCAACAAGTGCACTCTCAGGCGCCGGGCAGAGTTTGCTGAAGATTTTTTCGGCGATAAATTTGCTTACACCATGCCGTCGGATCTTCCGACATCGCAATCTTCCAAAAAGCGAAAAGACCGGGACCGACATCCTCGGCCCGCGTCTACCACCGACTCCACGCCAAAACCTAGCGCGAGTGCTCCGGTTCCCTCTGAGACGGTCTCTCTACCGCTCCGAACCGAAGACACCGCATTACCGACGACTCCGATTCCAGATATTACTCTGACGCCAGTTATAGACTTTCCTCCGGATACCGAAACCGAGGAAATGCCCGAGACCATTGCTGTAGACAAGGTCACTCCTGCACGTGGAGCTGCCAGGCCTCCTATGGCCATGTCTATTAAGGCCTACTCTAGGGCTAAGGCAGCCAGCAAAACAAAGCATATTGCTTCCAAATCCTTACCTCAGCCGACTCCGGAGACACAAATTATGTCCATGGCTGCTGATTTAATTTCCATGATCAGAGGTTCACAGGCCCATTTTGAGAGAGCATCCCAGCCTCCTCCTGATAAAAGGCCCCGGGTTGAACCCTCTGACCCTTCTCCTTCAGATGAAGACTCTGAGGGCTCTGTCCACTCTGATAGCCAGGAAGAGCTCTTCCAGACCTATGAGGACTCGGATGCAGAAGATTCCATACCCTCGGCCTCCCCTCCTGAGGATATTTCTTTTGGGGAAGTTCTGCACACCATGAGGGAACATTTCAAGTGGCAGGGTCAGGAATATTCTGATTCTAGGAAACGCCTTAGGACTTTCCTTAAGAAGCCTCAGCACAGGCCCTTAGCTATTCCTCCTGTGCTTGATGTTCTGGATGATTTGTATTCTGATTCTAGTGCTACCCCTGATGTTCTTCATTCCACATTGCTGCAGTCCTAACTATTGGGTAGTCCGCTGTCCAGTCGGCCCGAATACCAAAGTATATGGCTGACGTCGGTCAGGGCGCATTAGACTGACGTCAGTACGTCAGGGTACTAATGCGCATGACCGACGTCATATCCTCAGTCTTTTTTGCCGCATGGTCCGATGCAGAAGCAATTTTGCGAGTGCAGGTTGGCGTTCTGAAAGTTTCTGAAGCCAGAGTTTCAGACCGAATCAAAGTTGGCTAAGTACCCGCTAGAATATTTTGGTTTTTCTTGCCTCAGTATTTAACCGGATGTCAGAAAAAGTGAATAACTGTATTTCTTGTGGGAAACAGATACCTCATAGGGATTACCATACTTTGTGTATACCTTGTTTAGGGCTTGAGCACGACGTTGTTGGATGCCGCTCTTGTGCTAGATTTAACAAACGCACTATTAAGAGAAGGTTAGACTGTGCCAGGTTAGTCTTTGGGAAGCGTTGTAATTATAAAATGCCGACGGATGCTTCCACTCCGGCTTCGGCCAAAAAGGGCAAGGACAAAATTGCTAAGCCTAGAGGGGAACAACCGACAGTCCCAGACGCCGGTTCTTTAGAGGGCTCAGTGGAGCCGGAGGTTTTGCCAGGTGTTTCTTTGGAGTCTCAGGAGAGACTTTACTGTTACAGGATGTATCCTCTCAGGAAGTAGGCCAGGCTGAGGGGCTTCTCAGGTGGCTGTTCTTCCCTCTCTTCCTAAGGTGGTCAGAGCCTCCCTTCTGTTTCCAAGGATTCTTTGAGGGCAGGCCGAGTTTTGCTTCAGTGGGGTTTCTCCTAGTACTTCAGGGTCTTTGCCTAAGAAACATATGCTTAAAATGGCAGAGGATTTGATTACTATGATAAGGGGTTCTATGCCCCCTCCTGATAAGAGGCCTAGGGTGGAATCTGAGTTTGAGAGTTTTGAGCAATGCTCAGAGGCTTCTGGGTCTTCGGCTGAAGACTTGCAGGAGTACCTCCTTATTCTGATTCTGATGTGGATGATTCTACTCCTTCAGCTTCCCTCCTGAGGATTTTTCATTTTCAGAGACTCTGCATTCCATGAGGGAGCATTTTAAATGGGAAGGTCAAGATTTCTCTGATTCCAGGAAAAGGCTTAGGGAATTCTTGTTTTACCCCAGCACAGGCCTTTAGCTATACCTCCTGTTTTGAATGTGGTGGAAGATGTTTTTGCAGAGGCTTCCTGAATCTGATTCTTTGCCTCCTGCCCCAGTTAAACCGGATAGGTATTATAGGGTGCCTGAAGCTCATAAGTATCTTTTAAGAGTCCTAGGGCAGACCCGAAACTGTCTCTCAGGGGCCTAAAGGTGTGAAGGCCTCAGTTGTTAAAAATCCTGTCCTCCTGATAAAGAGGCAAGGGCTTTGGATAGATGGGGAAAGAAAGTGTATACTTCTTCCACTTTAGCCATGAGGGCGTTGAATTGTCAGTTTCACATGTTAAAATATCAGAATTATCTTCTTTCACAGTTGAAATCTAAGGTGGATGCTCTGGCGGAAGGTATTGAGTGTAAAGAGTTGCAGGATTTAGTTCATGTGTCTGAACAAGTGGGTAAACATTCCTTGCAATGTGGTTTTGATGCTGTGCAGGCCTCCTCCAGGGTGGCTGCCACTGGTTCTGTTCTTCGAGGCACGCCTGGTTGAGAGATCAGAACTTAGCTGAGCATGTTAAGACAAGGATTTTGGATGCTCCTTTACAGTCTGATGTGTTGTTTGGTTCGCCTGTGGAAGCAGTTTTAAAGAAGATGGAGGACAAGGCTAAGTCTATGCAAACTGTTAAGGATTTTTGCAGGTGCAGCCTCCAGTTTAGTAGAAATTGGCCTGCTAAGGGATGGACTTATCCTGCTTATGATTCCCAGTCTAGGGGTAGGTCTAGACGTGGTAGGGGCAGAGCTCAAGGTGCTTTTAGGCCTAGGACAGGAGTTCACCTGCTCAGACTTCTGGTGAGGGCAGGGGACAATCCTTCAGTAAGCAGACCCAATGACCTGCCTTTTCAGCTGCCAGTACCTTCTCGCCTGGCGGCACCTCTAGGAGGAAGACTGTCTCTTTTCAAAGAAAATTGGGATTTAATTACCCAAGACAAATGGGTTCTGGATATCATTCACCACGGTTACAGGTTTTATTTCCATACCTTGCCTCCTTTCAAAGGCATGCCAGACATTCCTCCTCTACAAAGACAAGAGGCTCACAAGCAAATTTCTCAGTTACTCCAAATAGGGGCCATTCAGCCGGTTCCTGTGCCAGAAAGGGGCCTAGGATTTTATTCTCGCCTGTTCCTAGTACCGAAGAAGGGGAACACGTGGAGACCAATTTTGGATTTATCTATCCTCAACACTTATCTGGACATTCCCAAGTTCAAAATGTTGACGTTACAACAGCTTTTACCTCTGCTGGGCAAAGATCACTGGATGGTAACTTTAGATCTCAAGGAAGCTTATCTTCATGTGCCTATAAGACTAAGTTGCAGAAAGTATCTGCGTTTGAGCTGGAAATTCTCATTATCAGTTCTCTGCATTGCCCTTTGGCTTATCTACTGCCCAGAGTATTCACAAAGGTTCTGGCTCCAGTGATAGCTTACTTCAGGCTAAAAGGAATTCAAATCTATCCTTACTTGGACGATTGCCTGATTCTGGCTCAAGAAAAGGAAGACCTTCTACAGCATTTGGAATATGTCATAGCAGTGCTAAGATGCCTAGGGTATTCTGTGAACGAAATAAAGTCCAGTCTAGTACCCTCTCAAGACATGTGCTTTCTGGGTGTGAGACTGAATACAGCAGCCCAGATGGCCTTTTTAACCCCGGACAAACAAAAGAATCTTTCCAGTTACTTCCATCAACTATCTCTTCAGTCCGGGCTGACTGCAAGGACAGTCCTTCAAGCCTTAGGGTTCATGGCATCTTGTATTCTGGTGCTTCCCAATGCCAAACTGCATATGAGGAAGCTACAATGGTATCTCAAAAATGTATGGACACAGCACTGCCAGGATTTGGACACTGTCATTCAAATAATACCTTGCATTCAAAAGGAATTTTTGTGGTGGGCTCAGGAATGTCACCTAAACAAGGGACTCTCTGTGACCCGCCAGAGGCGAGTCAAATTCTAACGACAGATGCCTCAGACATTGCTTGGGGAGCTCATCTAAATGGAAAGTGGATACAAGACAAGTGGCCTGCCAGACTACAGCATCTACATATCAACATGAAGGAGATGTTAGCAGTCCAGTTTGCATTAATGGCTTTCAAGGAGTTACTTCTTCCAGGGCAGGTGTTGATTCTAACAGACAACACAACTGTCATGTGGTACATCAACAAACAAGGGGAACACATTCTTACCCATTGTGCAGGCAAGCAATGATTTTATGGGAGACTGCGCTAAGCTTGCAACTAACTCTTCAGGCAAGGTTTCTGCGGAGCACAGAACTCCTTAGCAGATGTGTTAAGCAGACAAATCATGGATCCCCACGAGTGGAAACTGGATCTTCATGTATTTCAAAAGTTGACAGTGTCCTGGGGAACTCCAGACATAGATCTGTTCGCTTCTCCACTAAACCACCAGCTGCCAAAGTTTTGCACAAAGAGGTTTCATCACACAGCTTGGAAAGTGGATGCTCTTTCTTTCAGTTGGAAAAATCTTCATGTGTATGCTTTCCACCTCTGCCTCTTCTTCCAAAGGTGCTTCTAAAGGTCAGACAAGACAAGCCAAGGATGATTTTAATAGCTCCAGATTGGCCTCGCAGCACTGGTACCCATTACTGAGGAGTCTGGTAAAGAAGCCTCCATGGCCTTTACCCTTGATTCCACATCTGTTGTCTCAGAAGGACGGTCGTCTGCTCAATGTCAAGCTTCACTCTCTTCATCTAACAGCCTGGCATATTCTGTTTTGAAAGACAGCAGGTCTCAACTTCCTCAACAAGTTTTAAATGTGATTATGGAAGCCAGAAGACCTAGTACAAGGAAAGTGTACGAGAAAAATGGAAGAGATTTTTATTTTGGACTGCAGCAAAGAATTTGGAGATTTCGAGCCTAATTTGAGTGTGGCTCTTCAATATCTTACTGAGTTATTGGACAAAGGTTTGTCTTTCTCTTCCATTAAGATTCATGCTGCAGCAATTTCAGCTCACTATGATTGTGACCCACCATTGTTTTCACATCCTTTGTTCAAGCAATTTCTTAGAGGGCAAAGAATATAAGACCCCACGAGAGCTCCTACTCCTGCTTGGGATCTCAATTTTGTGTTGGAGAAACTTACTCTACAACCTTTTGAGCCTGCAGCTACTGCTGAACTGAAATACTTGTCATGGACCACTGCTTTTTTTTGTTGGCCATTACTTCTGCAAGAAGGGTTTCTGAGTTACAGGCCCTTATGGCGGTTGAGCCTTTTGATTTTTCATAAGGATAGGGTATCATTACGCTAATCCTTCCTTTATGCCTAAAGTGGTTTCTAGTGTGGCTTTAAACCAAACTATTCATTTGCCTACGCTTTTATGCAGATCCCCAAAATAAAGGGGAAAAGATTTTGCACACTTTAGATGTACACAGGCAATTGCGTTATTATTTGAGCAGGACTAAGGATTTTAGGCAGTCTCAGCAGTTGTTTGTTTCTTTTGCTTTGAGTTCTCAGGGCAAGCCTGTGTCAAAACAAACTATTTCTAGGTGGATTGGGTTTTGCATTGCATTTTGTTATTCCCATCATGGCAAGGAGATTCCAGCTGGGATTAGGCCTCATTCCACTAGGGCTACTGCCACTTCAACAGCTGTTTTAAGGGGTGGCAACTAAGGATATTTTGGAGGCAGCTACTTGGAGTTCAGTGCATACTTTCTCTAAGCATTACCACCTTCCTCTCTACTCTAAGTCTAGGGCTGGTTTTGCCACAGCTATTTTGCAAGGCATGTTATCAGCTCCTGCTTCCTTATGATTTGCCAGCCTCCCTTACCTCTGCTTTGGGATTCTACCCAATAGTTAGGACTGCAGCAATGTGGAATGAAGAACATAGTACAGTTTTGTACCTACCATAAATGTAGATGTTCGAGGACCCACATTGCTGCAGTCCAATTTACCCTCCCTCCTTCCCCTCTGTGTTTAGGGGTGGTTGTGTAGGTGAGGTTATATTCTGCTAATTTTGTATATTTTGTATATATATATATATTTTTGTGCAGATATGTTGGGAGTTTTTGGTTTTTGGCCTTATCTTTTCAGGGTCTTCTGACATCTGGGGCAAGAAAAGACTGAGGATATGACGTCGGTCATGCGCATTAGTACCCTGACGTACTGACGTCAGTCTAATGCGCCCTGACCGACGTCAGCCATATACTTTGGTATTCGGGCCGACTGGACAGCGGACTACCCAATAGTTAGGACTGCAGCAATGTGGATCCTCGAACATCTACATTTATGGTAGGTACAAAACTGTACTATTCTCTTCCTCCTGCTCCAGCCAAGCCAGACAGGTATTACAGGGTCCCAGAAACTCATTCCCATTTATTCAGGGCCCATACTGCTGATTTGGAAACTATTTCACAGGGGCCTAAAGGAGTTTCAGCCTCCACCTCAAAAAATCCTTTGCCCTCCAACAGGGAAGCAAGGTCATTAGAGAGATGGGGTAAAAAGGTTTACACATCCACTACCTTATCTATGAGAGCTTTAAATTGCCTTTTTCATATGTTCCAATATCAGGATTATCTCTTAGAAGATTTACAAAAAACATTAGCTTCTCCTGATCCTTTAGACAGGAAGACTTTGCAGGAAGCTGTACATAACACTCAGCAAGTAAGCAATCACTTCCTACAGTGTGGATATGATGCACTGGAAGCTTCATGTAGGGCAGCTATGACAGGGGCAGTGATGCGTAGACATGTTTGGTTAAAAGATCAACCTCTACCAGATCATGTAAAAGCAAAACGTCTGGATGCACCTTTGGAAAAGAACAAGCTTTTTGGTGCAAATGCCAAGGATGTGTTAAAGACCATCGAAGAAAAAGCAAAATCAGTTCAGACTGTGAAAGATTTCCTCCAGGTTCAACCCCCCAGATTCAGTAGGAATTGGCCTTCAAAAAACTGGTCCTTTCCTAATCCAGAAAAGTTTCCAAGGGGTAAGAACAGACGTGGCCGAGGAAGAGGCCAATACAGAGGCCCTTACAGGGGACGACAATGGCAGCCAGGAAACCAAAGAAGTGACGCAGGGGTTTCACCTGCCCAACAACCACAAACTCAATGACTTTCCTCTACTACCGCCTACCAGGGAACAACTAGAAGCTCCCTTGGGCGGGAAATTATCTCTGTTTGCAGAAAACTGGCACAGACTGACAAAGGACAAATGGATTTTGGACATTATAGACCGAGGGTACAGGTTTCATTTTCATACCTTACCAAGAAAACAAGGCATGCCAAATCTACCACAACATCAAAGGGCAGAGGCTATCAAGCAAATTACTCTGCTGACTCGAATGAAAGCAATAGAAAGAGTTCCACAACAAGAACAAGAACAGGGTTTTACTCAAGACTGTTCCTTGTTCCAAGAAAAGAATCTCAATGGAGACCAATACTGGACTTGTCCGCATTAAACACCTTTCTCATAGTACCAAAGTTCAAAATGCTGACTCTACAGCAACTCCTTCCCATGCTGGGCAAGGAGTCGTGGCTGATTACTCTGGACCTCAAGGAGGCATACCTGCATGTCCCTATCAGACACAGCTGCAGAAGATACCTCAGATCTCTTGCAGGGCCAGAGCATTATCAATTCTCAGCATTGCCATTTGGCTTATCTACTGTGCCCAGAGTATTTACAAAATGCCTGGCTTCAGTAATTGCTCATTGCAGGCTCCAGGGTATACAAATTTACCCGTACCATGACGACTGCCTCATACAAGCGGACGACAAATTGATGTTGACAAAAAACCTGGATTATGTCATACGATTACTTCAAGCTCTGGGATACACAGTCAACTTCCAAAAGTCAAGACTGCAGCCATCCCAGCAAATAATCTTCTTACGAGCCAAACTAGACACAGCCTCTCAGATGGCTTACCTGACAGAAGACAAGCAAGAGAAGTTAACTCAATACTTCAAAGGTTTAGCAAAACTCACCCAGATGACTACAGGCCCTGGGTTACATGGCATCCTGCATTCTACTGGTTCCATTAGCAAAACTACACATGAGAAAGCTTCAATGGTACCTAAAAAGCATTTGGTCTCAACACAGCAACAACTTGGAGACAATCATACCACTCATTCCATGCCTACAAAAGGAATTCCTATGGTGGGCCTCGGTGAGCCAGGAAAACACAGGTATGTCATTCAAAAAACCACAGATAACACAGACCATGACTACAGACGCCTCAGACCTTGGATGGGGGGGCGCACATGGAAGGCAGGTGTATGCAAGGACAATGGTCTCCAAAGGAAACACATCTGCATATAAACCAAAAGGAAATGCTGGCAGTAATGCATGCTATCGAGGCTTTTCAACACCAACTCCAGCAAGGCCATTTAATGATACGGACAGACAACACCACTGTGATGTGGTACATAAACAAGCAGGGGCACCCACTCTTACCCCTTTGCAGACTGACAATGCAGCTTTGGGAGAAATCACTGAGTCTAAACATCCAGTTACAATCCCAGTTTGTTCCAGGAAAAGACAATGTGTTTGCGGACAGCCTAAGCAGGAATTTCACAGATCCACGCGAGTGGAGGTTACATCCGAAGGCTTTCAGACAACTCACTTCGACATGGGGCAAGCCAGAAGTGGACCTATTTGCCTCTCACCTCAATCATCATCTACCAAAATTTTGCACAAGGACTTACCATCCAAAGGCTTGGAAAATAGATGCCCTTTCATTCAACTGGAACTCCCTAGCAATCTATGCATTCCCACCTCTGCCACTGATGACCTCAGTATTACTAAAGATCAAAGCAGAGAAGCCCAAGGGAATCATAATAGCTCCGGATTGGCCAAGACAACACTGGTACCCACTACTACGGAGCATATGTCACACCAGGAGGTGGGCCCTCCCTCAGTGGCCTCTACTTTTGACTCAACACAATTTCGAAACACTGCATCCAAACCTTCAGACACTGCAGCTAACAGCCTGGGAGATCCCATAAATAACTTCAGCTTATCTCTCTCCAAGGAAGTTCAGCGGATACTAACAGAGGCTCGAAGACCATCCACCAGAAAGGTTTACTTAGCAAAGTGGAAAAGATTCAGCAATTGGAATACCAGCAAAGGGACATGATGCATCATTACTGAACATCCCACTCATCTTGGAATATTTGGCAGATATGTTACAGAGCGGCCTCTCATATTCTTCAATAAAGATACATGCATCTGCTATTTCAGCTAGATACAACACTGATCCTCCTGTTTTCTGTCACCCCTTACTAAGACAATTCCTCAGGGGAATCAAGAACATTAAGCCACCAAGAAAGGCCCCAGTGCCAGCCTGGGACCTCAATTTTGTCTTAGAAAAACTGACTTTACCTCCTTTTGAGCCAGCAGCTTCAGTTGACTTGCAATTTCTCTCATGGAAAACAGCTTTCCTGTTGGCAATTACCTCAGCAAGAAGGGTTTCGGAGCTACACGCCCTAATGGCAATACCACCCTTTATTATTTTCCACAGAGACAGGGTTTCATTAAGGACCAACCCTACTTTTATGCCAATGGTGGTATCTAGGGTTTCTCTAAATCAAGCCATTCATCTGCCTGCTTTCTTCCCCAATCCTGAGAATAAGGGGGAAAGACTTTTGCATACCTTGGACATTCATAGACAACTTCGATACTACCTGGACAGAACCAAGGCCAGTAGGAAGTCTGAACAGCTTTTTGTAGCTTACGCCCCTGCAGTCCAAGGAAAAGCAGTTTCAAAACAGACTATTTCTAAATGGATTGGACATTGCATCAGATTCTGTTATTCCTTTCATGGGAAGACTGTTCCAGCCTATGTCAGACCACATTCCACCAGAGCTACAGCCACCTCTACAGCATTTTTAAGAGGGGTGCCTACAAAGGACATTCTAGAAGCTGCTGCATGGAGCTCCGTGCATACATTCTCCAAACACTACAATCTCCCTCTATATTCCAGATCCAGAGCAGGCTTTGCTTCGGCAGTCCTGCAGGGTTTGATTGCCACACCATCTCTTTCCTAGAGCATACCTCCTCCCGCAGCTAAGCTATGGTATTCTACCCACATGTTATGACTGCAGTTGCATTCTTGAAGGACATAGTACAGTTTTGTACCTACCATAAATGTAGATGTCCGATAGACATGCAACTGCAGTCGGTTTTCCTCCCTCCATACCCCTCTATGCCTAGGGTCCACTCCTATCCCCCTTACTCTTAGCTGGGGATATCTGTTATGGTGTATTTGTTTTATTGCTCATGTATTTGTTTGGAATCCTGTTTTTGTCTTCCAATTTGATTACAGCCTTCCTTGGAGGGCACCTGGCATCTGGGGCAAGAAACACTGAAGAAAATGGCATCGGCTGATGCTTATATACTCCAGCCGCTCTGACGTCGGAGAGAAATGCGACATCAGCCGACGTCGGACCCAGACTTTGGAATCCGGCCGACCGAGGGCTGCCTGAGGCAGGACAACCCACGTGTTACGACTGCAGTTGCATGTCTATCGGACATCTACATTTATGGTAGGTACAAAACTGTACTTTTCACACCCCAGACGTTTACAGCACTCTTATCTCTAGGCTTTTCTCCATTCTCTGTACAGTGGTTTACCAGCCACTTATCTGACAGACAACTGTGTGTAAAATGCCAAAGTTGTCTGTCTCAATACCTAGCCAACAAAAATGGAGTTCCACAAGACTCCATTCTTGGACCTTTCTTCTTCAGTACTTTTATAAATAATCTCCACACTGCTTCCTGTCAAATTACTGTAATCCAGTATGCCAGTGACTCAACTCTCATTGCTTCTTCCAACAACATAGAACACCTGAGACAAATAACCCAAGTTGCCTTCTCCTCTATCAAGTCCTGTCTGAGTAATGCACAATTACTATTCAGCCCCAATAAAATTAAGTTCCTCCTTTTTACACCAAAGACACTGTCAACTAACTTTATGATCTGTTCCCTAAATAACACAAAAATTTAAGTGGTCACACTCACCAAATTATTAGGAATAACAGTAGACGATAAATGGTTTACTATCATATGTTTGATCGTGTTTTATGTGAGTTATTGTAATGCTGAACCATATGGGTGAAACTAGAAACATCTGTTACAGAAAGTGTCGACTGTAGATGTGGAGAATGTCAAATCTGACATTATTCGAACATTGTCCACACTTCCGCAAGATGTAGTAGACTACAACACACATCAAACAATGTTTTTTCAAGGGGGGTTTTGCTCCTCCACACCCCCTGCTACTTGTATATTCAAACTCTGAGATCGCACTACAGTGAGGGAAAGGGTACATTTCCCAATCCCCATTGCATTAAAATGTTGAAATTCTTAACAGTGAATGCTATAGTGCATTCGCTGTTGTGCATTTCAACATTTTTTTTTGTTCATAGAGTATTCATAGAGTATTCATAGATTAGTACTAGGCTAACTGCCCTTGTGAGCCATTTTAAGCCTAGACAATTATCCCTTGTGAGACTCAAACCCTGCACCTTGTGTTTATAAGGCAAACACTTCAACCATTAGGCCACCATCCCTATATGTCATATTGGGCGTTTGGACTTGCGTAAATCAAATTAATCCGATTGCCCTTTTGATAGTAAACCACAATAAACTTAACTTTGACCTTCGTATACATAATATTATCAAAAAACGCACAAAAAAACTAGGAATGCTCTGTTGGCAGAAAAACGTCATGGATATAGCCACTAAAACACTAGCCTCAACCTACCTGCTACCCTCCTTACTATATGATGCCCCCATTTTGACCAGCCTAGAGACTACACTAAAATCAAGCTTGAATCTTACAGCAATGTAATTGCCAAATTTCTAGTGGGCGCATCACACTATAAACACCACTGTACACCTCTTAGCTCCCTCAACTGGCTTGAACTCTCCCAACACTTTAACTACCTCCAACTATCAATTACCCACAAAATTATCTATAAACCTGCCTTAAACTCAATACTCTAAATCTACACACCTAGCAGGAGACTGTGCACTGAAGACAAACATCTACTATCGATATATATAAACCAAACAAAACTGCTGGACAATGTCTGTACTCTTACTCAGTGGCCCAACTATGGGATGCTGTACCTTTTGACATTAGAGTTATCTCCAACTTCAAGAAATTCAAGCATAAACTAAAAGATTTGCAGCGGTAGCATTGTTGCCTCACAGCAAGAGGTTCTCCCGTTTGATTCTTGGCTGGAGCGCCTTCTGCGTGGAGTCTGCATGTCCTCCCCGCGGTTGAGTGGCGTTCGAAAGACGTGTAGAATGGGCGTGTCTTAGTTGAAGGTTGGGCGTCGAGCTGGCACCTCGGCACCCGTAAAAAATCTACAGCCAATCATTAGCGGACCGGAGTACCGCTGTGGCGACCCCTAACTGGGAAAAGCCGAAAGAAGAACTAAAACTAAAAGATTTCTTACACTGTATGTCTAAGTTATTCTAGGAATATAAGACAACACATGGAAATTATCAATAAGCATTGGAGTGTATTAACTACTGATACACAGATGAGGAAATATATAAATTTGAAACCACAATTCTCTTTTAAGAACAAGAAAAACCCGAAGAGAAGATTGTGTAACCCAAGGGATCCTGTAACATCCACAGACAGTATTGGGACTAAACCTTGTGGGAAATGTCAGATGTGCATATTTATGGCAAAATATATGCTAGTGTTTAGACATCCAGATACAGGGAAATTGTTTGACATTAGATCCAGTGCAACATGTGGCAGTTTGCATGTAGTGTACCTTGCTGTGTGCCAAGTATGTAATAAATTCTATGTTGGCAAAATGGACAGACAACTTAAGGATAGGGTGAGAGAATATTTATACCATATTAGGAAAAATAATACATTTAATGCACCAGCAAAACATGTTAATCAAACCACAGAACACCATTCATTAAAATTTGTAGTTATGGGAAATGCTTAGAGAATTTAAGAGGAGGTGATATTAGAAGTAGGACTGAAGAACTACAGGCAGAATGGATAGTGAGACTGAGAGCTGACAAAGGACATGGTCTTAATGACCATGTACCATTAAGACGTATACTCAGGAAAAGACCATTACGTAGATAAAGGGGATGCATGTTGTACTGTTAAGATGTAAAATGCATTTTAAAGTAGTTTTACCTTTAAGAGTTTGAATTATCATGTGACAGAATTTAAATGGTATAAGAATGGTGTTATTTAGATTTTGCCTATACACCTGAAGAAGCATTATTGTGAAAGTGCTTGTGTGTTCGTTCGTTCTTTTATTAAAAAGTTGGAAAATTTGGAGCTTTGCCTTTGCTTGTTTTTTGCAATTGGATTAATCCTGTTCATGTTTACTGAAAGTGCTCTAATTTTTTCCCTACTTTAGAGGAAAGATTTTAAAATTTTTGTTTTCTTATTTTTACTTTTTATCCAACTAAATAATTTAATCCTCGATCCTCAGAATCAGGTTTTTAACTGGTAGAACTTCAAAAAAATATTAGTATCATTTCCTTCTCCTGGCCTCTCTTCCTGCATGCACTGTTTTTCTCATTTTCTCCTTCATATTTTTTCTTTCACCTAGTTCACCCTCTATCCCAGTGTCTTGTTGTCCGTTATCATGCATGTTTTCTTTCCCTTCCTCTTCTTTTTCATTATTTACTGTTTGCCCTTGACAATCCATCCAAAAGTGTCCTTTTTTTTTGAAACACCTTGCATTCAGGTATGCACCTTCTTGCTGTATGTCCTTTCTCTCCACATGGGTTACTTTGCAGTTTGTTAGAATTTGAAAAGTCTACGCAAATGAAACATGCTGGGCAGCATATCTCAATGTCCATCTATGGCCAGCCACAAAACTAACACTTGGTATGTGTTTCACCATGTTTTTGTTTCTCATCCATAACTTTCACAATATTATCAACAGTTTCACACAGATCCTGCATTTATTTTTAACATCATCTTCCTCCATTTCATCAGTTCTGAATGCAAAGTAACTTTTTCTTAACATTTGAATTACTACCAGAAAACAAATAATTACTCCATGGATAAATGTCCTGCTTTCTGATAGTTCCAGAAATGTCATCCTCAGTCCATCAGTTTCAAATGTTAAGTCACAAGTCTCTGTCCCAGTATGTATAAACGAACAAATTTCTTGAGCTTTAAAAACCAGAACAGTTAACATATTGTCCCATACATAATATTAGTCTATTGCACTGTAATTTTCTTCTTATTCTAACAGTTGGAAGTCTTTCTTTTTTTCTGCTTTTAAACAGTTTAATTACAATCTGCTGCGTGTGATTTTAGTTATTGCATTATCCGATTCCACAAAGCCAGACACCTTCTCAGCTTGTTGTTGCTTTTGTCTTTTACTTTCTGTCACTACTGGATATGTTTTAACTGCTACATTCTCTGCTGTCACATCACCTGGTTCCTTTTCCAAGTAACTTTTTTTGGAACTGCTGAGGATTATAGTCTGTCATTCTTACCCTGAACAGCAGAACTGTCACGTGGATCATCCTGTTCGATTATTTTTAACAGAACATCTGCAAGCTGTCTTGATGCCAGTTCTGCTGTTTGCAGAACTTCAACAGACTTGCTTACGTTCTTTTCAATGAAGACAGCTAAACACTGCTCATTTCTAACATCCACCACACAAGAATCTCTGTTTACATTCTGAAGCTCCACATCGGCAATTTTTTTCTCTAAATTTTCACTTTGCACCTCCAAACTCTCCATGGCTTTTCACTGTTCCTCCACGCTGCTTCCCTTAGGCCTCTTCCTTGCTGCTGTAGGAGCCCTCTGGTACCATCGAGCAGCTCCAAACAGTAGAGGAAGCTCCCCAGTGCCCTGGCCAGATATCACCTTGGGTCTCTCCTGAAAAGAGGCCATTTGCTTAATGGGGTTAACTAGCTTAAGAAAGAGTAAATAAAGTAAAAATAAATAAATTAATTGTTAGAAGAAAAAATGCACGTTACAGAGATGAGTGAGTAAACTTGACTGTTGAACCAAAACAGAAAAGAAATAAGATATCTTGAACTTTAACAGCAACTAAAAAGAGCTACTATAGTATAGAAATACCTTACTTACATGTACATGTTGCAAGTGTGGCTAATTTTATCAAATGTTCTAACAACAAGAGAAGATTGTAAGATACATATGAGCAGTCAAGTATATAGAGCTGCTGCCATACAGGGTACATTATTTACAATGTGCAATATGTGTAGTGTGTACGATGAGCTAGTGTCAGACTGCAACCATAAATTATTCTTCCTGTTCGTTTATGCATCGTATTCAAAGCACATTTGAATCCCCTTTCTCTCCTTGGGTATTTTAAAAATGATTCACTCTCTCACTTTCTTACTCCTTTCTTATCATAATGTTGTACTTCAGCACACATTTAAGATCACCAGTCCAGGATATATGTGCCACAACACATTTATATTTGATCCCTCCACTAATGAAGCAGTACAGTGGTAAAGTTCACCTTATAAGGCTGCATAACAAGTCTTCCTTTCACTATCCATTGGGATGGGCAAGACAGTTATCCTGCCTTTCACCCTGTTAGGTCATACACCTTGACCACTTTACTTATTATCATAGCTAATGTAACTAGACACCCAGTCACTTTGCCTACCTGTAATCTTCATATCTTCCTCCTGCAAACCTCAAACTGACCATATGTCAAGCGCTAGTGTTTCATCTGCACCACATAGCTCAGCACTCGTGCCTTTTCCTGTAAGTTATTACTGTACGCCTATACGTTACCTTTTGATCTTCATCCCACAAGTCTAGTATCTAAAGCTTCCTTGCTTTGGCAGTATTATATGACAGCAAAAAAATCAAAAGCAAGTGTGTGGTAGATTCTATCCAAATATTCATAATCCTCTCCAAATCTGCTCCGTAGAGGCATTGCAGTACACCAGATGCTTGACTGTCTACTTCTGGTACCATTTCACATCTGAGAGAGAGTTGTTTCCATCATCAACCTTTTTTTTGCAATGGGAGATATGCATACATTTTCCTCTTGTTTTTCCAAACACCCTGTTCTTGTCCATAATGTCCAGGTCAGCCCATACATATCTCTTATCCTTACACTTGTCAATGGTAACTCATGTCAAAGAGTCTTATCCTTTCTTCTCATAAGGGTTAGATTTGAGAGACCTCGTTGATCCTTTAACAGGAATCAGAAGGGCTGCAAGTCCCTTTGCTTTAGGAACCCCCACCTTCAGTTCTTTGATTCCTCTTCCTTGTACAAAAGCAGCTATAGCAGAGGCAGCCTCTTTAATGGGCACTGACAAAGAGGTCTTGTGGATCCATAGAATTGGAGTTTCTGTTGTAGTCATTTCTCCAAAAAACAGAATCAGTGATCCAGAAGGCATGCCCTGCTGTACATCTCTGGAGACAGTGTGGAGAGTGTCTGTCTCTACTTGGATGCATGGATGACCATCACACAAGACAAACTGGTGAGAAAGAGAGAATATCCAGAGGGTATGCAATTCTCTTTTTCTAAAATGCTCCGTATGAATGTCAGCTGCTCCCAAACATTCCAGCTCACCGGTGTAAAGCAACCAAAATGGAAATATCCATCATCCTTAAAAAAAAAAAAAAAAAAAAAAAAGCTGTCCAAGTGGTTTCCACCAGACCAGATAGAATTGGAAAATTATTTCAGATTATTTTAGTTCTAAAGGAGAACAAGGACCTCAGGTCAGCTCTCTATTTCAGTGACCTAAACCTATATGTCAAAAAGACACCATTCGGAATGAACATGATGCAAGCAGTACTGCCATGCCTCAAGGCAAATGATTGGTTGTGCTTGATGGACCTTTGGGATGCCTGCATCCACATAACATTCAGAACTTTGCCATTTGGTCTCACCACACTCCCCTGGGTATTCACCAAGGCTATGGCAGTACATGCAGCCTATCTACAGTTCAGGGGAATAGGGGTATTCACATATCTAGAAGATTGTCACCTCTTTGCAACAAATAAAATCCTCAAGTCAGACAATCTTTACATCTGTACCTTTAGGTATTTCTGTCAATCATGAAAAGTCATGTCTACAGCCTACACAACAGATAAAAATTATTGGTGGCTATCTAGACACAAGAAGATGCTTTGTAAGTCTTCCAACAGGTAGTACTCTTTCTATCAAGCCATCTCTTCAGCTTCTGTAAAAATAATTTCCATGGAATCCTTGGTTCTCAAAGCACTAGGACTCATGGCAGTTTCAATTGTAAGGGTTCTTCATACATGTTGCATATGATTATCCTCCAGTTGGTTACTTTCGGCATAACGTCAGATCAGCCATCACTGGTGATACATTTAAGACCAAAATGCAGGACTCTTTGGTATGGTGACTTCTTGCTTGTTCAGTTAGGCAGGCTCTGTTTAATCTCTCCCCTAGCAACAATGTTGAGCATGGATGCCTCCTCTTGAGGGGAACAGTTTGATGATGGTTCAAGGTGTCTGGACAAGCAAAGAGGTCAGCTTTTACATCAGCATCCTGAAGATGAGGGGAACTCTCCTAGCATTTCTGGAATTTAAGGACCTCCTTCTCCAGAGAGGGATTTCTGTTCAGATAGACATGTCTGTGGCTTGGTACGTCATGAAATGGGGGATGAACCAGGTCCTTCACCTTTGCAGAGAAGCTATGAGAGTATGGTGGTGAGCAGTAGATTTACACTGTTTCCTAAATGCAAAACACATTCTAGGGCAAGTAAAATACCTAGTGGACAGGCTCAGAAGGTCAGTTTGATGCTTTGCGAGGGGTGTGGCAGAATTTCAGCCTCTGGGGCCAGCCTTTCTGCAATCAGTTTACATCCTCCTCCAACATCAAATACAGTATCTGCTTTGCTCTGACACCCCCAGAAGGGCAGTCTTGGCGGGATATTAAGTCTTTCATTGGACCCTCCCAGTCTCCTGTACATCTTTCCACTTTTCATTCACTCCCCAATTTCCTTTAGGAAAGCATCTGTATGTAAATTAATTGTGATTCTCATTGCCCTTCTCCAGTTCAGGTGAATCTGGTTCCCTCTGCTCTGGCTGTACTTTAATAAGCCACCGTGGCTTCTAGATCCCAAATCAGATCTTCTCATTCACCCATCCAGGCAGCTTCACCTGGATCTTTAGTACCTCATACTTAGTGAGTGGTATCTCCAATTCCAGTAATGGCCAAGGGCCCTTTCTTTTCTAAAGCAGTGATTCACATTTTGACAGCTTCTCAGAAGCAAACAACTTGTAAGCTCTCTAAAATAAATAGAAGTGATTCTCTGGGCTATCAATCAGAATGTAGACCTGTTTTACTGTTTCCATTTCTGAAATGCTTCCTTTTCTCTCTACTATTTACAGGGAAGGTTCTAGCTATTCTGCCATAAAGGTGCAACTGGCATCCATCTCCAATTTTCATCACAGTTTTCAGATTCATTCTCTGGCCTTCCTTAAGGGATTACTTCTCTTGATCCCTCTCATAAAGGACTGTACTCCTTCACAGGATTTGAATTTTGTTCTAAAATGTTTAACAAGGCCAACCTTTGATCCAGCCTGTTTGGCAGATTTAATGTTTCTGTCTTGGAAAACAGTATTATTGGTTGTCATTACTTCCACAAGGAGGATATTTCAACTTCATGCCTTGTCATCTACTGTACCCTACTTAATTTTCCATAAGGATAGGGTCACATTAAGAGCTAATGTTCCTGTCATCCCACAAAATTTTTCAGAATATAACTTGAACTAGCTGATTCATCTATCAGTTTTCCTTCCCAGCCAGTCAATTAGAGGAGAATATTTGCTGCACACCTTTGGATGTTCACAGGCGAATAGGGTTTTATCTTCACCGAGCCAAAACATTTTGGAAAGATTCTCAACAGTTCATTTCCTTTGCTCAGACAACGTTGTGGGAAAAAAAGATTGTCCAATTTATTGAGTGACTAAACAAACGTAATACAAAGGGTCCTTATTGCCAAACCAAAAATTCATTTTACAAGATCAGTGACATCCTCCACTGCCTTCTTCCGAACTTCTTGGTGGTGGAAATTTGTTTCTGCAATATGGCTGTTGTATGCCTGTGTCAAACATTATAAAGTAGATGTGATATCCAGATCCAGGGCTTCTTCAAAGTTTCAGTCCTGAAAATATCCTGTCATGATGTCATCCAAGAAGAAGGTGCTTCAGATTTTTTCCCAATAATCGGTTAAGACAGACTGATGAAATAGGAAACAGAAGCTATGTACTTATGGCAGAGAAGCAGAAGTTAGATTCCATTCCTACCTACTGCTGCTTGCTTTACATATGTCTGTATGGGTCTATATTATATTTTCGAAAGTTTCAAACATTGAACGCAATATGGCCGACACCATATGAGCGATGTTTGAAATTTAGAAAATATAATAAAAAGTAAAAATAAAAAACTATACTTACCTAAATGCTGTAGGCAGTGGGGCAAGCCCCCCCACACCCCCGCTACTTAAATATTCCTACTCCGAGATCGCACTGCATTGAAATAAAGGGAAAATATGCTCTACGGCAATTTCCGTGTTACGAGCACCACGTTTCGACCAGTCGGGTTCGCTCAATACTCGTTTGCCTTTTACAGTTTTCAATCACGTGATAGGAACCCTGTCTGTATATAGTTGTCTAGAATATTTCTCCAGGTGGCAGATTTGATCTGAAGTCAGAAGGGATGTAGGGCATTATGAGAGGGAAGAAACTGAGGAAGCTTGAGGCTAAGAACACCTGCAGTGACCGGATGATCTGAAAAACAGCTCCATACCCAGTAGTCATATTGGACTGAGTAGGAAGAAAAGGATCAAGCATTATGGTAAGCACATAACTTCCATTTTATTATGTTGTGCAACATGACAGCTTTGGAGCATTCTCATTTGATCTTTATCATTAAGCTATACAATTATTCCTCACTTTCAGCCATTTGAGTGGTATCGTTTGCATATTTGAGGTGGTTAGTTTTTCTTCTGGCAGTTCTGATTTTTAGCATTTGATTCATCTAACTCAGCATTTTGCATATTTTCAGTGTGTAAAGTAGGGTGATGCTGTACATCATTGTCGTGTTCCTTTCCCAGTTTTGAACCAGTTATTTATTCCATATTGGTTTTCAGCTGTTTCTTCTGTTTCTGCATACAGATTCTTCAGGAGGCAAATAAGTTAATCCAGTAAACTCATTTCTGTAAGACTTTGCCACAGTTTGTTATGGTTCACACAGTCAGGAGCTTTAGAGTAGTCAGTAAAGAGAAGCTAACATTTTTCTGGAACTTCCTTGCTTTTTCCATTATCCACCAGATGTTTACAGTTTGAGTTCCGGTGCCTCTGCCCATTTTAAAACCATCACATACAAAGCCCTTGGCTGGCCTGACTATCCCAGAATTTCCTCCTCCTCTTCCTGAAACCAGAAGATGCAGTGTTGAATGTCAAGTGATTCAGGTATAAAGGGAGTTGGCCAGCACCGTAACCCAGGTTCGTTCTTGCCATCGGAGCCCAAAGCAGAGTGCTAGTCAGTACTTTGATCAGTCTGCACCAGAGAGAGAAAGAAGTTGTCTAAAGTTAAACACCCCATTGGAGAACTTTTCATATGTTTCTTGACTAATGTCAGAAATTTTAATAACTGTCTCTGCTGTGGCAAGCAAATACCACACCAGGGTGTTCACTCTTTTTGTGTTCCTTGTTTAGGCACAGAACACAATGTACCTAACTGTCAGTGTTGTCTTAGCTTTAACAGTAGGATGATTAAGCGTAGGGCTGAGATTTTTAGCTAATCATTTTAGTGTGCCATTGGGGCCTTCTCGTTCACAGTCGTCCACTGGTCTGGCCGAGGGTGATCTCCCTAAGTGAAAGAAGGAAAAGTGTCCAAACTGCCAGTCCACCTAGGCTTGTTATCATCGAAGAAGGTGAGATGCTTTTGCTGCTCCCTCTGATGACTGAAGTTGTAGCACAGGCCTATATCAAGACCTGTTTGGTGTCTGATGCACTGCTGGGTCCCTCTGCTTCCGCACAAGCCAAAGGACTTAGCTTGTTGGTCAGGTCTGGTGCTGGTTTGCAGGTTTCTGCTTCTGACAACCACTCACAAACTGTCATAGGGATGTCCAGAGTCTCTCTTGTCATCAGGATAACCTTGGTTCACTTTTCCCGAGATTCATCTGTGTCTGCTTCCCAGCCGTAGCATGGATATCACCCTTAGACCCAAGCCTAAGGCCCTGCATAAAGAGGCTTCATCCAGCTTGTCCCAGCGAAGGTCTACTGGCTGCCACTCCTATATCAGGACCCCTTTGGAGTCTGATATGCCGCTGGGTCTCTCTACCTTTGCACAAGACAAAGAACTTGGCTCGTTGGTTTATTTCTGCTCTGGTTTTGACTTATGACAGACTCTCACAAACTGCCAGAGGGGTGTCCAGAGTCTGTTGTCATCAGGCGATAACCTTGGTTCACTGTTCTTGAGAATCGACTGTCTGTCTGCATCCTGGCCCTAGTGCATAAGTCATTCTTAGACCTAAGGCTTCATATAAAAAGGCTGCATCCAACTTGCCCCAGCCAAGGCATACCAGCTGCCACTCCCAAACTCAGGCTTACCAGCAAGGCATGGTTAGGTTCACCGAGGATTTGATCACCATAGTCAGATCCAGATGATTTTCCTTTTCAGGTTCTACCCCTGAATCTTATCTTGGTGAAAGGAAACGAGAAATCTACCCCCCAGGAGTATTCTGAGTCCTTTGACTCTGAAGATGACAATGGTATCTCCACCTTTGTGGAAAGTTTATCTATTGTTTCTTATGGGAATTCAGATTCTGATGAGAACCTTGCCTCATCCTCCCCCTGAGGACATTTCCTTTGGGGAAACCCTGCACACCCTGAGGGAACACTTCAGATGGGAAGCTCAGGATTACCCACAATCCAAGAAAAGGGTTTGGAAAATCATAAAACTTCTTGAGCATTAAACCTCTCTCCATTCCTTCAGTCTTAGAGGTGGTTGACAGTGTTTTGATGGACGCTTCCTTGCAGCCAAATTCCCTTCCCCCTGCCCCTCGGAAACCAGACAGATTCCATAGAGTTCTAGATTCCCACAGACATTTTTTCAAGAACCTTGTAGCAGACCCTGAAGTGGTAACCCAGAGTCCTAAGGGAGCAAAAGGTGGCACTTCCAAAAACCCCCTGCCAACTGACAAAGAAGGCAGAGACTTGGACAGGTTTGGAAAGAAAGTCTACACCTCTGCTACCCTGGTCATGAGGGCTTTAAATTGTTGGTTACATATAATGAGGTATCAGACCACCATTTTAGACCAGATGAAGGAAAAATTGGAGAGGACTAAAATAAAGCCGTCAACAAAGAACTGTTAGACTTAAGCAATTCCTGCTGTCAAGTAGCCAAGCACTCCTTGCAGTTGGCAATGATGCTGTGAAAGCTGACACCAGGGCAGCAGATACAGAATACTTTATTAGAAGACATGCTTAGCTGAGTGGGCAGTCCCTCCCTGGACATGTGAAATCCAGTCTTTTGAATACTCCTTTGGACAAAGCGTACCTTTTTGGCTACAAGGCTAAAACAGTACTTAAAATATGGAGGATAAAGCCAAGTCCATGCAAACAGTCAAGGACTTCCTTCAGGTTTAACCATTTCAGTTTAGCTGCAATTATCCTACCAAACACTGATCCTTCCTACCTCCATGTCTTAGTGAAGACATAGGAGATCTCAAAGGGAAAGGAGTCAAAAGCAGCACCAGCAACCTAACCAATGGCAAGCATATTGTAATAGGCCTGGGGGATCCTGTCAACAGAGTCCAGAAAGGAGAAGTCATGACTCTTCCATGAGACTCCCTTTCCCCCACCCCTCAAGTCTCACACCTAACTCCCTATCCCCCCACTCCCAGACTAGAAAGACAGCTGTCCCTCTTCTTACAAAAATGGACTTTCATTACCAGGGATGCATGGATACTGAAAATCATAAAAAGAGGTTAGAAACTTCAGTTCAAACAACCTCTGACTCAGTCAGGTTTCTCAGATATTCCACTAAACCAAAAAGCAGAGGCCATAAAGCAAATACAGGTCCTGTGCATCCAAGGCTCTGTGGAACCACTACCAAACATATTACAAGGAAATGAATTCTTCTCAAGGCTCTTCCTGGTCCCAAGGAAAGAGAGTACCTGGAAGCCTATTCTGGACCTGTCTTGGCTCAACATATTCTTGCAGGTACCAACATTCATAATGCTTAATCCTTCAAAAATTGCTCCACATGATTTCCCCAATGCCTACATGGGTAACCCTAGATCTAAGGGTGATAGCTCCACATTCCTATAGAGAAAACTCACAGGAGGTTCTTCTGCTTTAGAACAGGTGTGAAGCATTATCAATCCTGTGCTCTGCCCTTTAGCTTGTCTCCTGTGCCCAGGGTATTCATGAAATGCCCCAGTGATAATCATCTGTAGGTCAAAGGGCATTCAGATTTATCTCTACCCAGACAATTTCCTCATTCAAGCAACAAGTCTAGAAAAACTCAGTGCAGATCTGTGTTACACCCATGAGATCCTGGCTTCACTGGGGTTCACCATGAGTATCCAGAAGTGTCAGAATGTCCTTACAAACAGGATTATGTTTCTGGGGGGGCTTTGCTGGACTGTTCTCTTCAGAAAACTTTCCTTCCCACAGGCAAGGTTACCTTTCTTACCCTGTACTTCAAAGTGCTGTTTCATAGGAATTACCTCACTACCTGAGTTACTCAGAGACATGTTACATGGACTCTTGATCCTCATGATCCCCCCCCCCCCTGCCAGTCTCCACATGAGGAAACTACAAAGGTACCTTAGAAATGTGTGGTACCAGCACCCACAACCCCTAAACTTCAGGGTGAAGTTTCTCCTTTGTCTTAGGAAAGAGTTTGCCTGGTGGGTCCTAGTCTGTTCCCTCAGTCCTGGCCTTCTCTTCAGGATTATTTCTCAGGACCAAACACTGACCACAGATGCCTTGGACATAGCTTGGGGGGCTCACTACAGCAGCTTACAGATTCAGGCAGTAGGGACTCCCAGTTTAAAAACAAGCGCATCAATCAAAAAAAATTGATGGCAATCCAAAAAAGTCTGATTGCTTTTAAAGACCAGTGAAAACCAGGAGTACTCCTTGTAAAGACAAGACAATACCATGGTTATGTTGTACTGAAGAAAAGCGGTGGGGAGACTCACTGTTACCCTCTTTGTCCCCTAGCCACAGATCTTTGGGAAGCTGCAAACTCCTTAAGTCTGCACCTTATGGTTTAGTACCTACCAAAAGAAACAGATCAACTGGCGAATCACCTAAGTAGGAGCCTGTCAGACCGTCATAACTGGCAACTGCATTGGGAAGTTTTTCTCAGCATAGCCAGAGAATGGGGTGTGCCAGAGATGGACCTTTTGCCCTGAAGGAAAACTCTCGCTTGGAAAAGTTTTTCCTCAGTGACAAAATGCAAAATAGCCTGAAAGATGGATGCCTTCTCCTTCCCCTAGACAGACTTGTTCTCTGATACCTTCCCACCACAACCATTACTCCCCAGGATATTGCTGAAGATAAGGGAAGAAGAGCCAAGTGTCATTCTAATTAACCCCAGATTGGCCAAGGCAGCACTTGGTATTCCGTAATGCTCAGCCTCAGCAAGAATGAACCATAGTTGCTGCCCCAACCAATGGACCTATAAGCACCGAACAAGTGCACCATTGTACACCCCAACCTGAACACACTCAAAATGTAAGTTTGGATGATATTTTGACCCCCATGTAGGGAGATTTCTGTTGACAAACAAGTCCTAGAGTTTCTAAAAGAAGCCAGGAGACCTAGCACAAGAAAATCTTACTCCACCAAATGGAAAAGATGTACAATATGGTGCAGACAAAAGGGATAGAACACTCTTCAGGCTCAGATGAATCTGATACTTTAATACTTATCAGGACTTTATGACAAAGGCCTTTCTTATTTCTGTATTAACTCATTAACCTCGACTTCTGTCTCCTAGTGCCTCTGGCTTACATCTGAGTGTGCTGTGAGACAATAGGAAAAGCAAGCTGTTACCCCCCCCCCCTGAGTGCTGTGAGACAATAGGAAAAGCAAGCTGTCACCCCCCCCTGAGTCCCTTCCACAGGCACGTGAAACTGTAATGTCAGTTTGTAGATCAGCTAATGGTCGAACACGCTGAAATCGTAACTGAACTTGTTATTTAATACAGTTACAATTCAGCTTGTTTTTCCATGGTGATCACATTAAACTATTAGGAAAAAAATCTCCTTTGAAAGTGTTTGCTCAAGCAAGTGCTGGCAGCCAATCGTCGTCCTGCAATCCAAGCCACCACTTGCATAACACCTCCACCACCATCCTAACTTTCTTTTGTTATACTCAAACAAATAGAGGCTTGAGCAGCAGGTATTTATTTTCTTTTTGCTTCTATTTGGCAATTTTACCTGCTACTGGATTCCTCTTTTTATTTGGGCACAGATTGCAGGATTCGCTATTCCAGAAACCACATCGGTTTGATGAGTCGTACTAGGAGCTTCCAGTTGCCCTTCACCTGTACTTCTTGGTCCAAGAACTGCTTTTCAGGTAGACAATATCTTAGCACAGTATTTACAGACCCTGTTTCATTGCAGTTACTACAGCATTATGGAGCCACGGCTGACTGGGCTGCTGTTGTCCCTGTTCGCCAGTGGCAGTAGCTGGCTGATTTCAAGCCTTTTCATGCTGAGTGACGTGCCAAGGCTGTGTTCTAGCCAGGTGTGGACTGCCTGCGTGAACTTCTCTTTTCAGCACTTTGTGGCAGAGAGAAAAGGATGGCCTCTACAGTGTGCATTCCTCCCGGGATATGTGCTGGGAGCTACTGGAGCTGCCGTCCTTTTAAAGATGGAGACAGATACCCGATGAAGCGATCTACGTCTGTAGTGGTAAGGTCATGTACCAGGTGCCGGACATGTTAAAGACTGGATCGCTTTGTTGAAGGAGGGGGGGGGGGTGATTGTACCTTTTACCCTAGGATTTGCCAGGGTAATACTTTAATTGGAGAGGTCTGTTGGTCAAATGGCAGCAGTTTTAACACTAAAAACATTCCGGCTGTGAATAATTAAGCCAACTGCGTTTATGATTGAAACACGTTGATATTTTTTGAAACGCTAGATGAAAGTAAGTAAGTAATAATCATGTGAAAGTGAAGCTTTTTTAGAGAATAGGTCCTACTTGTATTTGAAAATGTGCTATAGGAGATGGACCTGTGACCAGTTCATTGGCCCCGAGAATTTTATGTGGCAGAGAGATTTTCTGTGGTGCAATGACTCTAAGGGTTTTTTGTGCAGATGTCTCTCAACCCTTGCGTATCTTGCTGCTTTACACTTTTTAGCTAGCTGGGAGGTCTGGGAAGTCTAACTGCTTTGGAGTATGAAGCTGCTTGTGCGCTTTATCATGAAAGCTGTTGTATGTGTCGATCAGAGCACTTATAAAACTGACCTGTTTCCACTTTGTTTCATACAATGCCTTTGGAAAATGTCTCAGAAAGGTTTAGTTATGTTTCTGAATTGTTTGGTATCAGTTTTTGCCAGCAGTAAACTTTATGGTAAACTTTGCTATGCAAATTATTTTTATGGTATTAATGTGATCTTAGTGATCAGTCTGTCTTCTTTTTTCATATTTTTTGTTTCCTGCAAGCTTTTGTTTTGGTGCTTTCCTTGACATATAAGATTCTGCAAGAAAACAACAACTTGTGAAGCTTGCCTTGCAGTCTCTTCAGCCTTTTGCCTTGCTCTTTGCCTTTGGTAACTTTCATATTGGAATACTTCTGCTTTCTTCTAGCTCATTTTCAAGCAGATACAGTTGTTTCGCTTTTCTTTTCTGTTGATGTAATATTTACCATGTATGCCTGACTCTGATCTAAAGTACCCCTGGTTCTTTTCCAGTGTAGGTGCTGCATAATTATGCCATACTTTCCTGATGTGCCATATTAGCCCCACATTTACCTGCGTTTGGAATATTGTACAATGATTCATAGGTTCACAGATAGGTACTAGGCTGTCGGCCCAAGGGCCTAAGTAAGCCTAGCCAACAAGGTTGCCCTGCTTACACCACCCAAGAAAGTTAATTTCCTGTACCTCTGCCGAGCAGAGCCACAGAAGTGATCCCCGGGGTGTATTTCCTATTTCCCATCGACTCATCAAGATTTTCCTTGAAGAGTGCTATTGAGGAACTTTGCTTGACATATATGGGTGTCTTGTTCCAGAGTATAGGAAGTCTTTGGGACAGGAATCTATCCCTCCAGCATGTCCTGTTTATTGTGGTGACAAGGTGTAGGTCCCTAGAGCTTGTAACTCGGAGGGATTGGGATTTCTTTAGGTGTGTAGCATGTCCAACAGCTCTGGGTTTAACATAGCTTTATATGTTAGGCAGAGATCTCTTCAGAGTAGGTGATATGCTACAGAGTAAAGCTGGAGTTTTTTGAGACCATCAGTGTAGGGCATTTTTTTGAGGCCAGTAATCCTCTTTGTGAGGTACTTCTGTGGCCTTTCCAGCTGCTGCAGATGTCTTGTGAGGTACATTCCAAAAGGAATTTTGTACTCTATAATGGGTCTAATGAGTGCCGAGTAGATGGGAACAATGACCAATTTTTTCCTGGATGAGAACCCTTTTGCGATGAGGTGTGCCCCATAGAAGGATTTCCTGACTACTGTGACATTGTGATTATACTACTGTCTACCTGGATCCCAAGGTCTCTTATCACACATTCGGCGTCAAGTAGACTGCCGTTTATATGGTAGTTCATGGGTACAGAGTTTTTACCCAAGGGGATGACAATGCACTTTTTGTCATTGAGCTTGAGGCCATGCCTCTGACACCAGGCATCTGTCTCAGTGAGGCCCTTCTGTAGGATGTCCACATCATTTGGAGACTCAACTGTGGCTCCTAGTTGGCAGTCCTCTGTGAACTTCATTAGCCAGAGACCTTCTGTGTTAGCCTGTACTTCAGAGAAGTAGATACCAAACAGGAGAGGTCCCAGGACTGAACCCTGTGGTACTCCACTTGTCACTGGTTTGAAGTCAGATTTGGAGTCTGCAACTTTTACATTGTGAGTTCTCTGAGTGAGCCAGTTGACAACCTATCTTGTGACGTACGGGTTTATACCTAGTTTAGTGAGTTTAGCTATAATTCCAGAATGGGGGATGGTGGCGAAAGCCTTGCAGTCAAGATAAGCTGTGTTAACCACCTTACCCTCGTCTGCGGCTTTGATGACTGCCTCAAAGAAGTTGATCAGGTTCAGAAGGCATGATCTGCCTTTCACAAACCTGAACTAGGTGGGGTCCAGAGTTTGGAGGTTACCAATGTCTTTGTTTATGAGTTCCATGATGATACGTTCCATGGCCTTGCAGACCAGGCTCGTCAGGCTAATAGGGCGATAGATCCCAGGAACATTGATGGCTCCCCCTTTGTGGAGTGGGATAAATGTTGCTGTGCGCCATTCAGTGGGCACAAAGCCAGATTTGAGACTATGACTGAACATGGTGCTTAGGTGGGGAGCCAGTTCGTTCTGAAGTTCTTGTAAAACGCAGCCTGAGATGTTGTCCAGTCCCGTAGATGCTGTTTTTGGTTTTAGAGAGTGAAGCTTTTACATGCATAGATGTGATTACAGGGACTCTGCATTCTTCCTGTATAGATATGGGTCCTTTAAGGGTGAGAGGGGGGTAAGGTTAGCACTGAACCTAAATGCCAGGATGTTGGCAATATCAGTTGGTTCTGTAGTTTTCGTGCCATTGTGCTATAACTCAGAGCAGATCTGGGTGTTGCCATTGAGAGTCTTGACATAACTATAGAATGCTTTGTGGTTGTCCTTAGAATCAGTGGCAATTTTGTTTTCGTAGCTAGCCTTCTGCTCCTGTGTGCTTTCTGTAAAGAACTGTCTGTCTGTATGTTTTAGTATCCTGTGCTGACCTGATTAGCTAAATTGCAAGTACAGATTTATTTGTTTCATTTATCTGTTGTTGACTAGATTAGATTGACTAGGCCAGTAGCCTGTCTTTAGGTGAGGGTAGAGGTGGTGTTTATACTACTAGGTGAAATTTGGCTAGGGTTTCAGTGGACCCCCTCCCTACTCTTTTTGATAGGTGTCAGGGGGTCTTTTACTTCACTTGAGGTACCACCAACTCAAGCAGACGGGAGCTGTCTCATGCAACAGATGACAAACTCGAGTGCATCAAACCCCCTTCTACCTGTCAAGAGATGGGCTGCAGACTTTTTACAAGATGGAGTTATGCAAGAACAGTGTCAGGTAAACCAAGAGAAAGGGAATTACAAGAATCCAGACATGAGAACACCAGAGCTGCACTACCACTGGAAGATTAATTTGACAAATAAGGTGCTTAAAAAGGCTGATGTGTTGTGTACGTAGAAACATGAAGACATTACAGTAGCAGAGAGATGTAGTCTGTTATCAAGAATCAGACTATGCACCTTCAGTACATAAAAGTAGTTTGTCACCCTAATTGTTTTACTATTTATTTACTTGTTTGTTTGTTTTATTGACATTTATTTACTGTGAAATTCTGACTGGTTACGAACCCTTTTACAGTGGAGACCCTGAGAGAAAAGCTCCATCATGTTAAAATTCATACACAGTAAGAGTAACATAAAAATAACCTAGTATAAGATATTCAAAATGCATTCATGTAAGATGAGAAGCAGTATTAGAAGCAAGTCGTTACGCAACCATGTAACAGTTGATTAAAATAGATCTAGCCAATTAAGGTCTTTTAGGACTATGAAGTGGTGGCACTATGTGTTACGGGTAGCAAAGTGAGCTACTTTTTTATAGCATTGTTCTAATTTTATAATAATGGATTTTCCCATGATTCTGGAATTAAGAGGTTGAGAATTACGATGCCCAGGATACATACTAACCTTCAGCCTTCATAAGAAGGACTGCAAGTCGACAAAATGTGAATACCTTCAACTCAGAAGCTCACACCATGGATAATGTTTATGAATTAATATGAATCAGTATCACTAACCATGACTATAAATATTCTCAATGAATGTGTAAATACCTCAGTTGGGCCAATGTGGAATTAAAGGCTAAAAATATGGTTATAATGAGATGCAGTAAGAGAGAAAGATATGGTCCTTAGATAAGAAGGAAAGTGGAATAAAGGAATGTAGCTGACATGGCAGTTGTTCCTTCAGGTGGACCAGTGTGTTCTTTACAAATAACAGTGATACCTTTGTTGATATATTTCCTTCTATTCTGGAGTACAGCAGTCTTGAAGTTAGTACTTAGACAAAAACATGTTTTCATTATTTATCACTGCAGCCATCAAGCCATGGGGTCCATTAACAGTTCTTGTTGTGGTACACTCTTTGGTAATTTTTTTTTTTTATATTTTTCCTTTGGAGGAGAGATCTACCCTCAAAAGTAGATGCCATGTATACCTTTTACATCTTTGTAGTAACCTTAATTGCTTAGTGTTCACATCAAACTTATTTTGGGCTACCCACCTCAAGTAGTTTTAATGATTGGTTCCCATACCCTTCTGATCCACCAAATTATGCCCTCCATTGTATGTCATGGGTCAGTCTTGGTCTTTTCACATGTTGTCTTGGTTTCGCTCTCCACTCAGTCTCCCTCCCTTCAGGTGTAGTAAATGTATGTAGGTCAGGGCTAGAGGCTTTATATTAGCTTCCCCCTTTGACTCCTTATGGCCATTGCCGAAAGGACACATGTAAATGAAAAAGGCAGAGGTAAGGCAGACTGCTGGCATTGTATGCAACTGGGAGTCATTGCTGCTGCCAGCAGTCTGAGTGGGTAGCCAGCACCGGTATGAGACACTTCAGACAGCTACGAGCTGCAGCCCCATGCCAGTTCTCGGCATGTTAGTGGAGTGGAGGTCCTTACCCTGCTTTTTCTCTTTACATGTGCCCTTTCTGTGTCCCCTTATCAGTTGTTGTGTGTAATGTGGCGTTTTCAAGGGTGGTAGGTATGTACCTCTGCAGCGTCATCACCATTTATGTACCTTATGAAAAGACTAATTCCCCTGTGGATAGGAGTGAAGATTTGGATGGGCTAACCAGGTAATGCATATGATATACATATATATGTAGCCCTCCAATATATCTGTCAAACATCAGTAGTAATCTGTTGGCATTTTCTTTTCAGTGCAGGTTCGTCCACCTTCTGACACTGCTTCATGAGCAGGAGAAGTGACAAGTGAGAGTGTGGTATGTGCCATTCCTATAGTCACTGAGCTGCCAGCCATGCCTCCATAAGTGAAAACCACTACAACTTGAGCTTCCCTACATCTAGTGTGAAGATGTACTGGATTGCAAGAAGAGGTATGCATTGGAGCGGAGTACTGCAGTTGTTGGAAGAGAAGTGTTCCCTCTACCCTGAGCCCGACATTCTTGTGCTGCAAATTGGAGGGAATGATGTCATCAGTCACCCACTCGGAAGGCTGCGGTTTCAAATCAGAGCAATTTTTGAACACCTGCAGTCGTGGTAGCCACGTTGTCATTTTGTGTGGTCTGACATAATTCCTCACTAGATCTCTTCCTACAGAACTAACCTTACAACCCTCTCCAACCCAATTAAAAAAAACTTTAATCAATACTTCGCTATGCGATGGCTCTGTCCTTGTTCTTCCCCTGATTAATCCCTACACTTTTCTACTGTAGACCCATTTAGGGTCTCCTAGCAGTGTGTCTGAATCCTAACCTAATTACTCTGTACAAACATCTTTAAGTGAAATCTAGAATGTATTTTAAGTAACCTATACAGAGACACGCAAATATAAATGAACTTTTTGAATGTTGGGCTGGGAACTTGGAAAGTGACCTACAAATATATTGTACAACCTCTATCTTGAATTATACTAATAGTTGAATGGTTTCAGTATGTAAATATGTAACAATTTCCCCTGGATTGTATTTCTCTGTTGTATTTTACATTGTATTATGCTGTTCTGTCTTATGTCTTCTGTATGGAGTTTTCTCCTCGAGCGTCTGCTGAAAATGGACATATATTCAGTCGGACCTTCCCAGTCAACAAATGTAAAATAAAAATAAATAAATATGGAAAACAGCAAACAGTCAATGGGCAGCACACAAGGCCAGACATTTACAGAATGGGTTCATGCATGGCTTGATGCACAGGGTCGGTGGCTCTACAGTCTGCCATGACAGCATCACCGCAGAAGATGCTAACCTTTTCAGAAGGGATGGCGTTCACCTAACTGAGGAGGGAATTGTGCTATTCTTGAATGACCTCCACAATGGCATGAGGAGAGCTATGCACGATGAATTGGTAACATGCAGCTTGTGAGAAGAATGGAAAACACCCATGACCAAGTAGGACCAGTATGGTAGATAAAACTCTTGTTATATTTATGAACACCATTGTCACTACTTACAACACAGGAAAAGACGTGGTAGGGAACTTGTACACATGCTGAGTAACACTTTATTTTCAGATTGTAAAATAACTATCTGTATGATTTGCACAGGTACAAATAAGCGTTTGCTTATGAATTGTGTTGTGTAAAATGTGATATTTTTCTGAGTTTGGCAACTAACTGTGGTAAGGAGCTGGTGAAGATGCTGAAAAAGAACAACAGTTTCAGAAGAGTGCTACCACGTACAATCAAATATGTCAATAACCATCCTGCAGTACTTTTTCTTCTGATTTTATCAGGCAGATTTTATCAGGCATGTGTAGAATTTAGATGACAAGAAGGGCTTAATAATACAGAACTTGATCCCTTAGGTCCATTACTGAATGGACACAGGTAAAGAGAAAAGGCATAGGTAAGACTGACACTGAAGGAGGTCATGATAATGTAGTGGTGTCAGCTGTGTGGGTAGCCAGTACAGGTATCGGACAGATCAGATGGCCTTGCATGCCACTGAAGTCCCATGCCTGTCCTGGGTTCACTAGTGGAGTGGCGGTCCTTACCTTGCTTTTTCTCTTTACACGTACCCATTCAGCAGTATGTTGGCTACACCAAGAATGTGTATATATACAGTGATGTGTCTACATGGTAAAACAACTGTGCCTGTATGTTGTACACATGTACAGATATCAAAGTTTGTTTATGACTTGGGTTATGGAAATTATGAATCTGAAGTAGTTAGCTTCATTTGGTCATCATCCTGTGGGCTTCGTTCTGGGCCAGATCTGCAACGTCAGTTTGACTAGCATCGGATCTGAGCTCCAAGCTCCTCCCCTTACCCATAACACCACTGCATCTCCTTCCTTCCCTCAGATCTCGTTTGCCACGGCTTCGCCTACAACATGATCCCTTGAGCTCCAGGCTGGTAGGACAGTTTTTGGGGTATTTTTCGTGTGTGTGTGTATGTGTAGAGCTTTTTGGTATACTTTGTCCCTTTTTCCTTACCTCCCTTTCGCGTTCTTGTTAGACCAAAAAAATATA
The DNA here is from genome assembly GCF_019279795.1 of Protopterus annectens. Lineage (NCBI taxonomy): Eukaryota > Metazoa > Chordata > Ceratodontiformes > Protopteridae > Protopterus > Protopterus annectens. The sequence continues at coordinate 1,599,386,785 of NC_056731.1, forward strand.
TATATATATTTGGGTAGTGTAGTTAGTGCAGACCTTCTTACCCTTTCCTTCCTCGTGTTTGAGTGTGTGTGTTGGGGTTGGGTTGTCAGTCTTTGGTACCTTGTACCTATTTGGCTTGATTATGACAGATCAACAAATGTTGATCTTTAGAAAATGCACAGTATGTGGCCATAAGTTGTCACCTGCGGATGGCCACACTCTTTGCGTTGTTTGTTTGGGGGCAGCTCACTTATCCACCGACTGCTCCATATGCGCAGGGTTTAACCCCAGGGCCCTGAAAGACCACAGGGCCAAGTTGATTTTGAAGGGGCTTTTCCCCTCTACGGAGGCGGCCACCTCCTCATCTTCTGTTGTGACTTTGTCTGCGGTCCACTTCTACCACAACTATTATGTCCTTCCCTCCCTCCCAGGCTGGGACTCACCATCCTGACCACAGAGGGAGTCTAGGAAAGACAGACAGAGAGAGAGAGAGAGAGAGAAAAGGGAAGGAAGAAATCCCTGGAACGCTCTGATCCGGCAGGTCCTCCTCCCAAAATACCTGCCATTACCAGGCCTACTTCCCCTCCGCTTCGTTCTCTGAGGTTCTCCCCAGAGCCAGAGGAGGTTCGGCCTCCGTTCAGTGTCCTTCCCGGCCGGCATCAGTGGCTTCTTCAAGGTTGACTAGGAATTTTATCAACGGCAACATAGACAGGATGATGTAAAGATTTAGTTGCACCCATCTTCAGATGGGGAGAGCTCACCTCACTACTGTTGTTTGCCCCAATTTCTCCTGCTCTGATCCATCCTCCGGTATCAGAGTCCCTGGATCTGAGAGTTTCTGGATCAGGGGGTTGGCGCAGATGGTACCATCTACCTTGATGCTGGCAGTTACCCTGAGCGTGTCTGGTCCAACTGGGTCGGATCCGAGCTCTCGGAGCCATAGCCTGGGCATTGGATCCAAGGGGTTGGGTTTTTCTCCTTCAGCTCCAACTTTGTTGTGTCATGGCCTACCCCTCAGGGTCTCGGCACCTTCGGGCTCAGCTGCGATTTCCTTCTGATCTGGGGAGAGCGTCCTCTTTCAGTAGCTCAGGAGGCTCGCTCCCCCTCTGCATTAGACGTGGTGGAGAGGGTTGTCTCTATGGCTCGAGGCCCCTGACCATCTCCTCTGAGTCCGCCCCAACCCCCCTCTTTTCTGGTTGTGTCTTCTGCCATTCAGCCCATGCAGGGACAGCCTGTGCTCGACAAGCCCCAGATTGTTCCCCTTGAGGAATCACAAGCTGTTCGTGAGTCCTCTCCGGAGAGTCCCACTGAAGAGGTTCCTCACAAATGCAAGTGCAAGAGGAGGTACATAGACTCCCCCCCCCCAAGTCCCTCATGGAGGATACCGACTTGGAGGAAGGGGAAGGCTCCCCCAGATCAGCCCCCAAGGATGTCATTATGGAGATCCTGTGCCAGCCGGGGGGGGGGGTTTGTTCCACCCCCAAGCCTTCCTCGGATGAGTCGGTGTTTCTGGAGGCATTCAACATGGGCCCATCTACTTCTTGGGTATGTACCCCCACCCCCCGCGGACCCACTGGTGGACCTCATTACCACCAACGCATGGAAAGAGCTGGATGCCATGGTGCCAATTCAGTAGCATCCAGATAAAATTTTGAGCCCCCCGGTACATAGACCAAGCTGGAACAAGGGGTCCCCAGTGGATGCCATGGTGATAGCAGCCACCACGAAGAAGGAACTAGCTCAGGAGAGTTCTACGGTCCATCCTCTGGACCGGGATTCCAGAACAATGGACTGTCTGGGAAAGCGGACTTCTGCTTCAGCCACCTTTTGTATAACAGTGCTGAATTATATGGCCCACGTTACCAGACTTCAGCATGACCTGATAAAAGAGTACACTGAGTCTCCCCCGGAGTCCATGTCACCAGAGGATAAATGCACATTCTGTATCCGAATGGGCACTCTGAAAGCAGTTATCAACACGTCCATGTGCCTCCTTTTTTATGCCACCAGAGTGGCACCGGCAGCCAGGTCCATCGTTGCCATGAGGTGACACGCCTTTCTCCGGCTATGTAATTTCACAGAACCCTTGAAGGCATCTTTTGCGAATGCTCTCTATGACGGCTCTTCCTTGTTTGGGAAGATGGTTCGTGACACACTTGTCTAGAGTGAGAAGGATGGGAAGGCACTGTCTGCTGTCGGAATCTACTTCTCTAACCCACAAATATCCTTTTTCAGGAATCAACTGGGTCAAAAGAAGATGTAATTCCGGAAATCTCAGAATTTCCGGGACACTCAGGACTCCTTTTCCCCTAGAGGCAGAGGAGGGACAAGACAGATGCCTGCCCAGAGGCGAGGGGGTCTGAAGAACTTCGAGTATTGAAAACCGTTTTCTGAGAGACCCACGCAGCAGCCCTTAGGAGCTGCCCGACTGCTCTGCTCTGGAGGCAATCAGGGGCTACGTTTCGATGCACCTGATGGCATGGGAGTCCATGTCAGCAGACTGTTGGATGCTCCAAATAATATCCAGAGGTTACACATTCCTTTTGTGACACATCCCTTTCCCCCAAAGTACCTTCCGGATGTTCCACCTACACAAAGGGAGGCAGCAGCGCTGAAAGTAGAAAGGCTGCTAAGCAAATGGGCCATCCAGTCTGTCCCCCCAGATCACTCCGGATCAGGCATTTATTCCAGGTCTTTTTTGGTGCCAAAAAAAGACAGGGGAATTGAGACCGATTCTCAACCTTTCCACTCTAAACCTATCAGTTGCCAATGAAAAGTTCCGGATGGTCACTCTGCAATCCATCCTGCCTTATCTGCAGGAAAACAACTGGATGTGCTTAATAGACTTCCAGGATGCATACTACCATATAAAGATGCACAGACGTTCCAGGAGATTCCTCTGCTTTCGGCTAGGGGCCAGTCACTACAAGTTCTGGGCCCTACCCTTCGGTCTCACCACAGCCCCCAGGGTGTTTACCAAGGTCATGGCAGCAGTAGTGGCTCACCTGAGGCTTTAGGGCATACAGGTCTATCTGTACCTGGACGATTGGCTTCTTGCCTTTCCCACCAGGCATCTACTCTGTCAAGCCAGGGATTATTTCCGGAGGTTGTCAGACTTGCTGGGCATCACAATAAATATAGCCAAGTCCTCTGTAGAACCTGTTGAGGTCCTGGACTACAAAGGGGCAAGAATAGACACCTTGCAATACAAAGTCTTCTTGACTCCAGAGAGGGTTTGGAGCTTAAACCCTGGAGCATTTCTCCCCGGGCCTCCGCTGAAAACAGGCTCTGTGGAACCTAGTCGGACTTTCCCGGTCAACAAATGTTAAATAAAAATAAAATAAAAAATAAAAATAAATAAATCTTCATGTTCATGCGATCCTTCAGTATCCCTTTCCCCCAGCCGAAGTGGTGTTAAAAGCCTGAGGATCCACGGAAGCCACTATCACTTTTCTTCCTTGTGCTCGTCTTCACATGTGGGTTCTGCAGTAGACGTTGGCAGTCCATTGGTCCTTATTGGATCAGCCATTGACACATCCGATTTGCATAAGCGAGGAGTGCAGGAAATCCCTTCTCTGGTGGCTACACTCTCTGGAGATAGTAGAGGGACGGTTCTCTGTTGTAACCCTTCCCCAAGCCACGGTGACCACGGACGCCTCCTGACTAGGGTTGGGGGGGCATTGCTAGGGCAGGATAGTCCATGGCACGTGGTCCCTGAATGAGACCAATCTGTATATCTATGTTCTGGAGATGAGGGCGGTCTTATTAGTGTTGCAGGCCCTTCATGCCTTTCTTCCTCTGGGAACTATTGCGATTCAGACAGACAATATGTCAGTGGTCTGGTACATCAACAAACGGGGAGGAACCAGATTCTTCCCCCTTTGTCGGGAGGCTACGAGAGTGTGGGAGTGAGTGATCTCCACCAACCATTTTCTGATAGCAATGCACATTCCGGGTCGGGCCAACATACTGGTGGACAAATTGAGCAGGACTGTCCTAATGCCTTATGAGTGGTCTCTGAATCTTTATGTAGCGGAGCAGCTCTTCCTCAAGTGGGGTCGGTCTTGCTGCGATATCGTTGCATCTCCTTCCAATGTGAAGTGCAGCGAGTTCTTTGCTCTGATCCCCCCTCAGGGGGAACCCCCCAGAGACGCTCTGGTTCATGCTTGGCCTCCCGGTCTTCTTTATGCATACCCTCTGTTGCCTCTGACAAAGTTTTTACAGAAGGCTCGTTGGTTGAGGAGCAGAGTCGCAGAGTCATCCTCATTTTCCCATTCTGGCCTCATCATATCTGGTTTCCCTGTCTGTGGTCTCATTTGGTAGCTCCTCCTTAGATCTTGGATCCAATCCTGGATCTTATTTCGCACCCATCAGGGATTCCCCTTCCAGACCTGGGCAGTCTGAACCTCACGGCTTGGCTGCTCTAGTTCCGTTGATTGCCAGGACTCCTGGATGTTCTTCCCCTGTTAGATCTATTCTGGTGGCAGCACATAAGTAGTCTACCAGAAAAGTTTACTATAGTAAATGGAAGCATTTTTCTATCTGGGCTTCTCAGAGGGATTTAGATCCTTTTACGGCTCCAGTGCCAGCTGTTCTTGAATTTTTAACACACATTTTCCAGCAGGGTGCCAGCTCTTCTACGATGAAAGTTCAACTGGCTGCCATTTCTAATTTCCATGTAGGTGAAAAATGGGGTCTTTAGCTTCCTCCAGACTCTGCAAAACCTTTATTAAAGGTACCTTTCTTTTAAGGTCTCCGGTTAAGGACCCTACTCCTCCTTGTGACCTTACCTTAGTTTTACAGGCGTTAGTTGCTCCGCCCTTTGAACCGGCTGCCTCTGTGAATTTGAAATTTTTTTTTTGGAAGACGGCTTTCCTAGTGGCTAGTACCTTGGCTGGGAGAGTGTCAGAACGTCGAGCATTATCTGTTAAACCTCCTAATAAGATTTTTCATAAAGACAGGGTCTGACTTCGGACTAATCCTTCCTTTTTGCCTAAAGTGGTTTCAGAATCAAATATCAATCAAGCAATCAATCTACCTGTCTTTTCTCCAAATTTTCAGAACAGGGGGGAATATAAACTACATTTGTTAACTGTACATAGGCAGTTACGTTTCTACTTGCACAGATCCTTTCGCAAGTCTGACCAATTATTTGTGTCCTTCGCTAGACCTTTTATAGGCAAACCAGTTTCCAAGGTGACAATTGCCAAGTGGATTTCCCTTTGCATTCTGCACGTTTACAAAGATAAAAGTATGCCTATTCTAGGAAGGGTTCATGCCCATTCTACCAGGTCCATGGCTACATCAGCTGCTTTTTGGTCCAGAGTATCCTTGGACGATATTTGTTCAGCGGCTACTTGGTCCTCATCTCATACTTTCATTTCTCATAATAAATTGGACATGGTTTCCAGAGGGAGAGCATCCTTTGGCTCTGCGCTACTCCGGAATATCCTTCCATGAGAGCCTCCTAAGGGTGTGGTAGCTGGGGACTCTGTCCCACAGGTTGATGACCAAATGAAGTTAACTACTTCAGGTAAAGAAGTTATGTACTTACTGTAGCATTCCATCTGAGTAATTAGACTTCATTTGTCATCAACCGTCCCTCCCTCCTTCCCCCTGGGCCTTGTTATTGGGTTGTTTGAGATAGTACCCTTGCGGCCCTCTTGTCTTTACTTGTGGGTCAAGTTTTGCTGATCGGGCTAATGTGTTGAGTGGCAAACTTGATCTGAGGGAAGAAAGGAGATGTGGTTTTATGGGTAAGGGGAGGAGCTTGGAGCTCGGATGTGATGCTGGTGAAACTGGCATCTCAGATCTGAAGCTCACAGGTTGATGAGAAATGAAGTGCAACTACTCCGATGGAGCATGATGGTAAGTACATAACTTCTTTTTTTCATATTTTGGTAAATAACTTTGCAAGGGAGCATCTCAGTGTGCTAAGTAATACCTCATTTTGAAGACAGTATTCATAGTTCCAACATGGTAAAAGAGCTGTGTCTGTATGTTGTACACATGTACAAATATAAAAGTTTGTTTATAACTTAGGTTATGGAAATTATGATTTTTTTCATATTTTGGTAAATAACTTTGCAAGGGAACATATCAATGTGCCATGTAATACCTCATTTTGAAGACTGTGTTACTCCTTACAACATGGTAAAATAACTGTCTGTGTACTGTACACATGTACAGATATCACAGTTTTAGTCTTGTAGGATTATAAAAATTATACATTTCCAGTACTTCTCATTATTATGCCCATATCTTTGCAAGGGATAACAATGACCACCACCAGTACTGTTGGCCAACAGGGTGATGGCGGAAATTGGGCTGCTGTTGGCCGAAGGAGGAGAAGAGGGGGAAGGCATGCCCGAAGGCAGGTAAAGGCTAGGACTGTGATAGTGAGGGTCAGAACTTTGAATGTTGGCAGTATGGCTGGTATAGGGAGAGAACTAGCTGATATGATGGACAGAAGGAAGGTTGGTATATTGAGTGTGCAAGAGACCAGATGGAAGGGGAGCAAGGTTAGGTGTATCGAAGGCGGGTTCAAATTGTTTTATCATGGTGTGGATGGGAGGAGAAATGGCGTAGGGGTTATCCTGAAGGCTCGCTGTACATCGTTGTGTTACTATCCTGAAGGAACAGTATGCTAAGAGTGTTTTTGGAGGTGAAAAGTGATGTTTATGAAGCTGAAAATTGATGGTGGAATGATGAATGTTGTTAGTGCATATGCTCCACAAGTTGGGTGTGCGATGGACGAAAAAGAAAAATTTTGGAGTGAGTTGGATGAAGTGATGATGACTGCAGCCAAGGGTGAGAGACTGGTGATTGGAGCAGATTTCAGTGGGCATGTTGGTGTTGGGAACAGAGGGGATGAGGAAGTGATGGGTAGATATGGTGTTAAGCAAAGGAATGCAGAAGGTCAGATGGTAGTGTATTTGGCTGTGGTGAATACATATTTTAGCAAGAGAGAGGAGCATAGGGTGATATACAAGAGTGGAGGAAGATGCACACAGGTGGATTATATCTTATGTAGAAGGACCAGTCTGAGGGAGATTGGATATTGTGCCGTGGTGACAGGGGAAAGTGTAGTTAGGCAGCATAGGATGGTGGTTTGTAGGATGACATTGGTGATCAAGAACAGGAGGAGAGTGAGGGCAGCACCAAGGATCAGATGGTGGAAATTGAAAAAGGGTAATTGTGAGGTGGAGTTCAGGGAAGAGTTAAGACAGGCACTGGGTGGCAGTGAAGAGTTACCGAATAGCTGGGTAACTACAGCAGAGCTAGTAAGGAAGATGGCTAGAAAGGTGCTTGGTATGACATCTGGAAAGAGGAAGGAGGACAAGGAGACCTGGTGGTGGAATGAAGAAGTACAGGACAGTATACAGAGAAAGAGGTTGGCGAAGAAGAAGTGGAATTGTCAGAGAGATGAAGAAACTAGACAATAATATAAGGAGATGAGGTGCATGGCAAAGAGAGAGGTGGCTAAGTATAAGGCGTATGAACAGTTGTATGAAAGGTTGGACACTAATGAGGGAGAAAAGGACCTGTACCGATTGGCTAGACAGAGGGACCGAGCTAGTAAAGATGTGCAGCAGGTAAGGGTGATAAAGGATAACAAGGAAAATGTACTCACAAGCGAGGAGAGAGTGTTGAGCAGATGGAAAGAGTACTTTGAGGGGCTGATGAATGAAGAGAATGAGAGGGAGAGAAGGTTGGATAATGTGCGGATAGTGAATCATGAAGTGCAGTGGATAAACAAGGAGGAAGTAAAGATAGCTATGAAGAGGATGAAGAATGGAAAGGCTGTTGGTCCAGATGACATACCTGTGGAAGCATGGAGGTATTTAGGTGAAATGGCAGTGGAGTTTTTAACTAGATTGTTTAATGAAATCTTGGAAAGTGAGAGGATGCCTGAGGAATTGAGAAAAAGTGTTTTGGTACTGATTTTTAAGAATAAGGGTGATGTGCAGAGCTGTAGTAAGTACAGAGGGATTAAATTGTTTAGTCACAGCATGAGGCTATGGGAAAGAGTAGTGGAAGCTAGGTTAAGAAGGGAGGTGATGATTAGTGATCAGCAGTATGGTTTCATGCCAGGAAAGAGCACTACAGATGCAATGTTTGCTCTGAGAGTGTTGATGGAGAAGTACAGAGAAGGTCAGAAGGAGTTGCATTGTGTCTTTGTGGACTTAGATAAAGCATATGACAGGGTGCCTAGGGAAGAGTTGTGGTATTGTATGAGGAAGTCGGGAGTGTCAGAGAAGTACGTAAGAGTGGTACAAGATATGTGTGAAGGTAGTGTGACAGCGATGAGGTCTGTGGTGGGAGTGATGGATGCATTTAAGGTGGAGGTGGGATTACATCAAGGATCAGCTCTGAGCCCTTTCTTATTTGCAGTGGTGATGGACAGGTTGACAAGACGAGATCAGACAGGAGTCCCAGTGGACTATGATGTTTGCAGATGACATTGTGATCTGTAGTGAGAGTAGGGAACAGGTGGAGGATACCCTGGAGAGGTGGAGCTATGCTCTAGAGAGAAGAGGAATGAAGGTCAGCAGGACTACGACAGAATATATGTGTGTGAATTTGAGGGAGGACAGAGGAATGGTGAGGATGGAAGGAGTAGAGGTGGCGAAGGTGGATGAGTTTAAATACTTGGGATCAACAGCTCAGAGTAATGGTGAGTGTGGAAGAGAGGTGAAGAAGAGAGTACAGGCAGGATGGAGTGGGTGGAGAAGAGTGTCAGGAGTGATTTGTGACAGACGAGTACCAGTAAGAGTGAAAAGGAAGGTCTACAAGAGGGTAGTGAGACCAGCTATGTTATATGGGTTGGAGACAGTGGTATTGACAAAAAGGCAGGAATCAGAGCTGGACATGGCAGAGTTAAAGATGTTAAGATTTGCGCTGGGTGTGACGAGGTTGGACGGGATTAGGAATAAGTATATTAGAGGGTCAGCCCAGGTTGGAAGGTTTGGAGACAAAGCCAGAGAGGCAAGATTATGTTGGTTTGGACATGTGCTAAGGAGGGATGCAAAGTATATTGGGGAAAAAGATGCTAAGGATGAAGCTGCCAGGTAACAGAAAAAGAGGAAGGCCTAAGATAAGGTTTATGGATGTGGTGAGAGAGGACATGCAGGTGGTTGGTGCGACAGAGCAAGATGCAGAGGACAGGAAGAAATGGAAACAGATGATCCGCTGTGGCGACCCGTAACGGGAGCAGCCGAAAGAAGAAGATCTTTACAAATGAGCATGGTGATGACACAAACGATGCATCATTGTGAAGCTGACATTGAGGCACACAACTTGTACACTGATATGTAACCTCTGTCTGTTGCAGGTGATGAGATATGCTTTGTTTATTTATCAATTATGAGAAATGTTATATTAATCATATTTCTGTGAATATCTCCAAAAAGGAGCATTACACAGTAATGTTAATGTATCATTTTAAAGCTGACATTCATAGAAACAAATTAAATACAAATTCTATGGGTCTACATGGTACATTGACCAAGATATTGTGCTTTGCGTTTCCAAAAAGTAAAAAATATGCACAATATCAGCATTCCTTGCGAAATATTTAATAATGAATTTGATACCCACTATCAACATTTATTCTATTGGAAAGGTCAGTGTCTGCCGAACAACTTTTGAATTTTAATTTTTAGTCTAGCTCTTATAGTTAAAGAGCTATGAACATTTGTTTTATGTATGGTATTACATGGATTTTCTGTAAATGAGCTCAGGCTGCACTGTTGTCCCCATGGTGGAATTAAGCAGGTAGCATTTTCTGAGCTGCTCCGGAGTGAATGAGTTAAAATTCACTCTTCAGCTGTTTCAGCTCATCTACCTGCTCATCCCCCTCTCTTTACCCACCCTCTAGTGAAGTGGTTCTTGAGGGGAGTTATTCACATTAGACCCCCCCCCGAGGAAATATCTGGTTCCCTTGTGGGATTTCAGCTTCATTCTAGAGAAGCTAACCTTCCCAACTTTTGAGCTAGTTGCTTCCGCAATTCTTGACTTGGAAGACAGCTTTTTTTTGCTAGCCATTAGCTCAGCTAGAAGGTCATCAGAGCTTCAGGTGTGTGTGGCTTTTCATCACTTTCCACCCTTGCAGAGTCTATCTTATGACCAATATGCCTAAAATGGTTACAGAGATGTCATTAAATCAGACCATCCACTTGCCTACCTTCCTTCCTACCTCTCAAAACAAGGGGAAAGAATCCTTCATACTTTGGACATGCATAAGCTATTGCATTACTATTAGGACAAAATAAAAAAAGCTGGGAAGTCTGACCAGCGTTTTGTGGCCTTTGCCTGTAGCACTGAGGGGAAGCCAGTTTTTGCACAATCAACCTCCAAATGGATTTCCCACTGTTTTTTGTTTTGCTACAACCATTATGGAAACAAGCCACCAGACTCTGTGAGGTCACACTGCATCATGGCTACTGCTACATCTATATCCGTTCTTAAAGCAGTGGTTGCAAAGGACATTTTGGAAGCTGCTACTTGGGTCTTCTGTGCATACCTTCTCCAAACATTAGCACCTTCCAGCCTTATCCACGTCCAGAGCAAGGTTTGCCTCTGCAATCTTGCAGGGCATTCTTTCCTCTCCTTAAACCTTTCCATCGACCCTCTTTTCACCTTTGGTTCATAGGAGATTACTAGGCTAATGGCTTAAGAGCCATTATAAGCCTAGCCAATATAACCTGATTTTGCCCAATATATGACCCCTAGGGGCAAGAGGATGTCATGGATTTGTGCCTGCGTGTTGAGTATCTTATGGATTGCCCCTATCCATAAGGGACATAGGCACTACCCCAGGTGTGAATTTGCAATTCCCCATTCATTGATCCAAATTGCATTTGAAGAGGACCAGGGAAGGCTCTGCTTAGTGTGAATAGGAAGTCTGTTTCAAAGAAGGGGCAATCTCTGAGACACTTAAATGTCTCTCCAGCATGTTTTGTTTGCGTCCCTGACTAAGTTTAGATCCTTAGATCAGGTGACCGTCGTGCTGTTTGAGTTGTAGATGTGTAGCAACTCCATCAGGGCTGGATTTGTGAGTGCCTTGTAGGTCAAGCATGTGTCAACCCTTAGTAATTGGTAGGTGACAGAGTAAAGGGATAGGGATTTTAGTCTGTCTGCATAGTTGATGTTGTTTACACTCTGTATTTTCTTTACGAGGAGCCTCTGAGGTCACACCAGCTGCTCTAAGTGCATAGTCAGCCTCATGGCAGATGGCGCACTGTACTCGATTTATTGGTCAAATGAGGGCTGACTACAGTTGGACTACAGTTTCCTTGGATCTGAATGCCATACCTTTACTTCTAAGTTGTGCCACATAAAAGGATTTCCCCACCACCGTGGACACATGACGGTCAAAGTTCACGCTACTATCTGTCTGTGTATCCAGATCTCTCACCTCTGAGTCCACACTAAGGGGTGTACTATTGATGATGTAATTTGCAGTGGTATTTGGTATGATAATGCATTTTTTGCATTTAGTTTTAGACCTTGGGTCTGCCACCAATCATTTGTTTGATCTAGACCCTCCTGGAGGATATCTGCATTGTTCGGTGATTTAGTGGTTGCCCCAAGCTTGCATTCATCGGCAAACTTTGTCATCTAGGGACTTTCCACATTTGCCTTGACTTCAGAGAAGTGTATTCTGAACAGGAGTGGTCCCTATGCTGAGCCCTGTGGCATACCACTAGTAACTGGTCTCTCGCTGGATCTGGATTCACCCACTTTAACCTTGTGTCCTGTCAGTGAGCCAATTGGTTATCTCTCTGGTGACCTAGGGATTTATGCCCAGTTTTGTAACTTTATAATACCTGAGTGGGGAACTGTGCCAAATGCCTTTGCCAGATCAGGGTAGGAGGTGTGCACTGTTTTGCCCTCATCCATGGCCTTAGTGACTTTCGCTAAGAAATCCATCAGATTCAGTAGGCATGATCTGCTGTTGACAAAGCTGAATTGGACCAGGTCCAGTGTTTGGAGATTTCCAATGTCATTATATATCTGGTTCATGATTATTCTTTCCATGGCAGAAGGATGACTGTTATAGTCCTCCACTCCATCAGTACAAAACCAGTCCAGAGACTGTGGTTAAAGAGGTCCAAATGGGCTTGATAAGTCCTGATTTAAGCTAGAGGTAACCTGGGATATTGTTGGGCCCTGTTGAAGATGTGTTTCTAGCTTTAGAGAGCACAGTGGCAACCTGTTCTTTGGTGTTAATTGGTGGTGGAGTGGCGCAGGGTATTTTCTTGGTGAGAACTGGGAGTGATGGGAAGGTGAAAGTTTGGGAGTCATCCCATCAGTTAGGACTGCAACAGTGAAGTACAAAGAACATAGTACAGTTGCGTACACTTACCATAAATGTGGATGTTCAAGTGTAGTCACTGTTGCAGTATACTTTCCCTCCCTGTTTCCTCTTTTGCCCCATAAGGATGGTGTGGGCATTCTCCTCTCCAGTTCCAGGTTGCTCCCCCCTCCTTTGGTTGGACTAGATTCTGACCTATAGTCTGGAGTTTCCTGAGCTAAAGCCCTTGACTTTTGGGACCAGCTAAGGGACTCCTTACTGTGGGGTAAAGAAAGTACTGAGGTTATGGTGCCATTGGTCAGGGCATGCACTGGCTTCAGAAGGAGGAAATTCTCTGGTAGTCAAGCCAGCTAAGGGCTTCCAATGAAGGAAATTCCATCAGTTAGGACTTGCAACTGTAAAAACACTCAAGCATCTACATTTACGGTTAGTGTACACAACTCTGCTTTATTGATCCTTATGTTTTTGGTAGTATGATCTCTTTTTTTATTTCTCTGTCTATTGAACCTGGCTGGTTGTGCTGCCTGACTTTGCTGCCATATTGTCGTAGGCTCATTGGTGCACCCTTAAAGCTAAGGTTTGGTGCTAATAAAAATGTAAGGTTTTGCATCAGATTCACTTTTGAGGGTAGATCCAAGTCCATTGTACTAGGAGGCTGAACAGAGAGTGACTCACTGAAAACATAAGCTAGTCTGCGCTGAATAAAAAAAATGAACATCCAAAGCAGTACAAACACTGTGGTACTTTGCAGCAGTCCGCTCAAGGAGAAATGAGGTTCTCCCACTGTACAGATTTGCAGGCAGTTGTAAGAGTTTTTTTTAAGATGGGACAGCAGTGATTTCTACCCATCCATTGATCCAAATTATGCTTAAATGTGGTCAGAGATGAGCTTTGTTTTACATAGCTGGGAGTTTATTCTAGAACAGTGGTATCCTCTGTGAGAAGTAACTGGCCCTCCAAACAGTTCTGTTAATGTTGCAGAAGAGGTTTAGGTCCATGGATAAATACTGGTGATACCATTTGACTTACGGATGTGGACAGCACAGTGGTGCAGCGGTTAACATTGTTGCCTCACAGCAAGAGGTTCTCCAGTTCAATTCTCAGTTGGGGTGTCTTCTGTGTGGAGTCTGCTTGTCCTCCCTGCATTTGTGTGGGTTTCCTCCATGTGCTTCGGTTTCCTCCCATGTTACAAAGACGTGTCTGGAGCGTTTCTCCTCGGGCATCCGCTAAAAATTGGCTCGTTTCAAGTTGGACTTTCCTGGTAAACAAATGTTAAAGTAAAATAAAAATAAATAAATAAATAAAAGTCCATCAGTAATGGGTCACAGTATGCCTTGTATGCTAGACACAGGTCACCTCTTAGCAGTCTGTAAGGAACCAAATATAGTAATAGGGCTTTTAGGTGGTCCATGTAGGACATGTTCTTAAGGCCTTGTATCCTTTTTGCAAGGCATTTGTATGGACATTTCAGTTGTTGCATGTGTCTGGGGTAGATACATGACAACAGGGGTATTATACTCAATGATTGGCCTAATGAGGACTTAGTAATGGAAAACAGTGACACCCCTGGCTCTAGAAGCAGTCCCCTTCTTTGAACTAGAGAAGGACTTCCTTTCTGTGCTGGACACATGTTGGTCAAAAGTTAAGTCAATGTACACAGAAGTTCCTAAATCCTAAACTACTGTGTTAACTCTTGAGTGTGTTGTTAATGTGGTAGTTTCCCAGGGGAGTCAACTTTCCAAGGGAGACTATAATACAATATTTGGCCTTTAGCTTTAATCCACAAGTTTGGCACCCAGTGTAGTTTAGGACAAGCCTTTCCTGTGGGATGGCTGAGTCTTTTGGGGATTCAATCACTGCTGCTAGCTTGCAATCATCTGTAAACTTAGTTAACTAGAGACCATTGGTATTGACTTTTACTTCTGAAAAGTATATCCAATGGAAAACAGTGAACAGAATTCTGGTTTAACCAATTAATCACAAAGAAAATAAAACCAGTGAAGAAAAATCCACTTTTAATTAATGCAAGACTTCAGTAAGTGCTTTTGTCGTAAAAAAGACTTCTTCAGACTGAAGTAAAAACAGTTATAAAACATTTAGTTATTAATACTTAGTCATTAATAAGTCACATGACAATCTTGGTCAGTGTTTTAACCCGTTACGTTTCAAAAACATAATAAATTCTTCCTTGTTGTTTAAGCCTGGAAAATGGCAGGCATTTAGTTTTACCTGCCACTTATATTCTAGCCCTCTTAATTCTTCAGGGTTAAAGCAAAATTCCACATTTTTTAAAGCTTCTAAAACTAAAAACTTAAAATCAGCCCTACAATTTCCATATTTGAAATGCTTAGCTAATGCATTCTTTTCATCTCCTATAGAAGTGACATATTTATGTTCATACATTCTCTTATTTAAATTGCGTGTTGTTCTTCCAATGTAGTAACATTTGCACACTGTACAGAACACTAGGTAAACTACAAATTTAGACTTGCAAGAAAATGTTTCATTGATATATATTTTCATATTGTTAATAATTGAGTTTCTTCAGTAAACAAGAAATTACACATATTACAGTTATAACATTTGATCATTCCCTTCTTTTCACCTCTAGCCTTGAGCAAATTCAGTTTGTCCTGAAAAAATTCTTGAAACTTTTTGGCCGTCTTTGTGTGAAAAGGGGCTTGTTTCCTGTGACCTCTGTAATGTCAGGGACACCTCTAAAAAGATTCCAGTTGCTAGTTATATTTTTTATACCATTGGAATCCAAGCTGTTTACTGCAGGCATTCTGATTTTGTGGTCATTAGTTCTAGTGTTTTTGTGTTTTGGGTAGTTGCACTTCTTTGCTGTATAGCCATGGACTTGGTATTTGAAACCAAGCCCAAAATGTCTAACAATTCCATCAAAAGAGACACCATATTGCTGGAAAACATTTTTGACCTTATCAGTTCTAACCTGACTGTGTCCATACCTTCTTTATTAAGTATGACCATGTATAATGATTTGATGTCCAATGCGACTAGCAAGTTACTGTCTGAAATTGTGACGTCTTTAAGTTTGTTAACAAAATCAAAAGTGTCTGTGATATAAGTTTTGTTTTTAACCAAAACATGCTGTAAATGCTTGTCAACATAAGTGGCCATACTCTCAGTTTTGATGTTGATACTAGAAACTGTAGGCCTTAAGGGAGGGCTATTTAGATTTTTGTGAATCTTTGGTATTCCAAAGATTCGGCTAACTTTGGGATTATCAATCATAAAGTACTTCCTTGTTGCTTCTGTTATTCTGTCAGTGCAAAACCACTCTTCAATCATTGAGTTTATTAAAGAGTAGCATTTTTTAACTTATAAAAGTAACTTTGTCATAAAAATCTTTGTCAGACAACAACTTAAACATTTCAAGCTCATAACTTTCTCTATCCATTATAACCAAAACTCCCCCTTTGTCTGCTTTAAAAAATAATGTACTTTCATCATTCTTTAAAGCATAAAAAGCAGTCCTTTCTTCACAAGGCATATTATAATATGAGCAAGACGTTTTGTTATCAAGCATTTGTAGAATTTGAACTTCACACATGTTAAGAAACAAATCTAGTTCTTTCCTTAAAGGTAGGTTATAAATACTAGGCTTCACAAACTTGTCAATATAACCTTCATTTTTAAAAATAAATTTAAAGTTTAACTGCCTCACATATGATAAACTATTAATTATTTCCATCTTGTTGGCTCGGTTGGAAGGAACAAAATTCCAGCCTTTGCTTAGTCAAACATTCAATTGCAGTTAAATCACATTTAGATAAATTAACTATCTTAAAGCGTACATTATCTAAGTCTTCCTTTTGAAGTTGTTTCTCCTCCAGTTTTTTGAATTTTGATTTTTAACATAATGTCCTTTGTTGTTTGTAGAAGTCACTTGAGCCCAAGTTCTCGTTTGGCCACTGTTTTGCTGATGAACCAAAAATGGGTTGAGATAAAGAATTAGTTGGTTCCAATTGAACCTGCCTATTTACATGTCCTATGTCAGCAATTCCAGCTGAAATGCTTGAAGAAGCTGTTGAATTAGGAGAAACACTAACACGCTGATTTTCTGCAGGTGGCTGATTGTTAGTTTTGTTCTGTCCCTTTTGCTTTTGGAACAAACATTCCGACCTCCTTATTGCATTGCTTTTACTGTTGTAGTTGTTTTCTACCTTATTTGGAGGGAAATCCACTTCTTCCTGTGCTATGACGCTGTAAGCTGAGGCCACACCCCTTTCATAGTCACAGCAGTCTCTCTCAAACTTCTTGGTTTTTCTTTTTCATAGCACTTCATTCTGTTTATTCAAACGTTCTTGAATTATGTACATTTTGGACTGTCAGTTGTCTACTGATACGCTTTCCTTCAATTTGTTGAAGTTCAGCCTTATTTTATCATTTAAATTACTGATGTTTTCTTTGTTGAGTGTAATAAGGAGCTGCATGTACTGAAAGCCAGCATTTTGACTGATTTCTAGCCATTTGTCCATAAATTTTTTGAGAAATTATTGCCTGCTGGTAATTTATTAATTCTTAGCCCCTTTGGTACTCTAAAGCTCCTCAAGCTGCTTTCAAAAAATATATTGTCCCATTGTAATCTTTTTAATTACGTTAGGTCTTTCTCTAATTCTAAGAAAACATTAGAGTGACTTGCACTAATGATGCTAATTCCTTGGAAGCTTCCATTGTTGAATGGATTTAAAAGGTGGTGCAAGGCATCCAAGTAAAACTTCCTCGCTATTAATTCCCTTCACAGCACCAGTTCCTATATTAGTTTGTCGAACTGTGAAACCAGCATTCTTTTGTTGGCTGACAATGAATGAACCTGTCGGAATGTCATTCAAGGTACATCCTGTAGGTAAAGACAAAAAATCATTTCCAGAAGTAGTGGTGTTCTCCACTTCCTTTCTACGCTGGACACATGTTGGTCAAAAGTTAAGTCAGTGTACACAAAAGTTCCTAAATCCTGAACTACTGTGTTAAGTCTCGAGTGTGTTGTCGATGTGGTAGTTTCCCAGGAGAGTCAACTTTCCAAAGGAGACTATAATACAATTTTTGGCCTTTAGCTTTAATCCACGAGTTTGGCACCCAGTGTAGTTTGGGACAAGCCTTCCTGTAGGATGCCTGAGTCTTTTGGCAATTCAGTCACTGCTGCTAGCTTGCAATCATCTGTAAACTTAGTTAACTAGAGTCCATTGGTATTGACTTTTACTTCTGCAAAGTATATGCCAAACAAAAAAGGTCCTGACACCAATCTCTTGGGAACTGAACTGGTGACTGGTCATTTTATGGAGGTAAGACACAGGAGTTCAAAATAGGGGATACTGTCTGTTAGCCAGTAGGCTATGCAGCAGGTGACAGAGGGATTTATTCCCAATTTATTAGTCTTTTCTACTATGCATCCGTGGGGTATTGAGTAAGAATCCGTGGCCAGATCGAGGTAGGTAGTATGTACCATTTTACTTTCTTCTATTATTTTGGTGACAAAAAGTCCACCAAATTGAATAAATATGACCTGCCTTTGACAAATCCAAACCGAGATGGGTCCAGTGTTTGGTGGTTCTCTATGTCCTTATTGATTGATTCCACAGTAATTCTTTCCATGGCTTTGCATATGAGGCTCTTCAGACATATGTGTCTGCAGTTGCCTGAGTCCATGGAAGGGCCTCCCTGATGCAGGGGAGTAACTGTTGCTGTTCTTTATTATCTTGTTACAAACCAGTGTGTAGGTTAAAGCTGAATAGTGTTGTTAGAAGTGTGCCTAAATCATGCTTCATGCTCTTCAAAATGCATCTTGGGATATTGTCAGGAACTGTTGGTGTAGTATTTTTTTTTTTTGCTTTTGATTGAGCTTTCAGGACTTGGTCTTGTATGATTGCTAATAGCAAGTTGATTTCAGATATTTCATATAAGACGGGGGAGGGGGCTTTAAGTTTCATCTGAATTTATCAGTCTGTAGGTTAGCTATATCTTCATCTTTAGTGTAGATAACATCACTTATAATCAGCTCAGTGCATTGTTGCATTATGCTTCCGAGATTACAAACTTAACGCGGCCTTGTAATTGTCCTTTGGTTGGGTGGCTGTTTTCACTTCCAGCTTGTCCTTGGTAGATTTATAATGATCGTATATTTTTTTGTTAATTAGCATCAATTCCTTTCCTTGAAATCTAGGTCTGTGTTTTGACTCAGCATGTGTCATATTGGGCTTAACATGGAAAACTTCAGTTATTGTATTTAGGAGAGTGATGGATCTCAGTATTTTTGTTGGGGTGGGAGATGTCAAACCCTGCAGGTATTCATGCATAGAAGATCTCTTCCCAGCACAAAGATGCAACAGTAAACAAAAAAAGCTATGCGATTGCATTATTCGTTAGTTAAGTAACAGAATAAAGTGGTGCCACACTACCTTACTACAGATTTATGGTGGTCCTGAATGTTCTTATTCTAGAACATTGTGTATTATTGTAGATAGGGAGGCTAAAGAAAATGAAATATTATTTGGAGAGCAGAAAGGAAAGATGTCTGCAGATGAGGCTACTTGTCCCCTAAATGGTGTTATCAAGGTAAATGTTTTACTTGACCTTACCTGCATTAATGACTGTAAGGTGCAATAACTGCATAATGAAAATTTATGGCTGTGAAGAAATATATGCACGAGACAGCTCCTCACTGAAATGTTGATGCTCAAAATACCAAGTGCTGACAAATCCAACCCCCCCCTCCAAAAATCGAGTAGAAGAGGAAATTTCAAAGATCTGTCTTCTTTAATCTTCTTTTTTGCAGGGGGCAAGCCCCCTCAGAAGTCAGTGGCAAGCCCCCACCCCCAGAATTGCGTATACCAACTACAAGCTGTATCTTGGAGAAAAGGTAATATTCAGAGAAATGGCCATTTCAGATGTAGTACATGTAAATCTTTTTTTTTTTTAACCAGTCTCCTGTGCTTTGCTGACATTTCAAATGGTTACCATGTAAAACCTTTGGACTTTCCAGAAGAACAGATGAATTGCAAAAGCTAATTAGGCTAAGAGATTAGAAAAGAGCTCTCACCTTGGATTTAGGCTGACTGAGCATAGCACTTCATGTTTTAGACTGATTGAAACCACTTAATATCTTCTTCCAAGTACCATTTTGGTTGTCAAAAAAAAAAAAATAGACTGTTGGTGTATGTAAGGGAAGGTCATTGCACCCTCTGTTTTAAACACCCTGCTCTTAGGTCACTGTATATCAGGGAAAGAAAATGCAGTGAACTCATACAAAACATGATACCATTAAGCCATCATCAACAAAACATTATTTGATGTACCCAGCTTTTGTCGATCATAGTAATTCCAGGGTGCATTATAATATCTTTTGTAATAAGACAGGCACTGTAAACCTCGTTGTTTACTGTGGTACTAGAATTCTTATGGTATTGAGCTATATCTTGTGTAACTCCTGCTAAAGTGGCAGTAGATAGGTAAGCGTATCTTGTAGATCAGTGGTGTAGGAAATACAGAAAAGCAGCTCCTCATAGGCTAGAATGCATGTGTGACTGAGTGAAAGACTTGCTGCTGGGTTTTAGTTAATTTCAAATGGATTTATGAATTTTGTTTAATTGGGGTATATTTTCTTCTGTGGTAGATAAATCGTTTGGTGTCAGGAGTCCATTTCTGTGTGTTTTGAGTCTGGAAGTCCTCTCCTGCTTCTTTTAGCTTTACTTTTTTTTTACTTCATTTCTCACGTTCAGGAGCATGCATGTCCACTCTGAGCTCTGTATCCCTTGCACCCAGTTGCTTGCACAATTTGTATCTTGTATCTGTCATTCACCATAGAAGTGTTCCTGTGTTCAGTGCTTAAATGTTACAAGCTTTCAGATTGTTCATGTTGCCATCAGGTGATGAGTTATGGCTAGCACTGACTACTCTTCATCCCAAAGATAAAAACAGGAGAAACTCCAGGACTTCTCTGTACTTTGTAAGGTGGCATGAGGGCTCCTTGTGCTTTCCCAGCCTGGTGTCATAACACTGTGAGAGGGTAAAAGATATGGAGAGCAGACATTAATGACATCCTTTTGGAGGTAACCTAGTATAAGAATTAGCCTGACTTGTCTCCATTTACCCTCCTTAGTACGGAGTTGTGTTATTGTGTATTAGCTCACAACATAGGATCTGTTAGTACCCCCTGCCAAACACCTGGGATGATGCATCCCAGGTTGTGAGCACTTTGTGTCCTATGATCAGGTGGCTGGAGCTTTCCAGCCACAATCCTGCTCTATTTAGGACTGGAGACTCCAACTAGCCATTCCCTCTTTCCACTAAGGTCCTCCCAATCCTGGCCTCACAGCTGTTGCCTTCAGTACCAAGCAATTTGACACTGGCAGAGTTTGCTTTAAATACCCTTAGGGAGCAGGGATTGATACCATTACCAGGCTCCACATACACCTTTCTCACCCTTTTGGCTTTTTTTTTTTTTTGGGACTCTTTCAATGAGGCCTTACTTCTATTTCTTCTTTCTTTTTAAAATGTTCTGCTGTATTTGTTACAGACATTGATATGTGCTTACTTGGTTATGATGCAAGGAAAGTAGTTACTTTCTGTTGATGCCTCATTGCTGCAATCCAAGTCATCTCCAGCACTAAGAATGTTTTATGTGTAATTCTTGTCTTTTTAGCATTTAACTCATAAAATTTTGTTTTTATACTTTTACTAATGTATATATCATTCTGTTATTTAGGTACCTCCTGTATGAACATTAATGTTATCATTTTATTTATTTTGCATTTGTTGACTGGGAAAGTCTAACCAGGTAATGCCCCTTTTCAGCAGAGGCCAGGTAGAAAAACTACAGAAAAATACAGCAAATCATAAAAATTCAGCTGATAAAAGTACATAATATATTACTGGCATTTTTTTTTTCATGCATGCAAAATTTTATGCAGTTGAAAACAAAAGAAGTTATTCCCAAAACCTTGTAATATTACACAAATTCCCAAGCCTTTTTTGAAAAGTGAGCAGTATGCGTTTAAGCTTTGGATCCATACTAGTTGTACTAATGAGAAGTTGAGAAGAATGGAGGTTGACCTGAAAGGTTACAGCAACAGTGTGGAATATATGGACAGCCAATTAAAGAGGGATAGAAGAGTAAAGGGATGCATGTGAGGTATTGGGTAAGGTGGTGGTAGGCAGGAGGTGGAGGGAGCATTTAAGAACTGTAATGTGGGTTACTCCAATAGCACAGAGGGATAAAGCCCTAACTACGGCCCTGAACCCCTGATGACCTGGGTTCAATTAGTGGTTCGGGCAACTGATAGAGGTGCAGGGAAGGATGGACATGCCTGTCCTGGGCAACAGCATTTGCTGGTGATGCTCACTAAGGGTGGTCCAAAGAGAGGAATCACCCTTGGGCATAGCCATTGAGTGTGGGATAGTGGGAAAATGGAAGAGTGGGTAGGGCATATAAAGTACTCTGCTGCACACCAGACAAAAACACAAAAGGCTGACCTGCCAGGATGCCCTTATGATACATGACCGGCCCCAGCAACACTGGGGGAGGTGGTTTACGGAAGATGTTGCACCTGATGTGGATGTGGGACACTGGGAGTTGGAACAATATAAATGGGGCCTGAGAGGTCACGAAAAAAATCAGAGTACCAGTTTGTGTTTATACTAGAGTAGCCAAGACTGAGTGTCGAAAGTGCAGATTAATATGCAGGCTATGTAAGTATGTTGGAGAAGAGTTGCAGGTTAAAGGATGAAAGAGGAGGAAATTTAATGTTCAGTGGAGAAAGATAGATGTAAGTGAGTAGGGTGCGACTGAGTTAGAATAGCTAGATTAGCAACATATGATAGATTGTATGTAATTTGATTAGAAGGCTAGGTGCTTTGGTATGTGATGCTACTATTATTTTGGGTTATTGGCTTAGGTTACTGAGAATAGAGCTTTCTTTTGTAGAGAGTATTGTTTAGTAATGAAGATAATTAACTTTGTCTTTTTGAGGGTTTTAGGAGGAATTGAGAGATATCTAGCGAAGTTTTAATGGAGGAAAAGGACTTCTGGGTTAGTTCTTGCAGTGCAGAAAGGCATTTAGCAGAACAGAGCAACTAAGTATTGAACTGTCGCCCATTTTAATGTCTGCTGTCTGTTTTTCCCCCTGATACTTTTATTAAAGATAAAATTCTGCTGTCTGTTTTAAAGGTAGCTATGAAACCAGGCTAATCATGAGTGTGCAAAACCTGGGTATAGAGTTTACAGTTTTTGGTGGCAAACAGTATTGAAAACTTTGGATAGGCCAAGAAAAGGTGTAGCCACCAGGTTGCCTGTGCTGGTTTACAGTGTTAACAAAGTTCAGCAGAGCAGAAGTGATGCCATTGTTTGACTGAAAGCCAATGTTATAAGATCATAAGATCATTGGAGGTTACTAGGCCAGTGGCCCTGGGGCCCTTACAAGCCTAGCCAAGAGTTTATCTCCAAAAAAGAAACCTCAGTCAGCACCTGTTGCCCCTCTCAATGAGGGACAAAGGTGGATCCCTTGGGATAAATTTGTGGTTTCCCATCCACTCATCAAGATTATGCTTGAAGAGGGTCATGTTTTCATTTGTCTGGCTGGAGCTTCTCTCCCAGGCACTCGATTGAAAGTAGAACTTTCGCTTTTAGTATTCTTGTTAACAAATGCAGGAAGTAGGTAATGCTGTGGCGTAAAGCCCTGAGTGTATAGCACAGTTGACACTAGTTAATTTAGCAGCTTGGGTGCCTGTTGGAGCTGAATTGGAGGAAGAGAATGAATTACCACTGCTGGCTTACCCACCCTGAGGAGAGGGAGATAGTTCTTGCTAGCTACATAAGCGACACATTAGGTGTTAAACTCAGTGAAGTCTGTGCCTGCCAAGCGCATGCTGTCTGAGTGCATACACACTCATAAGCCAAGGGGATATCAGCATGTGAAGGCATGCTTCCCTTTGGGAAACTGCAGTAACAGAACATGGAAAAGCTGCCGAAAGGGTGCTCCCAAGGGGTAGAGAGTAGGTTATCACACTGGACCAGTAAAATGGCCTGCACCCTATTTTCTTTTTTTGTTACTGGGAAGCAGAGGGCTGATTGTCCTTCCCAGGCAGGAGCGAAGAGGGAGTAGTGCTTTCTCCTACTCCTAGAGTGTTTGGTTCCCATCCCCACCCCTTGGAAATGAATGGGATGATTTAGGTGCAGGTGGGGGAGCCATCAAACGAGATCCTGTGGGGAATGCAGTAAAAAATGCAGTAATTGAGTAAGTAAGTAAATAAGAAAACTATTCATGTACCTTCTTTTACAGGTGCACCTCTCACGTTTCGGTGCTTCATCATCCATCTGCTAGCTCTTGCCCTTCACAACCTTGATTTCTTTTGAATCTACTGAACGTGGACCTGCCTATCCTAAGGTTGGAGATGGGAGAGATGTTCCCTCCCACTCCATGTCCTGGAAAGGGGTAATCAAGATGGCTAATAAGCCATTATCTCTGAGACTAATAAGGACAATGTGGCATCCACTCAGTGTCATTCGTATCATCACAAATGGCCCCATTATTTGAAGATGAATTCCCGTCCAGGCTGATTTGTGTTACCCTTTGTCATCTCCCATAGAAATGCTTCAATGAGTATCTGGGTATGAAAATGGGGGGGGGGGTGGAGGGTGTTGAAACCATAGAGCCTCCCATCAATGGGAGCTGTACTCAAGGTTTGTATTTTTCAGCCTAAACGCATTCTGATATTACTCATTATTGCACAAGAAGATAAATTCCCTTTATTAGCCCCTTGTAGAGAGGAGTGTGATTCTTTCTATGCATCACAGAGCTGACATGTTTGTGATTTTTTTTTTCTTTTGTCAGGAGAAGGCACTAGAGGCTACAGCACTTAATTTACTTTACCCCCTGATAAGTGTAAGGCTTGTGATGTGGTGGAGAAGAGGCTGCTTTCTTCAGCTATTTTGGAGCTTAGACTCCAACATCTCTCTTTCTATCTGTCTGCTGTTTGTATTTTAGTTCCCCCTAGTGGATCAGGCCTTGGAAAAGCTTTCACCCCTCACTGATTCTTTTGTCAGGAAGGAAGTAGTCAGTATCCTTTTCTCTCTACTTTTATGGCTGGGTTTCATTTGGTCCACTTTAATTTTGACTTTGCTCATGCTGTGACAGAAGATTCGAGTATATATACATGCATAGGTTAAGCTGCCTTGTTTTAAGGAGGACTTTGTGCAGACTGTTCCTGCTCTTTGGACAAGGCTCGCAAGAGGAGTATGATTCTCGCAAAAGAAGGAAATAGGCATTTACCACAGTAGATGGCTTCTATGAGAAACCAACAGAGAGGACAAATCCAATCACCCTACAGAGTGAAGAGGACCCCTAAGTTTTAGGTATTTTTACCTTTTATAGCCTTGCTATCCATGTCTTTCAAGAAAGCAGTTCACTTGACTAAGAAGCTTATGTCCTGGTGATATCTCAAAACTTCTGTTCTGAGATCCAGAGTTTGCCTTAGCTTGGAAATTTAAAGAGGCATAAAAAAGTCATATGGTTATAGATGGATACATCTTAGAGGTGTCTCACCTCTGTAGATCAAGATGTCCCTCTTGTAGCTACTGGGACAGGTTCAATTCTATTTCTGCAAGAGGCTGTAAAGTCTCTTCCTCCTTCATAGATAGGGGACAGCAGTTTTATTCTCTCCATTGCTGTTCCTTAGGGGACTGGAACTTTCATTCACATCTTGTACTTCGGCATGTTCAGATAGTGCCTCTCCTAGATATTGTGGACTTGCTGTTGTAGAGCATCTGAGTGGGTGCCATTGTACATAAAGGACACCTTGACAAATCATTGCCTGGGGTTCAGACAGGAGATTTTCTGTTTACTGAGGATGACACTACTTGAAACATAGTGCTCCCATTTAATCTGTTCTCTGTACCCAAGATCTTTACAGGGAATTAGCCACTGTGGTGGAGTTCTGAGAATAAGCTTTGTTTTCCCTTACCTGAGCAACTGAATGTAAGTGGTTGTCGGCAAGGGACTTAGTGGTGATGTTTCTAACTTTGGTTCTTCTCTGGTTGCTGACCCTGTGGGTCCTCAAAAAGTGAAATGATGTCAAAGGATCATCTTCATTGAAGCAGTGCTGGATACTTTTCAGTGTTGGTTGGTTGTTCCATGGAAGAGTCCTGAAAGGTCATGATCTTGACAGCTTGAATGAAGATGCAGCAAAAGGTCCAGGCTTGGACTTCTGTTGTGGTGGCCATAATTTTCTCAATGTATTAGTATTTCTCATTAGTGGGAAGAATCCTTGCCAGGATAATGTATGTCAGGCTAGTATACCAAAGCTGTACGTCTGACCAGCGACCTATGCACAAGAGTGCATGCAAGTATGTAAAGGATGTACAGGCATAGAATTCTTCAGAACTTTCTTGATGCTGGCCTGAGAAGAAAAATGGTATGTTTATTCATTTTGTCAGTTGTATAGTCTGAGCCAGATTCCAGTAATTCTGGGAAGGTAAGTATCCCATTTGGGGACCATTCCTGTTTCAGTAATTTTGAATAATTTTGTCATTTTGCAATTCAAGTAAGATAGAAAAATGTGACTGGAGTAGGCCGACTCCCTGCAAAGATTGTCATGCTAATTGTTTATGCTTCCCAAGTCCAGATTGCAACTTTAGGGAGTGCTCCTTTTGTAAATCTTTTATTCTTAAGGCTACTAGAAGTTACTTAGCATCTCTGAGGATTTATTTAGAGAACCAAAGACTTAAGGAGCTTACACAAGGCAGGATGGCTTCTGAGTTGCCTCTTTTGGATGCCCTTCAACACTTGCATAAAAAAAGCTAAGAGACTTAAACCTACAGAGATTTCTGTTGTCTGGTTGGGGTGATTTTTTTTCCTCCAACAGTAAACATCTTTATTAAATTATCATGAATGACATACACAATCTTACATTTATATAAGTGAAATCAACCATATCGACAAAATCTCTGTTGCAAACATTATACATTACAGACCGTGCAGACACAACTGCAAATATACATCATTTTTAATTTATCTAGTCACTGTCAGTCAGCCATTACATAGCTCATTTAAATCCTGCCTTCTTTTAAACCTCTTTCTTCCTCTGCATGTATTGATCCCACATTTCCCATTTCCCTATGCAATTTGCTCCTGCCTTTTTCTAAGGATCCCAGTTCCAGTTGTTTTATCTCTGTTACTATATTTGCTACTTTTGTTAAAGTTAGTGTATACTTTGATTTCCATTTTCTAGTAATTGCTTATTTGGCAGCCATTATTATATTAGGCTCAGCAAGGCCTTACTATGTCTAGGCAATTCCGATTCTGTATCATAGCTCACAAAAAATAATTTCCCTAGTTACTCCAATTTGCTCACCCAGCATCTCTGACAGGGCAGTCTGCAGGAAATCAAGTCTGCCAACTCATTACACTCCCAGAAAATATCTTCACAGTTATCTCTTGCTTCCCCATCACACCTCCCAACATTTACTATCTACCTCAGTAAATAGTCTTTATAGTCTGGCTGGGGTATAAAAATACCTATGTAAACATTTCCAATCAAAGATCCTAAATCTTCTAGATTTTGTTGCATATTTGGGAGACATAATATCCCCCATTTCCTTTGTGAATTTCTTATCCGATCTCTTTTCCCAATCTTTCCTAACCTTCTGTGATTGATTCATATAGCTGTCATGCAATATTTTATATCCTCTGTGACGATCTGAGGTATTGCTAGATGTGCTAGGGGAAGTAGGGCAGTGGATGTGTAACATATGCCAGCACAATTAGCTGGAATTTAGTAAAGAATTGTATGTTATTTGAGTATCAAGCTGATTTATACAGATGCTTGTGTTGAAAATGAATTTGAAAAGTTGCTTGTGTTAAAAATGTACCAGCAATGGGTCCTGACTGTATTGTAACTGAATTAAATATATGTATGTCAACAGAGGATACTGGAAGAGAAGAGGTTAAGCCCAGCTCCAGCTAACTTTGGAAAGTAGTAAGATATTAAATTACTCTGCCTAGGCCAAGATGTTCTCTCTCAGTTTTGAATTAAGCCAGTGACGCAATGCCTGTAAGAAGCATGGTTTGTTAGTCTCTGTAGGGGGAGTAGACATTTGTAATTGTTTTTTGACTTCCAGAAGCTACACCAGGTCTGAGCAATGCTCTGTGTGTATTATTAACATGTAGGTGCTAAATCCTGGCAGTTTCTAGCAGTGGGGGGATGCATGGGAACCAGAACTCAGATGATCAGATTTATGTGATGTCATTCTGTACAGAAATAATGTTTTAATATTAGGTGATTAAGAAGTCTCAGAGCAGTCTGTTTCTTGGAAACTGACATAGAAGGATCCCTCACCTACTTCATCTTGCCTTGCTCTATTAAGTAAGAAGGAACAGTAATTCTCTAGATCAGTCAGGAAAATGTAGTGAGAGTAGCTAAGTATTGTTTTTCAGTTACTGTGTGAATCTTTCCATCTGTGTTATTTTTAATATTTCCTATGGCTGAAACTCTGGTGTTTACTGTAAATAGATATTTCATTTTTTATGTTCTTTTATTTCTTATTATTAAATATATGGTTGGTCGTTTAGAGACTATTTTAAACTTTTACAGTACTTGCATCTATTGTAGGGTTGTCAACTTTACATGTCAAAAATTCTGGACATTTACATGAAAGCAAAATGCGTGTAATTTTGGTCACTCCCCCCCCCCCCCCCACACACACACACACACACATGCAGGCATTCCAGTGTCCCATTACTTTGCTATTTCTTCATTTCTCCACAGCCATAGTTGCCGTAAACACTGTTCAAAACTCTGTGTGCATACTGTTTTCTGCTTTACTTCTGCAATGATTACAGATATTTGGATTTAATTTAAAACTTTTATTTCAAAATTTACAGCACAAACACTGATAGACATTTGCTAAACAAAGCAATACAGTCTCACAATGAAAACAAACGTAGCATCAAAACCTCTCTGCCTTTGAAACTCACATTCATTGAAATAGCACTGAAACCCACATTCAAAGAAAATGCATCTGGTCAGTGGCAGACTAAGTTTACCTTTGAGCTGTTCTCAAATCATAGGCTTTTTGCACACATCTTTAGGGCCATGCAAAAGTTATTTGATTTATCTTCCTAATTATATTATAGTACATAATAACTAAATTATATATTTTGTATAATACAGCACCACCTGTTAGAGCATGTTTTAAATTTAAACATTTTTCCAGTAAGCATTGAAGCAAAACATATGAACCTGTAATGACAAAACTGCCCAATTCAGAAGATTTCAAACATAAAAGGCCACTCAGACTTCTGTCATTAGAATCCAGCAATATCAGACAAAAATGTACAATCTGTACAGAAGTACAAGTCATCTGATTTCTTTCAGCTTTTCCCAGTTAGGGGTCTCCACAGCGGATCACCTGCCTGCTCATGATTGGCAGTGGAGTTTTACGGTGTCGAGTTGCCAGCCCGGCACCCAACCTTCCACAGAAAACACACAGACACACACACACCCCAAATTTAGTGTGTCCAGTCCACCTACAGCATGTCTTTGGGATGTGGGAGAAAACCAGAGCACCTGGAGGAAACCCACACGACCACAGGGAGGACATGAAGACTCCACACAGAAGGCACCCCAGCCAAGGATCGAACCAGGGAACCTCTTGCTCTGAGGTGACAACGCTAACCACTGTGGTCGCCTCTAAGTACAAGTCATCTGATATGGGGCAAAAATCTGGACATTCTGCAAAAACCTGCACAGTTGAGGGGTATGCTACCTACCTGTTATAAACACACACACACACACACACACACACACACACACACACACACACAGCACAGTAAAGCTCCATCAGGGTTGCTAAATGATTTACTGTAATTACTTCATAAGATATAAATCAGAGCAAATGTATTATTGTACCTTTTTGCAAAAAAATGGAAAGGGCAGTCTTCAACTGAAATCAGTAGAGAAAACATAGTTACAGAGCATGCATTTACCTCAGAAAACTGATTACTGGCTTCAAAATGACAAATACTGCAGATGGAAATTAATTTAAAGAACACTTTCCTTTTCTAGGCATTGGAAAATTAAAACAAAAAAAATACGCGTTTTGAAGTGAGAGAGAGAGCAATGCCACTTTTTATATTGGTAAGCTCACTCTGTGTACTGTTCAAGTCTATGGAAGTCTTACAGTTTTGTTTCCATCCCTAGTTACACACTGAATGATTATTTTTATGTAGCACAGTTAACTCTCAAATGCCAAGCAAATTAATGCTCCAGGCTTGTATGACTTCAACAAGAACTAGGTATTTAAACCCAGTAGTAGTGTCTCTGATGACCTGCTCATCTCCTCTAAGAATTTTTTTGCCAGGACTTAAGAACAAATTAGCTTGCACCTGCATATAAATTAAAGCACTTTGGACATGATATAGTAGAACTTAATAAATGCATTAAAAACAGAAGCTTATACTGCACTATTAGAAGTAAAAGGGAGTTTGAATGTGTCCTGTGTGCTACTTAACTCTGTAACCTTGATTCTAAGCTAATACATTAAACAGCTCAGATGCCAGTACTGTGAAATTAAAGTATGAACTGCTTTCCATTTCCATGAAAATCCCTACAAATACATTTGTTGGAATAAATGACAAAGTGAAAAAATATTTTTAAATGGCACTAGTTAATGGGGCATGTATTTATAGGTTGTACGGTTTATCATAACACTTAAGTTTGTGTATTGTTTGAATGCTTTTTAAATGTTTTTAATATAATTATTAGCTGTTTAGGTTGGTTAATTGTTAAATGAACTGTTAAGTGTTGTCTATGTATAAATAGGTTTGAAGTTTGTCTTTTTGGTATTCTGATGAAGTCCATTTGTAAGAAGTTATATAATTTAAAGATGTATTGTGCTAAAGTGCTTCATGGTTCTTTCTGTTTTCACTATCTTGTGGAGTGTTTCAGTTGTTTATGTTTTGGTTCTTCGTTACCATTATCGTTTTTTTAGTTTGTTGTTGTTAACTAGGTATTTGTCACCTATTTTGGATAATATGAACAAAGTAATATCAGACATTTCTGAGTCAAATAATTAAACCTCTTTATTATCTCTCCCTAACTCCACACAAAGAGCAAGACCTTGAATAAAGTATGGTTGGGATGTTGATGCCTCTTCTGTGACAGCAGCAGCTGGGAGTGTTTTAAAAAGGTATTCATAGATATGTTTACAATTTTTGCTTGATGGTGTCAAGGCTAAGTTTCTGGATGCCCCTTTGGACAAAGACAATCTGTTTGGTCCAGTATCTGGTTTTGCAAGACAGGAGAAAAATCATATAAGATTCTTCTCTCTGCTGTGCCAGAATTTCAGAGGCATTACCCTTCTACAGCTGACCCCATTTCATAAAGGCTGGAAGTTATCAGAAAGGTAAACAATTCTATAAAAACAGTTGGCAGAAGAAGTAAAAGTCAGATTACATAGGACTTAAAGGAGCCTTTGGTGGCATGGCTTCAAACTTATGACTACCAATCTGTCTCCCTTCCACCTCAGCCAACCCCTTTCCTTTCTTTCAGGGAAACTCTAGTCAGTCCTTGGGCCTTTTGAGATCAGTTGAGATCAGTAATATCAGATGCCTGGGCGCTCAGCATAATACAGGAGTACAGACTGACTTAGTGTCCCTCCACTTTCTTCTGGAAATCCCCAGGTTCCCCAAAACAAGAACATCCATTTTTTGGAAATCTTAGATCTGAAGTAGTTAACTTCATTTGTGCATCAATCTATGGGTTATCAGATCCGAGCCCCAAGCTCCTCCCCCTTACCCATAACTCCCTGCCTGACCTCAAATCTAGTTTGCCGCGGTTACACCAGCAGCTTGATCTCGAGTTTCTAGGTCTTCAAGAGTTTTTCTGTGAGAAAAATCTTCTCTTTTTCATTTATAGTTAAAGTTTTTGAGTGAGTTTTGTGTGCGCGTTACCTTTCCATTAGTTTTAGAGTAATTGTTAGCCTTTCCTCCCCAGTTTCTCGTGAGAGTGTTAGGGTGTGTGTGGTTTTGGGGCCTAGTGTGTTCGTTTTTAGATTATTATGTCTGAGGCCGCCAAAACTTTTTTCTCCAAGTGTACCGAGTGTGGCCATAAGCTTTCCCCGGCTGATGGCCACACTCTGTGCGTTATATGTCTTGGGGTTGAACACCTGTCTTCTGGCTGCTCTATTTATGCAGCGTTCAACCCCAGGGCAATCAGGGACTGGAGGTCGAAGCTGATTCTGGCAGGACTTCTGCCCCCAGACTCGGCTCCGTCCTCCGGTCCCTCCGTGGCTCCTGCTGTGGCAGCGCCTACGGATACTTCCCTTCCCCTGGCCGGGACTCAACCTCCTACCTTGGGCCAGGAGGATAGGGAAGCTAGGAGCGAGAAGCACAGAGAAAAACACCACAAGCGGCGGGCCGAAGCCTCTGCTTCAGCCCTGCCAGCCAAGCGAGCTTCTCCCCCCGGGACATCTGGGTCTTCTCCTTCCCGGCTCCGTTCTCCCAGCTTTTCGCCGGGGCCGGAGGAGGATGAGGCCCGGTCTCCCTCGAGGTCATCGAGGCAGCACTCCTGTCCCGCCTCGGTGGCCTCTTCTAGGTCCACGAGAAGCCTAACAGATGCAGACTTGGACCGGATGATGAGAAGGTTCCTCCAGGCCCAGCTGCAGATGGGAGTGCTCCTGCCTCCCCCCCCCTCCGGGGGGGGGCTAGACTCCTTTTTTCACCCCGATTGCTCCTTCCCCGACCCGCTTTCCGGGTTCGGGGTCTATGGAGCCGAGTAGCGTCGGAGCCGGGGGAATGTCTGGTACTTCAGCGCCGACAGCACCCTCGAGCCTGTCGGGTCCCTTTTCTTTGGATCCAGGCTCTCGGAGTCGAGAGTTGAGCTTCACATCCGAGGCGGTCAGTATGCCTTCGGCTCCGGCTAGGTCGGAGTGTACTGGCCCTTCGGATACGATCGCATTGGCTCCAGCCCCGATCTGCTCGTCGGATCCGAGGGATGGTCTGCTCTCGGATCCTAGGGAGAGCGGCTCTCCTTCGGCATTCGACGTGGTGGAGAGGGTTTTGTCGAGGGATTCCAGGCCCCCGGCCTTAGCTACCGCTCCACCCTGCACTCCCTCGCAAACGGGTCCGACTTTTATCACCCGGCCCCAGGGACAGCCTGCTCAGACGTCCCAGATCATTCTCTTGTTGGAACAGGATGTGGTTGGTGAGGCCTCCTCGGACAGCCCCCCCCCCCCGAGGAAGTTCCTCACAAACGCAAGTGCAAAAGGAGGCACTTGGACTCCCCTGAGTCTTTGACAGAGGACACGGACTTGGAGGAAGGGGAAGGTTCCCCAAGATCACCCCCCCGAAGACGTCTCATTTGGAGACATCATGGAGATGCTCAGGATCAGAGGGGGGTGGTCTGCCCCAAAGCTTACCTCGGACGAATCCGTGTTCCTGGAGGCGTTTGAAGCAGGCCCGTCTACCTCTTGGGTGTCCCCTCCAGCCACTCCCCTGGTAGATCTAATTACTACCAGGGCATGGAAGGAGCCGGACACTGTGGAACCCGTCCCTAAGAGGCCAGACAGAATTCTTAGTCCCCGCCCCGGACAGGTCACATTAGAGTAAGGGAACCCCCGTAGATGCCATGTTGGTGGCGGCAGCCACCAAAAGGGAACTGGCCCAGGGGAGTCCCTTGGTCCATCCCCCGGACAAGGAGTCTCGGGCGATGGACCGTTTGGGGAAGCGGATGTTTGCTTTAGCCACCTTCTCCATAAGGTCACTGAACTAAATAGCACACGTCATACGGCTCCAGTGGGATCTTATCAAAGAATACGCTGGGTGGCCCCAGAGTCCATGTCGGCAGAGGACAAACAGGTGTACTCTACCCGAATGGCCACTCTCAGGTCTATTTCCAATACCTCTATGCGGCTACTGTCCCATGCTACAGAAGGAGCCGCTAGAGCTAGTGGAGCGGGCGTCGTCCTAAGGCGACAGGCGTAGCTCCGCCACTGTGATTTTGCGGAACCCTTCAAGGCGTCATTCGCTAATGCCCTGTTTGATGGTTCTGCCCTCTTTGGTAAGACCATACACGACACCTTGGACCAGAGCGAGAAGGACAGGAAGACATTGTCTGCCTTCGGAGTCCACTTCTCTGCTCCCCAGAGGTCCTTCTCAAAGAACCAAAAGGGACAGAAGAAGATGTGGTTCCAAAAGTCTCAACAATCCCGTTTCGCTCCAGAAAACCCATCTTTCAGAGGCAGAGGAGGACAGGATGGATGCTGCCCTAGAGGCAGAGGGGGCCCGAAGAACTTTGGCTCCAGAGAACCTTTCTCTGATCGGCCCACGCAACAACCCTGAGGGGTTACCCGACTGCTCCACTCTGGGGGCAGTCGGGGGGTGTTTCTTGAAGCACCTAGCAGCTTGGGAGTCCATAACGACAGACCGCTGGGTGCTTTGAATTATATCCAGAGGCTACGAGATTCCTTTTCTCCATCCCCATCTCAGACCCAGATACCTCCCCGATGTCCCACCCAATCAGAGGGAGGCCGCAGCCGCAGAAATTCGTCAGCTGCTAGAAAAAGGAGCAATCCAGCACGTCCCCCCAGACCAGTACGGATCAGGCTTTTACTCCAGGTTCTTCTTGGTGCCAAAAAAGACGGGGGACTTGAGACCAATCCTCGACCTATCTCTCTTGAACCTGGCAATAGCCAAAGAAAAGTTCCGGATGGTCACTCTTCAATCCATTCTCTCCCTCTTGCAGGAGAACGACTGGATGTGCTCCATAGACCTCAAGGATGCGTACTACCACATCTTGATGGACAGACGATCCAGGAGGTTTCTCTGCTTCAGGCTAGGAGCCAGCCATTACCAATTCAGGGTCCTCCCCTTTGGTCTCACCACGGCCCCCCAGGTGTTCACCAAAGTGTTAACAGTGGTAGTGGCTCACCTGAGACTCCAGGGGATTCAGGTCTTTCCATACCTGGATGACTGGCTCCTGACTGCCCCCACAAGGCATCCACTCTGCACAGCCAGGAATTTCTTTCTTCGACTAGCTTCCTGGCTGGGGATCACAATCCATGCTGGAAAATCCTCCCTGCTCCCAACTCAGATCATAGATTTTATCGGAGCCAGGTTGGACACAAACCAGCTCTTAGCCTTCTTAACTCCGGACCGGATGCGATCTCTAAGACTCCATTTGCAGGCCATTCTTCATTGCCCAGCCCCTCCGGCGGAATTGGTCCTGAGGGCCCTAGGCTCGATGGCGGCTACCATCAGTCTCCTTCCCATGGCGCGCCTAAATATGAGGATTCTGCAATGGACCCTCCAAGTCCAATGGTACTTCCTGCGTTATCCCCTGAGCCATCCTGTCCCTCTCAGCAGGGTTTGCAGGGGAGCCCTCTTATGGTGGCTCCAGTCTCCGGACGTCCAAAAGGGGCGCCCCTTCTCTATGTCCTCTCCCCTAGCCACAGCCACAGTGACCACGGACACCTCTCGCCTCGGGTGGGGGTGGGGGACATTGTTTTGGCAGGACTGTCCAAGGCATGTGGAACCAGACGGAGACCTCACTGCATATCAATGTGCTGTTAGCGTTGCAAGCACTTCAGAGCCTTCTTCCCGTCGGGACTATTGCGATCCAAATGGCCAGTATGTCAGTCGTTTGGTATATCAACAAACAAGGGGGAACCAGGTCCTATCCACTTTGTCGAGAGACCATGAGAGTTTGGGAATGGGCGATTTCCACCAACCGCTTTCTCATAGCGACGCACATTCCGGGCCGGTCCAACATCCTAGCGGACAAATTGAGTCACCATCCTCTCGCCGTACGAGTGGTCTCTGAATCCCAAAGTAGAGAAACAGATCTTCTCCAAATGGGGTCCACCTTGTTGCGATCTTTTCGCCTCTCCTTCAAACACAAAGTGCAACACCTACTTCGGTCTAATTCCCCCACCCGGGGAATCACCAAGAGACGCTCTGGTGCATGCTTGGCCGCCCGGTCTACTTTATGCTTACCCGCCTTTTCCCCTGATGCTGAAGTTTCTGCAGAAAGCCAGACAGTTGGGGAGCACAATAATCCTCATTGCCCCATTCTTGCCTCGTCAGGCATGGTTCCCATATCTATGGTCTCCTCTAGTGAATCCTCCCTGGATTCTAGATCCTGTCCTGGATCTGATATCTCACCCTTTGGGCCTGCTGGCCCCCAACCTGGACAACCTCAAGCTCGCGGCTTGGTTGATCCAGTTCCACTGTTAGCTAGGACTCCCGGTATCACTTCCCCAGTCAAAGCGATCCTAGTAGCTGCTTACAAGCCATCTACTAGGAAAGTTTATCGTAGCAAATGGAACCGCTTTTCTATTTGGACAGAACATCAGAAACTAGATCCTTTTACAGCTCCGTTACCAGCTGTGCTGGATTTTCTGTCAGGATTATTTGATCAGGGTGCTAGCTCTTCCACAGTCAAAGTCCAATTGGCGGCAATCGCTCATTACCATGTTGGTTGTGATCTTGGCCCTTTGACCTCATCCAGATTGTGTAGGGCCTTCTTAAAAGGCACCTTCATATTAAGACCTCCGGTGAAGGATGTAATTCCTCCTTGGGACTTATCGCTGGTACTCCAGGCTTTAACAGCTTCTCCCTTTGAGCCTGCTGCTTCAGTAGATCTCAAATTCTTATCCTGGAAAATGACTTTTCTGGTTGCTATTACTTCGGCGAAAAGGGTTTCGGAACTTCAAGCCCTTTGTGCCAAGCCACCGTACTTGACTTTCCACAAGGATAGGGTATTCCTCAGGACCAATCCCTCCTTTCTGCCCAAAATTGCTTTCGAATCTAACATCAACCAGTCTGTTAATTTGCCAGCCTTCTTTCCCAATTACCAAAATAAAGGCGAATACAAGTTGCACTCTTTGGATGTACACAGACAGTTAAGATTTTATTTGCACAGGACAGCCGGTCATAGGCAATCAGACCAGCTGTTTGTGTCCTTTGCTAAATCCAGTTTGGGGAAATCTGTTTCTAAAGTCACACTGTCCAGGTGGATTTCCCAGTGTATTCTCCTGGCTTATGAGAGTTCTGGCCGGCCTGCTCCTCATGGAGTCCATGCCCATTCTACTCGGTCTGTTTCTACCTCTGCGGCTTTTTGAGCTAGAGTTTCGTTGGATGACATTTGCTCTCCTGCCACGTGGGCTTCTTCTCATACATTTATAAACCACTATAAGTTGGATCTGGTTTCCAGAGGGAGAGCATCCTTTGGCTCAGCAGTGCTCCAGAGCATCCTTCCATAAGGGCCTCCCAAGATTCAGGTAGCTGGGGACTCTGTCCCATAGGTTGATGCACAAATGAAGTTAACTACTTCAGATTAAGAAGTTATGTACTCACCATAACGTTCCATCTGAGTAGGTAAACTTCATTTGTCAGCAACCGTCCCTCCCTCCGTCCCCCTGTCCTCTTCGGATGTTCATAGATATTCCTGCTTCATGGTGGATTGTATCCAGTTTACACTAGGCAGGTTATGATTGCAGGTCTTGCTTTTAGGCAAACTCGATCTGAGGTCAGGAATGTATGGCAGGGAGTCATGGGTAAGGGGGAGGAGCGTGGGGCTCGGATCTTAGCTGTTGGAAACTGCCGGCTCGGATCCGATGTGGATCTGATAACCCATAGGTTGCTGACAAATGAAGTTTACCTACTCAGAATGAACGTTATGGTGAGTACATAACTTCTTATTAGCCTCACATCACTAAAAAGGGTAGGGATTTTATTCAGGGTTGTTGTTTTGATCCTAGAAAACTGGGCATATGAAGACACATTTTGAAAATGTTGTTAAAGATGTTCTCCCTCCAGAGCTGTTTTCATTTAATTCTCCCACAAGCCGTTCTGGTTACTTTGCATCTAAGTGATACCCATCTTCATAGCCCTGTTCATCCAGATCACAGAAAATTCCTAAGATTATGGGCATTGGAAATTAATTTAAAATTTTCTGATTTGCCCTATGGTCTTCTACCTCTGTATGGGTATTCACAAAATGTTTATCTCTTGATAGTGTCTTGCAAGCTGTAATTGTCCATATCTACTCTTATTTGGACAGTCTTCTAAACCAATCAGCTACATCGGAAGAAAAAAAAAAACTTTGCAGGATCTACAGTTTGCTATGGATCTATTTCTTTGCTTAGATTTCATCCTCAACCTAAAGAAGACTACTGCGCAACCTTTGTAGAATATAGTTTTTCTAGGATACAAATGGAACACTTATTGCATGTTGGCCGTCCATTCTCAACAGAAAATCGAGTTTCTGACCTCACACTTCTAATTCTTTTGAACTTTAGAAATTACATTTATAAGAGAAGTTTTGAGAGCCTTGAGTTTTATAGATTCAATGACATAGATAATTCCATTTGTCAGACTTCCCATGAGGAAGATTTAGTTGTAGGTACCTCATGTCAGTTTGGATAGAACATTACCACCATTTGAACTTCACAACTCCTCTTTTGCCCTTTGTAAATAAGGTGTTTCATTGGTGACTCAACCAGATATCACCTTTTTGTTTCCTTCTTCCTCCAGAAAGTCTTCATGGATGGTTCAGACCTGGGGAGCTTGTTCTGTGGGCATGAGAGTCCAAGGAGTATGGTTAAGGTAGGACAGGACAAACATGTACACATCAAGGAAATAAAAGGCCTGAACCTGGCCCTTCAAACCCTTCATCACCTCTGGTCTCTGGAAATCCTTCAAATCCCGACAACCAGTATCACAAACGTGGCTTTTCAACAAATGAGGGAAGAAAATGCTGTCACTGCAGGTTAGCCATGAGGGCTTGTGAAATTCCTATTCATCTCAATCTGTTTCTTTAAGCAACTTGTATCTCATCAGAGATGAAATCAGTAGCAAACCTTCACAAATGAACAATAAACGGAGAGGGTTTCTACAGATTGTCCATCAGTGGGAACTTCCCCAAATAGATATTTGTGTCTCAACTCTGAACAGGCAGCTCAGACTGTCCTGCTCCAGAGTCCTATATACAGAAGCATGGAAAACAGATACCCTATCAATTTCTTTAAAGGGGAAACTCTCTCATGTTTTCTTCCCAGTCCTCTATTTCTGGTAGTCCTTCTGAAAATCAAGAATGACAGCTTAGAAATGCTGCTGTTGATCTCCTTTTCACCAAGCAAGTACTGGATGTTCTTCGTTTTTTCACTGTTGCAGTCATCACATTTGGGTTATCTGCCTGCAGGCAGCCCTCAGCTGGCCTGAATACCAGAGTCTTGGATTCCTGCGTTGGATGCTATTTTTTCTTCCATAACATCAGGTCGTCAGGGGTATAAAGCATGCAGCCATTGCCATTACGTCAGTCTTTCTTGCATGATGCCTGAAGCAAAGCAGTTCACAAGTGCCGGTCGGCCGACTCCTGAAATTTTTGTTTTCGAGTTTCAGAACCAAATTCTTCAAAAAAGCTAAGTACCCCATCGGGGATCCTTTTTCTTGCTCTTAACCGATGTCAGTAAAAGTTAATAATCGTATTACCTATGGAGAGCAAATACCTCATAAAGATTTTCATTCGTACTGCATTCCTTGCTTAGGCCCAGACCACAAATTCCCTCGCTGTCGGTTTTGTGCCTTGTTCAACCCCTGAACTATTCGTCGTCGGGCTATATTTGCAGCAAATTATTTTGCTACTCTGTATAACTATCCAGAAATGGCTTCGGTAAGCCAT
Organism: Protopterus annectens; assembly: GCF_019279795.1. Classification (NCBI taxonomy): domain Eukaryota; kingdom Metazoa; phylum Chordata; order Ceratodontiformes; family Protopteridae; genus Protopterus; species Protopterus annectens. Next base: position 1,599,425,777 of record NC_056731.1, read on the forward strand.
CCGACTACCGATATTCCGAAAAAACGTAAGGCTAAAGACAGAGACAGACCGCATAGGTCCAAAACTGCCGACGACACTTCCGTTAAGCTAGTTGCCAGTCCGCCGGTAACTAAGTGAGGCGCTTTCGCAACCCCTGATACCTGCTACCTCAGATTTGCAGGCCTCTACTGAGACCCATTCGGAGACCAGTATGCCGCGAGATGCTTCTTCGACTATGGAACCTGCGGGTGTCACTACCTTGGATGGGTCCGGAGCTGCTGTGCAGGCATCGGCTTCTGAGGGTGTATTCAGGCCTACAGACTTGCATTTTAAACCGACGCCATCTTCTTCATCCAGGCCCAAAACTCGACCCACGCCTAGAAAACAGATGTCCAGACCGCATGCTCAGGCCCATATGCATAAAAAACAAATGCTTAGAATGGCTGAAGACCATATTACCTTAATTAGGGGAAGCCAGCCTTCCCCCTCTAAGAGACCTAGAACTGATTTTCCTTCTAATTCTTCTCATCAGGAATCTGATATTTGTTTCTCCTGATTACCAGGACTTGCCCTTATCTACCTGTGAGGATTCTGATGCAGAGAATTCCATTCCCTCTGCTTCCCCTCCAGAAGATTTTTCTTTTGGTGAAACATTGCACACTCTTAGGGAGCATTTCCACTGGGAAAGCCAGGATTACTCTGACTCCAAAAAGAGGCTTAGGGAATTCTTAATCCTCCCTCAACACAGGCCTTTAGCTATCCCTCCTGTTCTGGACATTGTAGATGATGCTTTCTTAGAATCTAGCCTTTCCCCAGACATTTTACTTCTAGCTCCCAGAAAACCTAACAGGTATTGCAGAGTACCTGACTCTCACAAGTTCCTCTTCAAGAATTCTACTGCAAATTCAGAGATCATTTCCCAAGAACCAAAGGGCATTAAGGCTACTGCTGCTAAAAACCCTACCCCTTCTGATAGAGATTCTAGAGCCTTGGACAGGTGGGGTAAGAAGGTATATACTTCTGGCACTTTGGCCATTAGGGCTTTAAATTGCCAGTTTCACTAGGGTACACCATAAACGAAAAGAAAGTTCATCTAGTACCCTGCCAACAGATTGTATTCCTGGGAGCAAGCTTGAACACAACTTTCCAGATGGCTTTCCTCACTCCAGAGAAACAAGTTTATTTGACAGTCTACTTCAAACTACCGGCCACAAAGACCCAGCTATCCGGAAGGAAAATTCTGCAAGCCCTTGGGTTCATGGCCTCTTGCATTTTACTAATTCCATATGCAAGACTGCATATGAGGAAACTACAATGGTATCTAAAAAGCCTATGGTGTCAACATTCTCAGGACCTGGAATCAATGATTCCTATCATTCTTTGTATAAAGACAGAGTTCCTTTGGTGGGCAGAGGCCTGCTACCACAACAAGGGGCTCCCTTTCACTCTACCCCCTGCCGCCCAAACCCTAACAACAGACGCATCAGACTATACATGGGGGGCTCACTTGGCAGGGCAGTGCATTCAGGGCAAATGGAACCCGAGACAGATGCATCTGCATATCAACCAAAAAGAAATGTTAGCTGTACAGAATTCCCTGACAACCTTCAAGGACCACATTCTTCCAGGGCAATTATTGGTAAAGACAAACAACACAGTTATGTGGTACATAAACAAGCAGGGGGAACCCACTCGTACCCTCACTGCAGACTAGCCATGGCTCTGTGGAACACAGCCTTGAGCTACCAAGTGCACTTACAGGCACAATTCCTGCCAGGCAAGCTAAACTGACTGGCAGACGACCTACGCAGAAATCTCATGGACCCACACGAATGGAAACTGGAACCAAAAATTTTCAACCTCTTGAGGAACAAATGGGGGACTCCAGAGATAGACCTGTTTGCCTCCCTTCAGACCTACCAATTGGACAAATTCTGCACAAGGACCTCCCACAGTCAAGCTTGGAAAGTGGATGCCCTATCCTTTACATGGGAAAGCCTCTTGGTTTATGCCTTTCCCCCTCTGCCTCTCCTCTCAAAGGTTCTGCTAAAGATCAAACAGGACAAGCCAAGGACAATACTGATTGCACCAGACTAGCCACACCAGCATTGGTACCCCCTCTTGCACAGTATGACACTGCTGGAACCATGGCACCTGCCTCAGATCCCTTCCCTGCTGTCCCAGCAGGCGGGCCAGATTCTGCACCTTCATCTTCAAACCCTTAACCTTGCAGCCTGGCTAATTCCTTAAGCTCTCCAATAGCACCCCTCAGTAAGCAGATGCTAGATGTCATTCTGGAGGCAAGGAGGCCTAGTACTAGAAAATCCTTTGCTGCAAAGTGGAAAAGATACTGTTCCTGGAGCCAGACTCATGGGATTGACACAACGATGCCCAGCTTACCTCATTTACTTTAGTACTTAACAGAAAGGCTTCACAAGGGCCTATCCTTCTCGTCAATTAAAATTCATGCCTCTGCCATTTCAGCCCATTAAAATACTGAACCACTCCTTTTCTCTCACCCCCTGCTAAAACAATTCCTCAGAAGGGGCCAAAAATTTAAGACCCCCCAGGAGAGCCCCTACTCCAGTCTGGGACCTTAACTTTGTATTGGAAAAGCTCACTTTCCCTCTCTTTGAGCCAGCTGCAGCTGCAGAGTTGAAATTCCTTTCTTGGAAAACAGCCTTCCTTCTAGCCATCACTTCAGCAAGAAGAGTGTCTGAATTCCAGGCCCTCATGGCAGTGGAGCCCTTCATTATCTTCCATGCAGACAGTGTTTCCCTCAGGACCAATCCTTCCTTTATGCCCAAGGTGGTGTCTAGTGTGGCCCTAAATCAGTCCATTCATTTGGCCACCTTTTTCCCGAATCCCTAAGCAGAGGAGAACAAATACTGCACTATTTGGACGTGCACAGACAACTTAGATTTTATTTGGACAGGACTAAGCCTCTCAGGAAATCTGAACAGCTGCTAGTTGGCTTTGCTGCAGGGGCAGCGGGGAAGGCCATTTCAAAACAATCCATTTCTAAATGGATAGCCCATTGCATTCATTTCTGCTGTAAGCACCATGGAAAACCTACCCCACAGGGGTAAGATCACATTCCACCAGGGCTGCATCTACCTCTACAGCTTTTCTCAGAGGAGTCCCTACCAGGGACATTCTAGAAGCTGCTACCTGGAGCTCTGTAAATACCTTCACCAAGCATTACCACATGCCTGTCTTTTCCAAATCCAGAGCTGGCTTTACCACTGCAGTCTTGCAGGGCTTAATTGCTGGCCCTAATGCTCTCTAACTTCCTCCTCCCTTCCTTAGCTTTGGGAATCAACCCAAATGTGATGACTGCAAAGTGAAACATGAAGAACATAGCACAGTTGTGTACACTTACCATAAATGTAGATGTTAGAGTGTATTCACTGTTGCAGTCCTGGTTACCCTCCCTCCAGCCCCCTGACTTCTCAGCTCTGGGTTGGCATGTTATTCTGTTAGAGGACATGTCAGCCATTTGTGCTTGTTTGTCTGTGGATCCACCTCTTTCTTCACATTATAAGGTCACTACAATGCCTAAAAAGTGTCCTTCACATCAGACCTCCATGAAAATGTATTTGTTCTCCTTGGAACCTGAATTATATATTGGAGAGGTTGACTTTCTCTCCCCTTGGACATGCCTCTTCTGCTTCTTTAAAATTCTGTACATGGAAGACAATTTTGTTAGTGGCTTTGACTTCTGCTACAAGAGTTTGGAGTTGCAAGTTCTGGCATCTTCTCCACCATTCTTGATTTTTCATAAAGGTAGTGTTCCTCTTAGGACTAATCCTTGTTTTATGCCAAATATTGTGAATGAAATGTATTTAAATTAGTCCATTCAGTTACCAACATTTTTTTCCTAACCTTCGGGGGGGTGGGGGGGCTTTAATTACTGGATGATTCACAGACAGCTGAGATTCTGTTTAGACAAAACTAAGCTTTTCTGAAAATCTTATCAGCTGTTACATGAAAATCCATCTTGTTACCTTCAAATGAATCAGTCAATATTCAAATGGATTTCTCTTGCTAGGTCTTTTTGCTACATTTTTCTTGGGAAATCCTTCCAAACCCAAGTCAAAGCTCATTCTACTAGAGCCTTTTTCAATGGTCTGGAATCGAGAACTGCTTAGAAGCAGTCTTCTGGTCTTCCATACACACCTTTACTAAATACTACAAAATAGATTCATTTTCAAAACTGGTTTTGCTAGATCCATTCTTGAAGGTATTCTGGTCACCAGTTTTGCACCACAGTCATACGAATCAATGTAAAACTTTGGGAGTTTTCTCATTGTTGAGCAATACTCAACAACAGTGATCAAATAATGAACATATTCTGTTGTTTAAGAACATACCTTAACAGTAGATGCCCTGATAGATCTCTGTTGCAATCCATTCTCCCTTTTTCCTTTTCTTTTTGTGTTTCTTGGTTGAGATGAACCTACCCTTTCCCCTCTCTAGAGTGCTGATTTGAGTCATAATCCTGCTCTCTACTTAGTCTCATTCTACTCTTCCTGGGGCAAGAAAGTTCTGAGGAACTTTGCACCCATATGTCCCTTGCATACTAGCATGTAATCTCGTGCATAGAAGAAGGCTCCCAAACCTTGGTATACTGGCCTGTCATATGGTATTCTGAGCATGAGGCTTCCCATTAGTGAGCAATACTGCAACAGTTACCTATTCAGACATATATTACTGTAATTTCAACAACTGTACGTTCTGTAGGGAAAATCAACTTATTCTACATAAATCGTGCAGTCTTTTCCTCCCAAATAAATGTGGTCAACTCTGCATTATTAGTCATCCTTAACTGTGTGGCTCTAAAGTATTCCTTCAAATCCAGTAGTCCTAAACCACCTTGTTCTATGGAGAGAAACAACTTATCTCTCATTACTCTTGCCTTGTCATGTAAATTCCTTCAGTTCATTATTAAATATGGTGTACCATGTCTCATCTGATTGATTAAAGAAATACACCTGACCTGTATATAAAACTTAAGGGGCTACAACCATTTTTGCTGCTTGTATCATACTATCCATATCCACCATCAGGTGCTTCCAGCTTCAGTTTTTTTTTTATTTTATTTTTTGCTTTTTCTGTTCTCAAATATCATTAGCTGCCATAACAGAATCTTTTTTAATCAATACACTTGAATATATTGTGATATCTCCATAAATATGGATATTAGTAAAGTAATTCGTATGTAGATACATAGTTTACTGCTATAGCCTTTATCTTCATTAATTTTGTCATGGAAATACTTGAAACTGTCTCAAAATGTTCCACAGTGCTGAGATGTTCTTTTCTGGATTTAAATACCAAGTACTATCATCTGCCAATAATGCTAACTGTTCTTGTTTACCATACTGGTTATATCCTTGAATTTGAGAGTCCATTATATTCTTTGTCAATAGTTCTAAGTATAAAGCAAATAAAGTGGAAGAACATCCCTGCCTGTTTCCTCTGTATAAACACAGCTTGACAGAGAGAAACCCTTCCACCATAATTCTTGCCCCAATCCTTCATATATCCTTCTTATTAACCCTTTTGTTTATTAAGGAATGCAATTGCTTCCATTGCCCTACTCATAAAATCCCATCTGACTGTATTGAAATCTTTCTTTGCGTGAAATGCACCAACAATAATAGCATCTTCCTATACTGTGCTTTCTTCTGGATCATCATTGTTCTAATAATATGGTCAAATGTTTGCCTTCCCACCACAAATCTGCATTGATCCATATCTATCACTTTTGGCAAGACCCTTGCCATTTTCTTAGCTATTAATGGACATAAACTATTTATAATCATGGTTTAAAATTGACATTAGCTGGAGGCTTGGTCCTAAGGGTCTTTATCCTGTTTGGGTTATACAGCCAGCACAGCTCTCTTCTAAGTTGCTGACACTGACCCTCCGGTTAAAATATTGCTAAACAAAATTCTTTGGATTTTTTTTCACTTTCTTCCCTCCTAATTTCCAAAGTTTTACACTTTTTGTTACTGGAGATTTACCTGTTGATTATACATCACCATTTTATGTCATCCCTTCTTATCTTAGATATTAATTCTTAAACCCTGTCTTCCTCTAACCTTCTTTAAATATTTCCATGTGCACATTTTTCATGCTTTTCCCATTCCTCTGCTTTATACAGATTTTCAAAGAACTTTATAAAATACCTGTTAATACCTTTGTAAGATCAATTATTTTTCTCGTCATAGGCTGCCTAAGCTTGCCAATAACCCTTTCTACTTTATGTTGCCTAAGTCATTGTGCTGAGTTTTTGTGCTTTAGAGTTATTATAAAAATAACACAGCTCGTAGCCAGAATCCAGGAACAATAAAAGACACTTATTAAAACAACAAAAATTAATACGAATTGAGCGCTTTCATCCAATAAACCGGGGACTTCATCAGAATCAATCCATTAAGAAAATTCTTAATGGAGTGATTTTGATGAAGTCCCTGTTTTAGGGAATGAAAGCGCTCAATTCGTATTAATTTTTGTTTGTTTCTTAATGGAGTGATTCTGATGAAGTCTCCGGTTTAGGGGATGAAAGCGCTCAATTTGTATTAATTTTTGTTGTTTTAATAAAGTGTCTTTTATTGTTCCTGGATTCTGGCCACGAGCTGTGTTATTTTTCTTATGCAATACTTTAACCTTTGTCAACCCTTGAAATAATTCTTGTTAATAATTTCTCATATGTCTCCCTGTCTCATTTCAACTATATCTTTAAACTTTGTTTTGATTTTGTCTCACTCCCTAGCTATCCCATCTTTAGAAATGTCTGTCCGCTTTAGTAACTCTTGAATCATTTCTCCTACCCATTCTTTAAATGCCTCACTTTTTAATAGATAAGTAGGATAGTGCTATTGTCTCATTTTTTACTTCATTACTAAATGCATCTATATCTTAACCTTATAGTACTTGATCTGAAATAGTTATTGGATGAGTTTCATAGCTCTCAATTAAATATCCATGCTCCTGGGAAATATGATTTGTATCCAGTCTAGCCTTTATTGTACCTTGGGAAATAATGTGTAAATTCTGTCTGATTTGCTACACTGAATTTACATCTTCTGTTCCCAGTATTCTCATATATTTTTTAAGAAATTTACCTACTTTTATTATGTTTTCCTTTCTAGGTCTCTCTGTACATCCACATTGTTGCAAACCAGGTTCTAGTCCCCACCCATAAATGTTCCCTTCTGAAAGCCTATTTCTCCCAAACATCTCTTAAGCTCCATAGTGGTAGTTTTATGTGGAATATAAATATGTGCTAGTGTAATACTCCTTCCCTGCTAATAACCCCTACAAATATACCTTTGTTGTCTTTTCTCCTCTTCTATCAATATTGAAGATCCTCTAACTATTAGCATTATTGCACCTGCTTTCTTTTTGTTCCTCCTACTTCGTTGAATGTCCATTCTGAAATTCTTTCTTTGCCAAATTCACATTCATTTCTATTCAGGTGCGTTTCCTACTCTTCTTAATATAATTGAGTACACTGCTTTTTTTTCTGTACCACCAGTGCCATTTACATTCCATGTTAATATCGATAAGGCAGCCATTCTGATAAAAAGCTATTACTTTCACATATCCTGAATGACAGTTCATTTAAATATATCTACTTTCACATACTCTGCATGACGATTCTCTTGAATACGTATTTTCAGATTCGATCCTAATGCACACACTGCTTGGCAGCCTGACTTTGCATGCAGTGCTGTTTCTCATTTCTGTTTAAACCTGTGTCACATTTTTCCAGACTTTTTGTTTTGACAGAAACACTCCCACAACAACAACAACAAAAATATACATTTTAACCCTGTCAACCCCTTTTAACTAACAGTAAACACGCAAAATTATATACATTTTCCAAAAAAGGAAATTACCTCTCCATATACAGATGGCTTCACTCCACAGGGTTTATCTATTCTAAAGTTAGGTTTAATCATGCTATAAGTGCATGCCAGAATCTGTGTTCCCTCTTGTTCAGTTCCATCTTTCTGTGTTCTATCTCTGTTTCCCTCACAAATGTGAAAAAACAACCTGTATTCTCTCAGTAAGCTAACTTTTAGCTTTAAATAAACAAAATTATGCACTATAATGTTTAATACCTTGAAGTAGTAAGGTTGCTGGGGATGCAACTACGTGCAGAAGTATTCACTTCCCACAGTTAATAACTCAATTTATTTTCATAGAACTGCATGCTAGTTTATTTTATTTTACATTTGTTAACCGGGCTAGTCTAGCTGGATATATGTCCATTTTCAGTAGAGGCCCGAGGAGAAAAGCTCCACTCATACTATATTTCAATGGGACAATTTACAGAGTACATAATTAAGTACAAAGTGAATTATCATTTAGTAACATGAATAAACAAAAAATAAATATACATGAAGTATCTAAGGAACATACTATAAAAAAAAAATTGTTGTTCAGTAAAAAGCATTACAAAAATTGTTGTTCAGTATAAAGCATTATGAAAAATTAGGATTAGCAAGAAGGTTTCAAAAGAAATAAGAAGAAGAGAAGTAAAACAGGAGATAAGAAGGGAATAAAAAGGAGGAAGAGGGAAAGAAGAAATAGTCTGGAGAGGAGAAAGGTAAGAATGTGTATAAGAGGACAGGGGAGAGAGAAAGGAGGAGTAGGTTAGAGCATGAGAGGATAGTAACAGGGCAATAAGAAGTAGGAGTAAGTATATTTACTAAGTAAGGTGTAGAGTTCTAGTGGTGGAGGCGAAAGAAGAAATTAGTCAGGAGTCCAACAGGAACAGAGCCAGTGATTTTGGAAATACAGTTTGATTTTTTGTTTGAACAGAGGTAAGGAGGAGGTTAGAGTGATATCAGTGGGTAGCTGATTCCATATCCTTCCTATAGTATTAGTGAAAAGAGAGTCACCAGCTAGGTTATGGGACTTTACTGATTTAGTCATGAGTTTGGAAGAAGATCGAAGGGAGGTAAGATTATTGTAAGGGATTAAGAGTTGAGAAAGTATAGGGGTGTTATAAGGTTGATAGAGTATCTTGTGAGCAATGGTAAGTTGTGAGATCAAAAGACAGTTTTGTAGCTCAAGCCAGCCTAGGAGTTTTAGGTTGTGACAGTGGTGTGTTTTGAAAGGGTTGCTGGTGGCAAATCGGGCAATGCTATTATAACAAGTTGCAAGTTTATTTAGGTTGGCCTTCTTAAGGTTAGTGAAGATTGGTGAGGCGTAGAAGAGAGTAGATATAAGATGGGAGTGGGCAATAGTAGCTCTGGTAGAAGGTGTGAGAAAAGGTTTGATACGGTATAATGATCCTATTTTTTATTAACAGTTTTGATGGTGTTATTGATGTGTTGATCAAAAGTCAGATTGTTGTCGATGGTAATTCCTAGCAGTTTAGTTGTTGTGTCAGGAGAAATAACAGTAGTGTCATTAGACAAAATGTTGAAGTTTAAGGGGAGGCTCGAGTGGTAGGAGTGAAAAGGAGAAGTTTTGTTTTTTTAGCATTAAGGAGGAGGTATCGTCTAGTAAACCAAGTTTCTACAGTGTTAAAGGTAGTTTGAGTTAGAGACAGTAGTTCTGTGGGGGTGGATGCTGAGCAAATGATTGTTGAGTCGTCAGCATATTGGATGCAGGTAGCTTGAGGGATGACTGTGTTGAGATCGTTTATGTATAGGGAGAAGAGAAGTGGACCTAGGATAGAGCCCTGTGGAACTCCAATTGAAACAGGCAATAGAGAAGAGATATGATTGTCCCAAAGGACGGCTTGATGTCTGTTGTTAAGATAGGAGGTAAACCATTTTAAAGCCAGGTTATCAAATGAGAGGGATTTAAGTATATTAATAAGGGAAGAGTGGTTCACCATGTCAAAAGCTTTGGAGAGGTCAATAAATAGAGCAGATGAGAAGATGTTGGAGTTTCGATAGTTGTTGATAGTATCTATGAAAGAAAGGAGGGCAGTGGAGGTGCTATGGTGGGGCCTAAAGCCATGTTGACAGTTGGCAATTATGTTGTGAGAAGAGAGATAATGTATGAGTTGCTGATGAATGCATTTCTCCATAATCTTAGCAAGAGGAGAGAGAAGAGCAATAGGTCTAAAGTTAGTAAAGTCAATAGAGTTTCCACCTTTGTGTAGTGGGATGATATGAGAGATTTTCCATATATCTGGTATGGTTCCTTCTTGGATAGTCCTATTAATGAGTAAAGATATAGGGTATGCAATCTGTTTAGTAGCCTTTTGAAGAAAGAGAGAGGGGAGTTTGTCAGCAGAGGGGGTACAGGGTTTCAGTTTAAGAATAAGCTTATAGATGAAGGAGGTAGAGATTGGATGAAGAGTGAAGTTTTGGGATGAATCCATAAGATTATTTGGAGGGTAAAAGTTATTGGCGTTCAGTTGTCTAGCAAGAGATTGAATGGTTTCAATAAAAAAGGTGTTGAAGGCGTTAGCAGTATGGCTAGGGTTGTCTGGGTTTGCGTTTATAGGGGAGGGAGTTTTAGCTGAACCAGGAGAAAGGAGTTTATTGATTGATGACCAGAATTGTTTTGGCTTGTATAATTGGGTTGTTTGAAGATCACAGTAATAGTTCTTTTTGTCAGAGATTATTGCTTTTTTTGCGAGATTTCTAAGTTTGCAAAAATGATGAAAATCAGAGGTGATTCTGTGGTGTCTCCATTTGGCCCAAATTTTATTTTTATTGTGAATTAGTTTCTTTGTTTCCTTAGAGAGCCATGGGGCTGTATTAGACTTCATTCTAATAGAGCGTGTAGGGGCATGTTTATCCAAAATGGAAAGGAAGGTTGAGTTAAAGAATGATACTGCTTCATTAAGAGGAAGTGATTTTAAGAGTTTCCAGTTACATGTTTCGAGATCCTTTTGAAACAAATCACTGTTAAAGTTTTTGGTAGAGCGTATTATTCTAGTGTTAGGAAGGTTTAGATAGTCGGTCTTTACTCTGGAGATATAGGTTAGGCAGTGGTCACTGAGGTCATCGGGCAAAGTTCCTACTTTGTAAGAGACATTAACTTTGTTTATAGGTATCCAGTCTAAGATACTCTGTTTCTTATTTGGTTTATTAAACCTAGTTGTGGTGGTAATGGATTGTGTAAAACTATATAGGTTTATATGACAGGAGGGATTGTTGCTACTAATAGTATTCCAGTCTATATTAAAGTCGCCCAGAATTATAGTTTCTTGGGGGAAGTTTGTGGAAGTCCAGCTGAGGAAGTTTTCTAAGATTGGTATGTTGTTGCCTGGAGGTATGTACATACAGATGATGTAAAGGGCTTTTTGAGCATTTAACTGAAGTTTAGTGATGATGGCTTCAACACTAGGATCTTGGGTTGGGCAGGCTGGGAGGGTGGAGATGCTAAGATGGTTCTTAAATAGAATAGCCACACCACCACCTTTACGCTTAGTACGATCAAGCCTATGTATATTATAGCCTTGGGGTATAATTTCAGTGTCTTTGGTGGCTGGCTTTAGCCAGGTCTCTGAGAGGCACAGAATGTCAAAGTGGTGAATATCTAACAGGGCATGTAAATAGGGTACTTTGTTATTTATACTTCGTATATTTAGATGACCTATGAGAAGGGTGTTATTGAGGTTAGGCTTAGATACTTGAGGGGAGGGATTTGATGGGCCTGGATTGGGGTGAATATCACCATCTTGTAGGGTTGGAGTATAAGGTCTGGGTGTGAGATTACTTTTAAGAGGGGTTAGTTGTTTCATTTTTTTTATCAGAGGGAAAGGTGTAGGTAAGATGATAGTGCCTATGGAATTTGGGAAGGTGATAGCTAGGGGAGGATGTGGAATTTAAGAAGGAGGTAAGAGAGGTGTGGAAGATAGCTGTATGTTTATTTATAAGTTCTGGCTGGTAAATAAGTGGGTGTTCAAAGAAGATAAGAAGGTAAGAAGAATAAAGAGAGGTACAGAATAATGATAAGAATATTACCATGGTGGGTGTGTATGGAGCCATTTGTAGGAGTGGTGAGGTAAGGGAAGTTATAAGTTAATTGAGCAAGAGAGGGTGAGAGAGGAGAAAGTTTTAGGTAAAGTACAGGGAGGAAGGAAGGAAAGAAGTAGTGTGTGGATATGAAGGGGTAAGAAGAGAGAATACAAAGTGTAGGTATAGAGACTAAAGGTATATAAGCAGAAGGTCAGGTGTAGAAGAGGAGAGAAATTAGTTATAGGAGAGTAGGAAGGTTGTAGGAGTAGAGAAAGAAGAGGGGGTGGAAGAGTTTGTATGGATGGGAGGGGTTAAGTTTTTGGCGGGAAAGAGCTGGAAGGGATGTTTGAGTAAGTGGGTGTGGTTAGGGAAGTATAAGGTTAGGACCCCTGGGGGTGGGTGGGAATTGGGGGTAGGAAGGGGAGCGGAGTGAGCCCGTAGGAAACGGAGCGGACACAGAAGAGAGAGAGGAAGGAAAAAGTAACAGAGAAAGTTAGCAAAGAGAAGGTTTGAGATAGAAAGGGAAGGGGGAGTGGGTCACAGAGCACTTCAGAGATGGAAAGGAAAAGGGGTGAGAAGGTGAGGGTAGGAAGAATATGGAAGGGAAATATCCAGTTCTGTAGGTCTTGGAGTGGACAGAGTGATACCTACTGGACACAGAAGTCAAGGTACAGAGAGGAGTCACAAGGTTCAGGGGTAGGAAAGAAAAATGACAAACACTACTGGGAGGAGAGTACAGGCTAAGTACAACACTAAGGACAGAGAGAGGAAGATTAAACAGAGTAAGGGGTATAGGGGGGGCTGCTGCTAGGAAACTAGGTGGGAGCAAACCAAAACAGCACAAGATAAAAATTAGGAAGAGACCATAAACAAATTAAGTAAACATACTCTCTTAGAGCTTTAGGTAGTGAGTTTGTAGAAGAGTGCAGGGTCCAGAGCTTTCAAGGGTTGTATGCAGAAAGTACCCTCATATAGTGGAGAGGAAGTTCAGCCCAGGCAAACAGATGCTGGGTTAGGCAGGAGAGTTAGCTAGAGCAGGAGAAAAAAAAGGGGGAGATAATAACAACAAGTAAGTAAAATACAATACTGACAAACTAAAGCTGTAACCAGACACACAGATACAGTAGACTAATCCACTGCTCTATGTCATACCACATTACAATACAAGAAAATATGCAATTTAGGCAATGCTCATTACATAGAAAACACAGATTGAGGATTGTAACAGTTAAATCATGTGCATATCCACAATAAGAAAGGTGCAGCAGTCTGGGTCAAAACACCAGGTATAGTTAGATCTCTATACATATTCTAAACAGTTTCATGGAAGCACAAGGTATTTCCTCATAGTCAGGAACATTGATCCGTACTGTAGTAAGGAGAAGGTGCCGAGTATAGGGAGGCCAAGATGCAAGTATGGCCTAAGGCCAGTCTACACGTGTTAGGCCACTTCCTATACTAACACACAGTTCCCATAAAACAAGTGAGGCAGGGCCTAATACAGAGTAGATACACAATAGTAACCCAAACAGAGAGGAATTGCGATAATAATGTAACAAAAAGCTGGGGTCATAAGTTACCCATAAAAAATCATCCTCGGAGGGGTAAGGGTGGGGTCAGGAGGCACTGAATAGCCTAGCAAAGATCGCTAATGACTACTCATCAGCGTGTACTGTTGGACATAAAGTATAAGGCTGACACGCTAACTCTGCTTAGCCTTTACAGAGTAAAGGTTACGACCAGCTAGGTCGCATTGTGAATGAGAAAACAGTGCACAATTCTCAGCAAATAGAGCAGCTGAAATAACAGCACTTGTACTTCACAGTCAAGGACAACAAATAGCTCAAAAAGCCCAAAAGAAGCAACTTAGTTCAGCAGTTAGATATGAACCAAATATTAATGATGCAAACAGCAGTCGCTTAATGGCGACAGCAGAAGACATAGAAATCCACAGCCCAGAACACTTTAAGAAATAACTAAGAGCAGTAACTCAATCAGTAAGCAGCAAAATAACGCTACATGTTCTAATGTACATGAAGTATCAGGCTGACATGCTAACGCTGCTTAGCTGTAATTGATAAAACAGTACACAATCTCAGCAGTATACCTGCTGAAATAACAGCATTTGAAATCACAATCCAAAGGCAATATACAACTTAAAATGCTCAAGAGAAGCAACCTCGCTCAACAGTTAATATAAAGAATAAACTAAGGATCCACATGGCAGTCGCTTAACCGGCGACAACAGATAAAAAAGCAATTCACAGCACAAAATACTTTAAAAACAGAACTATGTGCAGAAGGTGTTATTCACCGTTCACCAAGTCAAAAACAGAAGCCGCATACACAGTGCAATGTAAATGCGATCAACATGAAGGTGAATTTGGCGAGTAAACCCAACAACAAACAAACGCTAACATATTAGCGGCTAAGGGAAGGCAGCGAGTGCAAAATACCATTTAATAAGTAAAACAAACAAACGCTAACATATTAGCGGATAAGGGAAGGCAGCGAGTGCAAAATACCATTTAGTAAGTAATATATGTTAACATAGAGTATTACAAGGGAGGATACAATTAAAGACCAAATACATACACTTGCGATACCTATTTAGCTAGGAGAGCTCAGCCACAGTCGCACAGCAGCAGCGAGGTAGGATACGGGTAAAGATGGCGTCCTGGGGATAGGGAGGGATTTTAAGACCTCGCAAAGGAAGTACCTGGGGGGGGGGAGTAAGGAATAGGTGAGAGCAAGGTAAGAAACGGAAGGGGAGTATACTAACGAATGGAGGAGAGGAGAAGACAGTCCCAAAGAGGCGAAGGTAGTCCCAATAGTTAGATATAGGGTATAACTACAGTAAGAAGGAGGGACCTAGGTAGGAAGATATACAAGAGCAGGAGATCGAGAGGAGGAAAGCAAAGTAGGAAAAGATAGAGCCAGATATTCGTGAAAGTGCCACAATAAAGAAAATGGCCACAAGCCTAGATGCAGCCAAGGCAGGGAGAGACACTGGGAAGGATGAGGTATATCAGAGAGGCAGAGCGCTACTCCAAGCACAGAAGAGAGAGAGGAAGGAAAAAGTAACAGAGAAAGTTAGCAAAGAGAAGGTTTGAGATAGAAAGGGAAGGGGGAGTGGGTCACAGAGCACTTCAGAGATGGAAAGGAAAAGGGGTGAGAAGGTGAGGGTAGGAAGAATATGGAAGGGAAATATCCAGTTCTGTAGGTCTTGGAGTGGACAGAGTGATACCTACTGGACACAGAAGTCAAGGTACAGAGAGGAGTCACAAGGTTCAGGGGTAGGAAAGAAAAAATGACGAACACTACTGGGAGGGAGAGTACAGGCTAAGTACTTAAATATTAATTATAATGTTTTCTATACAAATAATTTCAGAACACATTGTTCAGACCTTTCTTGATTAATTGCTTTCACCTACAGACTCGTTGTCTCCAACTAAAAACATTTGCTGATGGAGAAAAAAATGCTAATAACTTTACAAATGCAAGAAAAGACTATATAGTAGAGATCATTCAGAGCACACTGGTCAGGCCTCTCATGACAAATGCCTTGCACCTGTTTTATTCCTTGTCTTAGCGGAAACATATACCAATGGAAAACTAAACATCTCTTTCCAAATGTTAGAAAATTACATTAAATATCTCTTATCTGCAGGGTAAACCAAGAACATTAGTCTAGACTTCTACCTGTACAAAAATGGGAAATTATTGTATGTAATCCACCTATAATATAGTCAGTACACTTTTGCATCCCTCCCCCGCAACCCAAGAGCCTAAAATTGCATTGGTTATATCCTTTATCTTATTGCAGTGTAAAGCCCGTATATATATATATATATATATATATATATATATATATATTAAAGTCAAGAAAAAAAATGCTTGTTTACATGAATATCATTAGAATAAATAACAGTCACTGATAAGATCCCCCTCCTCACATTTAACATACCTTTGCATTCTGTACAGAATTACTTTACAGTATAACATGTAATTTACTCCAGAAAATTGACTATACAGATGTCAAGAACAGAAGCTTTTTTCAACTTATATTTACATCGTCAGACCCTTCTTAGTCCTTCTAAATATTAATGAGTGGAAGTTATGCTGTAGAGTTTCTCCACCAATTTAACAAACCCAACAAACTTCCGTCTTTTTCAGCCACTTCTTGAAGCAGCACAGTTTTCATGTGTATGGAAATGACTATTTACATTTTGTCTGTTTTGTTCACTGATTTCACATTATTGCTGATTTTTCTACTCATAGTCGTGATCTTTCAACATTGATCTGTTTTCCAAGTCCAAGGTACTCCTAAGATTTGTAGTCAGCTCCTGGGCTTTTTTCTTTTGTGCCATCATTTTCCTTTGGAACAGTGGAAAAGGTTTCACTGACAAATTCTGTGTACGAGTTCCATTGTTATCAGAAGAATGAGAAGCAGTCTCACTCTGCTCACTCACTCTTTGTTGGCTAAACTTTATTTCCTCCTTAGCCTGTTCTGTATTCAAAAATGCCTTTGCTCCTCCAGGGGAAAAAATTCTAAAGACAGCTAAGTATGTAGCATTTTGAGTCTTACACCTGCCTCTCAACATCTTCGGATTGCAGGGGTGAACTTGCTTCTCTTCTGCCTTGTGTACAGTGAATAATTGATCTGAAGCTGTCATTTTCATTCATTCGTGAACAAATGGGTTCAGATCTGATCCTGGAATCTCGCTCGGCCACTTCCTGGAGATTCTAGAATCCAAATTTCTAGCTCCTCCCATGCCCATAATGCCCCTGACCACTGTGTTACATCAGATCTCATTTGCCACTCTTCAGGTTCGGATGGGATTATGATCTCTCAAGCTTGTTGTGGGTTTAGTGAGTGCAAAAATGTATCTGTCTTCTCTTCAGATATAATTTCCCTGTTATTAATAGTATCTCCCTTACCTCTCTTCTAAACTTTCTAGCTACCAAAATTAAGATTTTTTTGTAATCATTATTATCATTGTTGGTAACCTTTCATCCCGTTACCTCACTTTGACCAATTTTCTAGTCTTACCATTGTTGGTATATATCTTTTCTAACTATTATTAAAAAAAAGAAAAACTTTTCCTTTCTCCCTTCTTTGTATGTTTCTATCACGTGTTGCTTACGGTATGGCTGAAAAGCCTACTGGATTCAAAAAGTACACTTTCTGTGGGCATAAGATCCCCAACTCTGATGCCCACAGGGAGTGCGTCTGTTGTCTAGGCCTGGCAGACTTGGACACCTTCTGCTCAATTTGTGAAGCGTTTAATGCCAAGGGCCATCAGTGTTAGGAAGAACAAGCTTGTTTTAAAAGGTCTCCTTCCAGCTTCTGCGCCATCTACTTGTACTTCATCGTCAGGTGCTCAAACCCCTCTCATAAATCCAAGGAGCCTGAGGAGCACCGAAAATGCTCCCCTGAAGACAGTACATGCTTCTGAGCCTCCTAAGAAGGTTTCAGAGAGTTCGGATTTGAAGTCTACTTTTGCCAAGTCTTCTCTGCTCCTTAGCCCAAGGTTTTCCCTGGAGCTGGTATCTCTAAGGTTAAGGTATCCTTTTCTTCAGGAAACTCCTAAAAAATCTTCCAGGCCACCTTTCACTTTTTCCTTCATTAGGTCCTCCCAAAGTATTTCTTAGGGAGAGGTGGATAGGATGATGAGAAAATTCCATAGAACTCGGATCTAGATGGGGGTCTTGCTGTCTCCATCTCCTATTGGATCCGTGAGCCTTAAACTTCTTTCCAGCTTGTTATTGCAACTTCTCCAATCTGACCTACCATTTCAGAGCCCACTGATCTGAGACCCCGAGAGTTGAACTGTCGGATCCAAAGATTCTTCTATCTTCCACTCTGGTGACTTCCGTAATTCGATTGACTGTTATCCGTCTGGAACACAATGATTCTTGGAGCTGATGTGTCAGCATTGGATCTGAGCAGTTGACTTTGACTCCGAGCTTTCAGAGCCGTCACTTCTCGGGGCTTCAGAGTTGGACAGCTCAGCTCAGCTCCAACTCCTTCCTTGGAGTGGAGAGTCAGGAAGGGCCTTGGATTGTCTGTGCCAAGAGTCTCGGCTCCAGTTAGATTGTCCTCTGCTTCTCCTGGTCCTTCCCCCTTCGAGTTGGGGAAGAGGGTTTTCCTCTCACCCCAGATCAGTAATGACTCTTGTGCCTTTGGATCCATTCCCTGTTCCCTCTTCGGATCCTGTGTGTGTGAGTCTACTCATCCTACACCTCAGGGACAGCCAGCCTGTATAAGCTTCCAAGCAGATCCTGCCAGGGAACTCCTCACATCTTCCGAGACCTTTCCAGAACACCCCTCTGAAGAGGTTCCTTGGAAGAGGTGGTGCATGAGGAGATGCTTGGATTCCCTGCAGGAATCCCTCACAGAAGATACCAGTTTTGATGAAGGGGAAGAGTTCCCTAGATCTCCACATTTGGATGCCTCATTTGGAGACATCTTAGAGTTCCTTCATCATAAAGGTGGTTGGTCTTCCCACATCCTTCCCAGGAGGAACCATTGTTTTTGGAATCCTTCGGGTCTGGACCATCTATGTCTTGGCCTCCCCCCTCCCCTGTGGATGAGCTTATAGACCTTGTCTCACACAGGGTATGGGAGAACTGAACTCTGTGGAACCGATCCCCAAATGCCCAGACAATTTTGAGCACCCCCTCTGACAGGCAACAGTGGACCAAGGGGATCCCTGTAGATGCCATGGTTGCTGTGGTGGCAGCCACTAAAAAGGAGCTGAATTGAACAGAGCTCCACCATCCATCCTCCTAATAGGGAGTATAGGGTGTTGGACAGATTTGGGAAGCAAGTGTAAGCTTCATCGACCTTTAAATAAAGTTCCAAAGGAGGAAAAGGTGCCAATATTCAACACAAAACTGAAACCAAAAAATAAGCACCTGGATAGTCGTTTTACCCGAAAGAGCTTGCTGTGTCTAAATAAAACTCTTTCGAGTAAAACGGCTATCCAGGTGCTTATTTTTTGGTTTTAGCTTCACCTTTACCTTAAAGTCGCTGGATTACTTGACAGATTTCACTAGGTTACAGAGGGACTTAGTTAAGAACTCTTTAACTCTATTCCTGGGTTGATGTCCGCAGAGGAACAAAAGTCTTTTTTCTCATGACTGGCCCACCCTGCAGTCCATTACAGTGTATCTATGAGGTAAATTATGCATGCAACTGAAGGTCCCTCTTGGGTGGTCAGTTCAGGCATAGCCATTAGGAGACATGCCTGGATGCATTTGTGCGATTTTTGCAGAGCCATTCAATGCTTCATTCATCAACACTCTATTTGATGGATCCTCTTTGTTTGGGCCAGTGGTTAGAGACACTTTCCTGCAATGAATAAGATGAAAAGACCTTGTCTGCCATGGGAATCTGCTTTTTTACCCTGCAGAGACCCTTTTCTAGGAATTAACATGGTGGTAAAAAGTTGTGGATCTGAAGTTGTCGTTTTCATTCTTTCCTTTTCTATGGCTTCACCTAGTATGTCCGCCTTGGGCACTTAATCCTAGTCCAGACCGGTCACCCATCAGGGGTGTTTCATTCAGATATGGCAGGCCTCAACTTGACCACATGGTTTCTCCAATTCCAATGATGGCTAGACATTCCAGGCTTTCCTCCCCAGTTCGTCAAATTCTTTTTTCATCTCACAAACCTTTGAATAGGAAGATTTATGGAAGTAAATGGAAGTGGTTTTCTTTTTGGGATAATCAGACAGAGTTAGATCCTTTCACTGCTCCACTCCCTGCTGTTTTAGATTTCCTTGCCTCCATCTTTCAAAGTGGGGTAAGTTTCTCCACCATCAAGGTTCAGTTAGCCATCTCCAACTACCACATTAGAGATAATGATTCTCCTTTGGCTTCATCTAAGTTATGTAAGGCCTTTCTCAAAGGTACTTTCTTACTTAGACCTCCAATTAGGGACCCCACTCCACCTTGGAACCTGACTTTGGTATGACAGATTTTTGTGCATTCACCTTTTCAACCTTCAGTTAAAATAGACCTTAAGTTTCTGTCTTGGAAAACAGTCTTTCTGGTGGCCATAACTTCAGCAAGACACATTTATGAGCTCCAAGCACACTCTTTGAAACCGCTGTATTTGATTTTTCGCAAAGATAGAATAACTTTATGGAATAATCCTTCCTTTCTACCAAAAGTTGCCTCTGAAACAAATATCAATCAAGTGATTAATTTAACAGTTTTCTTTCCCAGATTTGAAAGTAAAGGAGAACATACCCTTCATCTCTTAAATGTACATAGGTAGCTTTGCTTTTACCTTCACAGGACTGAGGAATTCAGAAAGCCAATCAGTTGTTTGTCTCCTTCTCTAGCAATAAGATGGGAAAACCAGTCACCAAAACTACACTAGCCAAATGGCTAACAGATTGTATTTCTACATTTATTTCTTGAAAGGTCTAATCTTGCCAAGGCAACCAAAAGCACACTCAACTAGGTCAATAGCCACATCAGCTGCTTTTTGGGCTAGAGCCTCCATTGATGACATTTGTGCATCTGCCACATGGTCTAATGCTCATAGTTTTATTGCTCATTACAAATTGGACATCATCTCTAGAAACAAATCTCCATTCGGTTCTGCAGTTGTCCGGAACATCCTTCCAGGAGACCACCCAAATTTACTGTAACTGGGGACTCTTGTCTCATTCATTGAAGAATGAGCAGATATGACAACATTGGCTGTAAAAGTTATGTACTCATTATCACTATGCATCTGTGTTGTCCATTTTCATTTTTCCTCAACCCCCTTCCCCTTATCCATGTCTTTGGGAGAGACCAAACAGAATTGTTGCTAGGAACCATAGTTCCTGTTTGAAGTCCTGATCTTTCAGCTATCACTTTTCTGTCAAATTGATGATGATATACTTTGTTGTGACATTGTATAATAGCAACAAACTCAATCTAAGGTAACACAGTGGTTAGGGGCATTATGGGTAAGGGAGGAGCTCGAGAGTCAGATTCTAGAATCAAGAGAAAGTGGCTGAGTTGGATCTGAGCCCATTTGGTGAGAAAGAAGGAAAATAGACAACACAGATGCATAGTTATGGTGAGTACATAGCTTTTATTTTTCTGCAGATATGCTGATGTCCATATTTTTTTTACTTTTCTCTTCTTCCAGAGTTTTGCCAGGATCAGCTCATTCTGCTGGTATGAATATATCTTTATATTGAAAGCACTTCTGAAAACTAAACTGAAACAAAAAAAGAAAAAATATCACTCAAAATAAATTCAAACCCTCTGATGTGTAAATAAGCTTTTGTTCCTTTAATTTTCTGGAACTTCTTCAGAAAGAAGTTGTTCCAGCACATTAAAGGAATGAAAGCTTTATTTTATTTGAGTGATATTTTTTTCTTTTTTGGCTTCAGTTTAGTTTTCAGAAGTATTTTCGGTGTTTAGTATTTTCTTCTGGTGATTGTCTGTTTTTATTTGCATGAATATATCTTTGTTTATATGGAAGCTTTTTCACTGACGTATTTGGTTTATATGGAAGCTTTTTCATTGATGTATTTGGAGCATAAAAGCTGCTTGCCCTTTCAGTTAACAAATCCATCTGTGGATTACCAATTGAGTTGCTTATTTATGCTTGTGTGCTTTCATAAAGTTAGTGCACTCTATTCCTTCCAGTTCTGTTGGTATAGCAGAAAATCTGAAGTTTTCTCTGCATGCTGTCTCTTCTAGCGTTACTATTTTGGAAACAGTTCTTGAGAAGCCCCACAATGAGCCAGTATTTCTTACATTTCAACCTCTGACTTCTTCAGTTTTTTTCATGCCATCTGAATAGCTACTTAAAACTTTTAATATTTCCAAACTTTTATTATTTGGCTTTGTGTTCCTACAATGCCTCACTTATTTTAAACACCTCTGGATGCATTTCATTTATTTTTCCTGTAAATTATTGGAACCTGTCACCTATACCAAAGCTAAAACATGAGCAGATTTTTTGCTGAACAGCTATAGGGCTCTTTCCAACCCACATTTTTTTTTCTTTTCCTTTACTAGTTGAGTTTCTCTTCCTTTCTCCAGATTTCTTCTTCAATGACATCCAGACAGCGTAGTGACTGATCAGGAACTGAATTTTGCCCAAATTGTTAACTTTTATTGTTTTTTTCTTTTATACCACACTGCCCCATTTATGTGATGTATAAAGCCATGTAACAGTGGCATTACTTCATGATTGAGTTTTCTGTTTTATCTTTGATGTGGCCTACTGTAGAAAATGTTACCCTGCGTAGATTACATAGTAGAAGCTGGATACTGTGTGTGACTTGCCCTATATTTATGTATGTCTACCATATTGTCTGTTGTAGTAGGTACTTTAGACTTTGTGAACTCAGTTGAATCATGATGATTTTGTATGTGGCCCTGGATGTATTATTTATTTATTTTTTTAACCGGGTAATGTCCGGCTGGGCACGGGGCCCAGTTTCAGTGGAGACCCGGGGAGAAAAGCTCCCAAAACATAAAGTAGAACAAGTTAATCATTTCAATAAGAAGAAAACATCATATAACAAACTAAATCTAGTAACAATATTTACAAAGTGTTAGTCATGTTTGAGATGTTGTACAGATTGACACAATAGTAAGTATTCTTTGAGTACAGTATCCAGTATTAGTGATTGTTTTGATGGGCAGTATGGTACCTGGGGGTGAGATTTTTGCCTGAGAGCCCCAAGGTGTGGGGTTCAGTCTTGAGTCCCAGATGTTGTCTTTTTTGGAGTTTTCATGTTGATCTTGTTTTTTTTAATTTCTCCAATTCTTTAGGGCTTCTAATACCATGATGGGAATGGACCCCATTCCTAAGTCAAAGTATGATTCAAGTTCATGAAATTAGTATTATTTCAATCTTTGACGTTAGCCAGAAGTGCTCTTCGCAGCATCTGCAATGTGCCCAATAATGACTCCTACTGCAATTCATACGGAGTTGCATGTGTCAGTAACATATCTAAGTACCATTGTAAATTCTTTTTTTTACAAGACCTGTTGCTCCTACTACAATTGGAGCTGTCTGAGTATCTTTCTTCCACACTGCCCTTGTTTCTGCTTGCAGATCCTGATATTTTATGACTTTGTCTCTCTCTCTCTATGTAAGACACAGTAGTCACTGGGTGTAACAATTTCAGTGATCAATGCTACTTTTGTCTTTTCATGGTCTACTGTATCTGTTTTTCTCACATTTATTTTTGAAGTGTTGGTAATGGGTGATCCAAGTGTTATAAATTTCATCATTTTCTGTAATATTTTGAGGCTCATGTTTCCAGTGTTTGTCAGCTACTTCAATATTATTATGTTTACATAATCCATAATTCACAGTCTTGCCTTTCAATATACAGTCCTTCTACCATTAGTATATCACAACCAGGAACCAGATGTGCAACTGTCTCCAGTTCTGTTACAAAACCTGCATTTGTCTGTCTCCCCCACACGTTCAATAGAATTTGTAGACCAATATGTATGTAGTCCACTATCTTGGACCACCAATATGTACCTTATGTCTTCTGGTTTAAATTCACCTGTCCTTAACAATTCCTGTGGCCAATCCTAATCAACATGAGGTTATTCCAAGAGATTTCCATACTTGCAGCTGTATTTATACATTTTCCACATTTCTTGCCTTCTCATCTGATCCTTCACTTTATATTCTTTCTTTTGTTTTTTTGGCACATTCAGTTGCCTGATTTTTATCTACTTCTAGTTTCATCTCCATTTCCACTTGACACAGATATGCTTCTGCTAAAGTAAGCAGGAAAATCATCTTAGACTTATTCTCTTCATGTTTCAAAACTGTCACCAAGTTTGGGTCTTGTGAGGTCAGCAGATATGTATGCAGTCCCATGACTGCAGATCTATACATATAATCAGTTTTGTGGAGGCCCATACCTCCTTCAGAATGGGGATATATAGTCTTGGTATACACTGTTTTTTATAACTCATTTGATGAGCATGAAGCAGCCTTCTTGTTTTCCTGTCCAACCAATCCAACACCTTTGGGACTCCAAGACTCTTAAGTTAGGACAGGAAGAGCAAACTGTTTTATGGTTTGGACTTTGTCCCTAAATGTCAACACTCTTTTCAGTATTAATTTTAGTATTTTTCTAAAATAATCTTTACTAAGTTTTATTCACATTTGTTCTTGTTTTATTGTTTATCCTTCATCAATTCCCAAATATTTATAAACTCCCTCTTGCTCAAGTTCTGCTATATCATATTCCTGTCCTGAACTGATGTTTTCTTGGTGCTGCAGCTTTCCTGCTTTAAAGGCTGCTTTTGAACATTTATCAAGACAAATGACACTCTTATGTTGTCTGA
Organism: Protopterus annectens; assembly: GCF_019279795.1. Classification (NCBI taxonomy): domain Eukaryota; kingdom Metazoa; phylum Chordata; order Ceratodontiformes; family Protopteridae; genus Protopterus; species Protopterus annectens. The sequence goes on from NC_056731.1 coordinate 1,599,450,046, forward strand.
AAAAGTTTTGACCACTTGCAGTTGTGCTTTCAGTTTTGCATCTGATGAATTATACAGTTTTAAATTATCTACAAAAAGGAGGTGAGAAGTCTTTACACTTTGTTGTTTTCTGGTAGCCAAATTGTAACCATGACCTAATCTGTTAAGTAGACAGCTTAATGGGTTAAGGGCAAGACAGAATGGCAGCGATGAAAGTGAGTCACCCTGGAATATCACCCTTTGAATTTTTATCCCTGGAAAAATAATTTGTCCTTTATCATAGATTAACTGCAAAGTGGTTTGCCACTGTTTCATGGTTGCTATAATGTAATCGATCAGTGTAGTATGTGTCTTATACATTTTTAAGCACTCTTTTTTCCATGAATGTGGGATACTGTCATACCTCCCAACTGTACCGAATTACTTGTTTTTTACCAAGTTTTGGGGTGAAATAATGGGGTGCCACGATTCCTGAGTGGCACCCCTTCATTTCCGACTTTTTCCCAGCTTTTTTTTCTGCTTTTTGTTGACGTTATCACGTGCGTAATGATGTCATCTCTGTCAGCCTGTCGGAATTGAGCTCAAGGGCTCATGTACAACTGCATTTTCAGCTGGCTGCCTCCTTCTGTTTGAATCATCTGCCAGCAGGAAAGGGTACTGTAGCGTGTATGTGTAGGATGATCAAACATGCCCATTGAACTGACCAGAGAGAGCTTAGTGCAGAGGAAGGGGAGCTTCTTGAAGCACTGGGAATGGATGCACATTAAGACAGGTGCAATCTTGTGCAGAGATCTTGATGTTTTATATTTGCTTTATGGTGTTTTGCATTGTGGGTATTGATTTAAAATTATAATTGTCGTATGTACAGACCAGTTGTTAGATTAGTGATAGGGCTTTCGGTGTTAAGGTTGGAGAGATGACCATAAATGCAGAGAGTAATTGCTGCACGTACAGAGTAGTGGTTATATTGCTAGACTTTAGGGGAGGTTGTCGCAGTATTAACTCATCACGTTGGTTGGACTGGGTATGCGGTTCACAGTCTATTATATTGCCACTTTTAACAATAGACGCTTTCAAACTACAAAATGGTGTTCAAGCCTTATTTTAACTTTCTGCGGTGTGTTAAAGACCGTGTTTACATTTTCTGTTTTTTTTTTCTAAGCACGTTATTATAATGAAAAAAAAGTCGTCCAGTATTCTGTATGTTGTATATTTACTATCAAAGCTGCACCATTCTGTTTGCCCTTTTATGAACCGTTTGTGGCATCATTATTTAGGAGGGGAATAACGAATTAGTTGTGGGATGATTGCCATATAATTCCATTTTGTTTGCCAGCTGCATGTGATCGGAGTGCCAGGCCGGCATACCGCTTGGAACACAGGGAGTAGCAGTATCTACTACTGCATGGGCGATGCCCCTTGGCTTCAGTTGATCGGCTTTTGCTTTAAGGATAGCCAAATGTTTTTTAATCTGCTTCATTAGTGAATGTTGTGTTTTGTCTTTACTTGGGAACTACACTTTATTAATGCCTTCTGATTTTTTTGATAGCAAAATTAAAGCAAATGTGTGGAAAGACTTGTATTCCCAGGATGCAGTTAGTTGTGTTGCCGACTATTACCTGTGAACTTTGAACAGCCACTTCCATCATTTTTAACGGTTTCTGTTTTGTATAGCAAAATACCGGCTGGCGATTTGGGTCTGGTTCGACTTTGTGATATGCAAGCCTTTGTCCCTAGTCCATTAATAAGGGTAGTCCCTTGTACTAATGACAAGTATTTTTAGTTCTTTACTTTGTAGTGTAATACTCTGTAACCATTTGTACTGTCAGCCACACAACCGGACAAGCGAGCTGACCCATGTCCATCACAGTCCCAGGTATCACAAATGTAAAATTAAGCAGACTTGATAACTGCATGCACCTGAAACTTACGATATAGTGATTTCCCCTTTATGTTTAACTGTCACTATGGAAGAATGGTGCAGGGGATTAAGAGACACGTTTTCTCTTGTAAACTTCTTTCCTTCACTATGAAAAGTAGCATAGGAGTTTTAAAACTTTTTAATAAAATAGCTTGATGATGGCTAGATTGCATCATCGGTACTAAGGGTCTTGTTTTTGGTGGGAATGAAATTTCTAATAGGTTTCTGTTTTCATGGTTAATTTTCTGCCTTGTCAGTTGTGGTACAGGTCTTTTTGTTATGTGTGGCAGCGTCCGTGGTCCTCTTTGAACATACATCTCAACCTCTAAGAGCAATAAATCTGGACAAGGCCCCCAAAATATGGACGCTTTATTGCTCTTGCAGTCTTAGAAAGTTGATAGAATAGCAGGTTTTGCGTTATCATAAATTTTCTGAAGGGTATGAAGTCTGAATCTCAAATGTCTGCCATTGTTTTCTGACTTCGACCCTCAATGATTTGCCATAAAACTGCAATTTTATGAGAGCTGCGAAAATCTGTACAGTTGAGAGGTATGCCTTTGAGCCATGACCTCCCACATTGTGAGTTTTTATACTGCAGTGTATTGCCAGTGGCTGCAGTTGTATTCCTGCGCACTTTCCCCAATGTAAGGGAGTGCCATATTTTGTACAATCCTGCATTGAAGTAAGTTACTTGAAGTCTGTTGTAGTCATGTGTTGTGTGATTGGGGTAGTGAGTTCTGTTAATTCCATAGGTGATCTATCAATAAATCGTGACAGAATAGTAAAGGATATAGTTGTTTGTGAGACATTTTTTGCAACAGAGAAAACCAAGTTTGTATTGGCCAAAATGAAGTACTTGGTTATAGTTCCCTTCTCACCTTTTGCTTTCAGCAGTGCTTTCTGAATGAAATGTATTACAGGGAATGTTTAAAAGCAAGTGACTCTTCCTTATTGAGAGTATCTGTGGCTAGATGTTTGGAATTGAAACACAGAATGAAAAATCCTAATCCTAATAACTGGTAATTCTAATAGGATGTAGTGAGTGAGATTTATTTTTGATTGTATTTGTACCTGTCCAATTTAAAAATGCTCTGTTAAATCTCTATTTGTGTATTAGTGTTTGTGCATTGTGCTATAAAATGTAAAAATAAAATCCAAATAATCATTACAGAAGTAAAGCAGTATGCACACATTAGCGTTTATGGTAAATGGGGTGAAATATCCAGGTAATGGGACATTGGAATGGCTGCAGGGGGACTCTGGTACCATATTTTAGTTGTCTGTTCTTCAGTTTGTTTGAAAGTTGATATCCCACAATTCCATTGGAGTGGGTGGGGTTACATAATTATGTATGCAAATTTTATGTTAATCAGCATACAGATTTGTACCTATTTTTCACGGGCCTTGTCCAGATTTTTGATGTTTCCAGGTTGAGAGGTATGGATATTGTCAAATCCTTTTTTTGTAGTCTCTCCATGCCATACTTAGATTCTTCCTATTTTTACTGTTCTCCATTATGACTTTAACAACAAATGATTCTTTTTTCCATATGACTTTCTTGTTCAATTGCCATGACTGAGTTTTCTTCTAAATGACTATAAACTGTCAGCATCAATTTCAGTGTATAGTTTATACGTTGTCAGAAGGCAGGTTATTGGTCTATAATTTTTAGGATAGCTTGCAGGTTCACTCTTAAGTAAGAATGTTTGTTTTTCCTGTTGTTAACCATGATGGTATCTGTTCAGCGGGTACATAAAAATAATTCTTACTCATGGCTAAATCTTTATTTAAAGATATTAATACTTTTAGCCAGAAGTTTGGTACTGCATCTGAGCCTGACGTTTTCCATTTAGGGGCTTTTCTTAACCTTGTTTCAGTCTCTCACTGGCCGTTACTTCATCCCATTTTATATCCTGTACATTGGAACTTCTTAGTCTTTCTTTTACTACTACTATCCATTTAGCATCTTTGTTGTGTTCTACAGGATCCTCATAGATATTTCTTCAAAATGTATCTATTTCTCCTTTTTTTGGTGGTGGTTCAGTTCCTTTTGCCTTGTTTTCCAATTCTCTATAAAACTTTTTTGGGTCATCAATAAATTGCTTAATCTGATGTTCTTTTCATTCCTCCTCACTATCGGGTCATAGATCTGATCATCGGATCCAACTCGGCCGCATTTATACAGACTAGGATCCAAGTCCTGAGTTTCTTCCTGTGCTCATAATGCCCTACCAATCCTCCCCAGATCTCATTTGCCACCAGCAGATGCAGACTTGGGTTTCCTTGGTCTCGAGTTCGAGTGATAGAGTTGGAATTTCTTTAACTTCCTTTTAGCTAAGTTAATTGTTTACTATTACCATTTATCTTTCCTCTTTATCCTCTCCTCCCATTAGTTTTTTGCAGGAGTTAGGGGTGACTTTACTGTTCTTTTTCCCTGTGCTTTCTTCAGACCTTGGTCCCTTAGTGTTTGCATTTTATTTTTGCTATTGTGGTAGTTTAAAAAAATAAAAAGTAGGAAAGTGTAGTTAGAGTTTTCTTTTTTGCAGTGTTAGTGATCAGTGTGTCTCCATGTATGTGCTTTACACTGATGCAGTCATTATGTCGGAGAAACCAACTGGGTTTAAGCGCTGTTCACAATGTGGGCACAAAATTCCCCATTCTGATGTGCACAACAAATGTGTGTATTGCTTAGGGCTAGAGCATCTTGGGTCGGCTTATAACATTTGTGAAGGATTCAATCCCAGAGCTATTGCCGACTGCAAGAACAAGTTGATTCTCAAAGAACATTTATCTCTTTCTGGTTCTTCTTCTTCTCCAGGGGCTCAAATCCCCTTAAAGAGTGTGATAGGATCTTTTGATCCCAAGAAACGCCCTCACAAGTCCTCGAGGACTTCTTCAGAGCCTCCCTGCAAGTTGCTGAAGCCTTCAGATCAGGTGGTTTCAGATCCCAGGTCAACTTCTGCTCCAATGGATCCTAAGCTCTCCTCGGATCCAACCAGTACTCCTGTGTCTTAGAGTTCAGCTGAATCTTCTACTTCTGCCTCTGATCCTAAGTCCTCAGATCCGAGGGCAGGGAGTTGGAATCTGGAGTTCTGTATCAGGTTAGTATCTCCCACATTGCCTTCTAAGATTTTGCAGACCCCGACTAGGCATTCCAGACCAACATAAGTAGCTTTCTCAAGATAGTCTAGGAGTCTATCTGAAATTGAGGTGGACAGGATGATATGGAAGATCCTCAAGACTCCGATTGAGATGGGGGGGGGGTTGCCTATTCCATCCCATCTGGGATCTGTGAGTGTTCTTATCTCAGTGCAGTCATCTTCGATCTGACCTATGGTATCTGAGCCCCAGGATCATAGCAACCTGGGAGAGTCGGTGTCTGATCAGAGGAGCCTTCCTACCTCGACTCCGACAGTTGCCCTGACTGCCTTTGCTCCGATGTCATCTGATCATAGTGGGTTTGTGATCTGATATGTCCCCATCTGATCTGGGGGGACTAGTTCGTCTCAGACCTTATTGGAGCCGTCCTTTCCCCTCTGCTCTTCAGTGCTTGATGGCTTGGGTCTGATTCTGCCTTGGGGATCACGGATCAGTTGCTTCAGCTCTGGGGGGAGTTGGGAAGGGATTCTGTGGGTCTCTCATCTTTCCAGGTTGTACAAAGGATCCTGTCAACTCAGAGATCTGACCTCTCTGAGCTATAATCCTCCCCATCTCCCCTAATTAGATCGGAGAATTGAGCCCATCATACCTGTCCAGGGTCAGCCTGCCCTGAGAAGCTTCCAAACTCTTCCCTTAGAGGGAGACCCTTCTTCCAAGACCTCCCCTGAGCATCCCACAATGGAGATTCCCTGTAAGAAGATGTGCAAAAGGAGGTGCATTGACTCCCCCTTGGAGTCCCTTACCGAAGACTTGGACTTTGATGAGGGAGAAGGATCCCAAGAGGATGTCTCCTTGCAAACATTTTGGCGATCCTGAGGCTGAGAAGTGGTTGGTTGGCCCAAACTCCTCCTCCTGAAGAGTCTGTGTTTTTGGAGGCATTCAGGACAGCCTTTCTATGTCCTGAGTGACCCCCCCCGGCAGACAAAGTCATGGATTTAGTATCCCACTAGGTGTGAAGGAGCTGCACACTATCGAACCAATTCCTAAATGACCAGATTAAGTTTTTTCTCCCCCCAAACACAGATCACACTGAACTAAGGGTATACCGGTAGATGCCATGGCTGTGGCAGCAGCTACCAATAAGGAACTAGCTGAACAGAGCTCCACTGTCCATTCACTGAGCAGGGAATCCAGAGTGACGGACAGGTTTGATAAGCGCGTTTACTCCTCAGCCACCTTCTTGCTAACTGTGTTAAACTACCTGGCACAATTTACTTGGTTGCAGAAAGATCCAGTCAAAGAACTTTCCAACTCTCTAGCAGAGACCATGTGGGTGGAGGACTTCAAGAAAGTATCGCCCCGACTGGATGTTGTTTCTTCCCTGTCTGATTCCTCCATGAGGCTCATCTTCCATTCCAAGGAGGAAGCCTCATTGGCAACCGGCTCAGGTATTGCTATTAGGAGGCATGTCTAGATGGAGTTTGTGATTTCATGAAACCCTTCAAGGCATCCTATGTTAATGCCTCCTCACTGTTCAGGCCATCCATCAAAGATACCCTAACCCACAGTGAACAGGAAGGGAAAACCCTAAATGCCATCAGGGTCAGGTTTTCTACCCCTCAACATACCTTTTCCAGAAATCAATGAGGAGGCAAGAAGACCTGGTTCCAGAAATCCCAAGGGTCTTTCCAGGATTAACATGGGGATTCTTCCTCCAAAGGCAGGGGAGGAAGTTTTAATGGGATATGCCACCCCAGGGGCAGAGGGGGACTGCAGAAACAGGGATTTAGAGAGCCTTTCTCTGATAAGTCCTATCAGCACTCCTGAAGCGCTGCCCAACTGATCAGCTCTAGAGGCAGTCAGGGGTTGTTTTTCCCTGCACCCAGTCACCTAGACTGCAATGACAAAAAAACACCTGGGTGCTAAGGATTACATCCAGAGGTTATTAAATTCTCTTTTCCCTTCAGCCTCCAAAGATACAAAAGAAACTCCCCAATGTTACATCCAGTCAGAGGGAGTATGCAGTATCAGAGATTCAAAAACTGCTTCAAAAAAAGAGTAATCGAAGAGGTCCCAACTGAACAAAAAGGATTTGTAACTTCTGCTTCTTTTTAGTGCCAAAGAAAAATGGGAACGTGAGACCCATTCTGGATCTAAGCAACCTGAATTTGTTTGTAAAGACAGCAAAGTTGTTCTGAATGGTTATGGTTCAGTCCATTGTACTGCTGTTTTGAAAGGTAGATTTGATGTGCTTTTAGACTTATAGGACACGTACTATCACATCAAAATAGACAGCAGCTTCAGAAGTCATCTGCACTTCAGGCTGGGAGCCTGTCATTACCAGTTCAGGGCTCTGCCCTTTGGACTCAGCACAGCCCCCAGGGTGTAATGCATGGCAGTAGTTGCACTCCGGGTGTTTCCATATTTGGATGATTGGCTTCTGATTGCCCCAACCAAACATCAACTTATTCAAGACAGACATTACCTGTTTCAGATATCCAATCCTCTGCACATCACCATAAACTTGGCAAAATCAAAGATGTCACTGGTACAGAGTTTGGAATTCACTGGGGCTCTTTTGGACACGTTGAATCAAATAGCATTGTTACCCCCACACTGCATACAAACATTGAGACAATGTTCAAACTATTTTAGATCTTCCTTCTTCACTGGCAAGACTAGTACTTCAAGCACTTGGGTCCATGGCGGTTGCCATCACCCCGTTAGCAAGGTTTTTTTATGCAAGTGCTTCAGTGGACCTTGGCTCTTCAATGGTCTGTTCTTTACCAGCCTCTATCTGTTCCTGTCAAGTTGACTCCAGTTTGCAGAAAACATCTTCAATGGTGCCTTCTTTCGACTGACCTGGCAATTGGCAGGCCATTCCTTCTCCCTTCCCCCACAGCCACAGTGACCATGGATGCTTCCCTTTTGGAGCAGGGGTCATTTCAAGGGAAAGATGGTCCAAGGCACATGGACTGACACAGAGACCAGATTGCATGTCATTATTCTGGAGGTGAAGGCAGTCCTCCTCATGTTGCAAGCCTTTCAGGATGTTCTTCCGTTAGGACGTATTGCAGTTCACACAGACAACATCAGTAGTAGTCTAGTTTATTAACAACAAGGAGGGAACCCATTCGTATCCCTGTGCTGAGAGGCCATGAGGGACTGGGAAAGGGCAATATCTTCAGGCCACTTTCTACTTGCAGCTCACATACCGGGGAAGTCCAGCATTCTTGCAGACAAACTCAGCAGATGCATTCTGACCCCTTATGAGTGGTCCCTCAATCAGTCAGTAATGAGCTTGATTTTCAGCCATTGGGGTCAACCCTACTGCAATCTGTTTGCATCTCTTCAGAATAACTAGTGCAGCAGTTACTTCGCTCTGATCCCCCCTCTGGGGGAGCCCTGAAGGACAGTCTAGATCACTATTGGCCCTCTTGTCTCTTCTACACTTATCCCCTTCTACCTTTGATCACAAAATTTCTGCAGAAATCAAAACAGTTGAAGACTTCAGTAATCTTCATTGCCCCCCTACTGGCTTTGTCAGATTTGGTTCCCCTTCTCTGGTCTCACCTGAAATATCCTCCATGGATACTGAAACCCAAACAGGACCTCCTTTTTCAACCGTCAGAGTCACCACCCCAGTCTACACACCCTCGAAGTGACCACTTTGTTTCTCCAGTTCCAGTAATTGTACAGAAGTCCAGGCTTGCTTCCCCTGTTTGAGACATTGTACTAGTTTCCCAAAAACCTTCCACTAAAAAGGTTTATAGAAGCAGATGTCAAGGATTTGTTTTTTTTTTTGGATATCCAAAGAAAACATCAGCCTGTTTTCAACACCAATCACAGCCATTCTTTTTTTCCTAATGTCTCTTTTCAAAGAAGGAGCCAGTTTTTTTACTATTAAACTTCAGCTGGCAGTCATATCAAACTTTCATTCTGGGAATCTTTTTGGCTGTCCTGCTACATCAATTTATGTAAGGCTTTCATGAAAGGAATATTTGTGCTCAGACCCCAGGTAAAAGATCCTTCCCCGCCATGAGATCTCAGTCATTCTACAAGGCCTAACTCAAAAACCCTTTGAACCAGCTAGTGATTGTGATATAAAATTCTTTTCTTGAAAAACTGACTTTCTAGTAGCCATTATGTCAGCAAGAGTCTCTGAAATTCAGGCTGTCATCTAAACCACCTTACATTACTTTTCATAAAGATAGAGTACCCCTTCATACTAATCCTTATTTTATGCCCAAAGTAGCCACAGAGACGAACTTAAACCAGGCCATGCAATTGCCAATTTTCTTCCCAAATTTTTAAAACAAGGGTGAACATATGTTGCACCTGCTCTAGTCATGGGCAACTACGTTTTTATCTTTACAGGACAAAACATTGTAGAAAGGGTGATCAACTATGTGTGTCCTTTTCACCCAGCAGTCTGGGCCAGACAGTCTGTAAAATTACTTTAGCTAAATGGATAACAGACTGCATTTCACTGATCTATTCCAGAAATAGGCTGCGATTGCCTCATCCTCCTAAAGCCCAGTTAACTAGGTGTTTGTCTACGTCATCTGCTTTTTCCTCCAGTGCGCCAGTTGACAATATTTGTGCTACAGCCACCTGGTCAAAAACTTGTACCTTTGTGACTCATTACAAATTGGGCATTGTCTCCAGAAGCAGGGCTTCCTTTGGTTCTGCAGTGCTCTGGCATATCCTTCCTTGAGGCCACACAAGGATGATGTAACTGGGGACTCTGACCCAGTAGTGAGGAAGAATGAAAAGGACATCATCAGATTTATGTTATGTAGATACGCGGTGGTGGTGCTGCGGTAGCGTTGTCGCCTCACAGTTAGACATTGCCCGTTCGATTCTCAGTTAAAGCGTCTACTGTGTGACGACTTGCGTGAATGGGCGTTCCTTCGTTGAAGGTTGTGCGTTAGGCCCGGCAAGCCAGCATGTAAAACTCTACTGCCAATCATTAGCGGACCGGAGTTCCGCTGTGGCGACCCCTAACCGGGAAAAGCCGAAAGACACACACTTACCATAACTTGGCATCTTTGTTGTCCATTTTCATTCTTCCTCACCTTCCCTCCCAGCCATCCCTCAACCTAGTAGCTCTTAAAAGACCTGTGGATTTTTTGGAACTTTATGTTCTTAGTTTGAGCCTTTGGTTCATTTCTTTCTTTCTGTCATAACTTTGCACTTTTAGAAAGTTAGGCAGGAAACTCTATCTGAGGAGACTGGATAGAGGGTAGAATATTATGGGTAGAGGGAGGAGCCGAGACTTTGATCCTAGTCTGTATAAATGCAGCTGAAGAAGGAAGGAAGAATGAAAATGGACAACACAGATGCCAAGTTATGGTAAGTACATAACTTATAATTTTGTACTTTTCCTTTATATTTATCTGAATATCCTCTAATTCTTTTTGCCTGTGCTGATATTTTTAACTTATTTGCAATCTTGCAAGATAGATCCTGATTTATTCTAATACTGCTCATTGCTTTTATATCATCTGTCTTTCTGAGTGTTTTTGTTGATCAGTTCTCTCTTCTACACTCTTCTACCACTGACACATCTTGTCAATTGCTTTATAGTTTTCTCTATTAGATACTTCTATGATGGCATTTGATTTCTCCCCCTTCTTTCCCTTACTGCTCTGTGTTTTTTTTGTGTGGTAAGACTTTATCTGTTATCAATTTAGCTGTAACAAAGTAATATATCCTATTTACTTCTGTTATATTGCATGAATCTCTATGACTAGTCCTAATTACTGTGTTCATTTGTTTTATTAAACTTCCAACTTTTTGGGTTTTATTGGCTTTCTGTAGTTTTATTTCTTTCATCAATATTAATATGTCTGTCCATCGCTATTATATCAAACAACTCTTCTCTTAGATCGTTTTCTTCTAAACTAAGGGCACATTCTTTGTTCTCCATTTCCTGTGGGCATTCTATAGAATCTTCTACAGCATCTTCCTGTACCATATTCTCTTCAGTTTCATCCTGTGTCATCCACTGATCTTACATTTGGGAACTCACTGGCCTATCACTCTACAACACTGACTGTCAGACTTGCCACAATTTCCTGTTCCTTCCCTTGCTGTGCAACTCCATCTGAAGTTATGGGTGGCTCCAATGTATCCTCATATGGCAACTGATTAGATGTTTCCCACTCCACTGGTTTCTCCTTAGTTTGAGGATCCCTTGCTCTATCCTGCTGTGATGTTATCAAAGTTAGATTTTCTACACTAAATCCTTCACTTCACAGGTAATCCATAACCTCACTTTGTTTCTTTAACTTCTCCTTTATTAATTCTGTTTTCTACTTTTCTTTGTTGTTTTCTTATTTCTTGTATTGTAAGATTTTCCATATCCAGATGCCTTTGCCTGTATTTGTCTTCAAATATCGTTGGTGATTTTTGTATTCATTAGTTTTGTTTTCTCCTTTGCATAAATATTACACCATATTAAATCTCTTTCTCTTTACCATGACCATATTTATTTCTTCAGATATTTCCTGCTCCTCCTGTTTCTCCTTACTTGGGGGACTTGTTGTTCCACCATGCTGTGATATAACCTGTGTTAGGCTTTTTATACCAAATTCTTCACTTCTCAGGTATTCCATAATTTCAGCTTCTATTTTTTAACTTCTGCTTTATTCATGTTCTGTTCTACATTCCCTTTTTGTGAGCTTATTTTTGTATTGTGAAATTTTCCATATCTGGATGCCTTTGCCTGTATTTCTCTTTGAATATCTTTGGGGCTGTTTTTTTTTTTGTATTGATTAATTTGGCTTTCTCCTTTGCATAATCTGCCTCTCTGATGTCCATAGTTCTTTTTTTATAACTTTCAAAAATCTCTAGATTTTGTTGTTTATATTTTCGCATTTCCTCAGTCATTTCTTTTTCCAAATGACCCAAGGTTTCTTGGTCTATATAATGCTTTCATAAGTCTGTTGTATTAAGGAACACACATTCTTATTTGAAAGTTCTGACAGTTTTTCTTGTGCAAATATTTTTCTTTTCTCCAATTTCTTTCTCAGTCTTTTTGTATATCTTCTGTCTGGAAATTCTGGGCTTCTTGCATAATAGTAACTATAGCTAATTTCTTTTTTATCTTCAATAATCTACTCTTATCATCTGTGTAGGTTTTCTACTGGTACTCCTGTGTCCTTCCATCTTCCAAAAACTTTCTGTTGATTTGTTGCTGTAAACCTCTGCAGATATATTGCATTTACCCTTGTGCTTCATTTCTAAGAAATGTTTGAAAAGGGTCCATGATTACCGGTTCACTGATGTGGTTATCAAAGAAATACATAAATTAAAAAATGCATTTTATTTTTAAGGTAGACCTTTTTCTGCCATGACATGTGCCCCAAGGAGCACTATGATCAGAGAAATGTTTCTATGAAGTGATACACTTGAAAAGATGTCTTAATGAATGTAGCAGGTTTGTTTGTCTTTACGGCTTTTCCTGGTTAGGGGTAGCCACGTACATTTATTTGGGGGGGGGGGGTACTGGTGGTGGTGGTGCAGCTCCATCAGATGCAAGACTCCCCCCAATGATTTGATCTCCAGCTCTGGTACTCCTACACCCCCATAAGTTTTGGGACTGTATGAGTAGTGATGGATGGAGTAGGGAAAGTGGAGAGCAGCATTAGTTTGGTATTGTCCCCCAGATGGGACCACGCAGCAGAATGGGAAGGGGAAATGGAAAGCAATATCTTGGAGGCATAGTGGAGCAGTTGCCTATGGCTTCATCCCCTACACACAGCAGCCTTTTTTAATCCTACCACTGTCATTGCCGACATTATATCATTAGGTTAGGTAGACAGTGAGAAGTGATCTCTGAAGATTTGTCCACCCTAGGCGCTAGAGCAAACACACCTCTTTGAGCAAAACTGCATATTCAGCTTCCGATTATTCCTAGCACTGGCTTCCTCCAGTCAGCACAGATCCCCATCAAGATAAGCACACACCCATCCTGTCTACCAACTCCATGTTTGAGCTACTAATAGAGCTTTGTTTACTGAGGCTGTAGTCAGGGCTTCATCTGGATGACTAGATAAAAGCTATAGCAGGTATACTGTTGAGTAACATTAATTTGCTTTTGAGTGAAAATATACAGTAGCTAAAACAATCACAGTAAAGATTCTTATTGTGTGTTAATTAACCTAGTAATTAATATACTTAGGAGATGTGGTGTAAATGTCTACATTTCTACTTTAGTAGATTTTTGGCCTACATTGATGCTTTCCTAGACTGGTTCATCATATGAATGGGGCCTTAATCTAAGTGTTTTAAACATGATTATTAATACAGTGTCGATTTTCATTTATTTTCCTGTCGTTTTCAAAAGGGAATGTAGAAAATTACACACGATCTAAAAAAAAAATGGCAGTGTTCAGCAAATGGAGCTTAAGTGAAATGTTATTCATTGCAATACCACAAAGTTAAAACCTGTTTCTTTTGTACAGTATGAAAAAGCCACTGCAATGAAAAAAGAACAGTCAAAAAGTAAAAGTCGTAAGGCTCGCAGGCGCCATGGAAATTTGCTACTGGAATTTAATCGCAGACAACGAAAAAACAAATGGCTAGAAACGCATATCTGGCATGCAAAAAGATTTCACGTTGTCAAAAAATGGGGTTACTGTCTTGGTGACAAACCTACAGCAAAATGCTATAGAGCATGTTATCGAGCCATGACAAACTACTGCTTACTTCAGGTACTGTGGCACTTGAAATAGGTTTAAAATATACTTTACTTTATCTTGTAATATAAATTGCTGCTTGAAGTAAATGCCTCCATGTGGTGCCTGTCATTCATCATTCACCTCTATCTCTTGGCACATAAAGATACTACAACTGGGACTTTGCATATTTCCTGTTGTAGTCATGGCTACTGTTATACTACTATTTCCTAGTGTAGTCATGATTCTACTTGTCACAGTCTGACTTACCAACTCTCACAGTGATAAGGCACTATGTCTGTGTACTCGTTATAATCTTGTGCTGTAAGTTTCTAAAGTTAAAATTGTGACAAAAACATGCAGCCAGAACTTGTAACTTTTTTCATCTAAAGTATGTCTTGGCCAAGCAAGTATCATAATTTTTTCTATCAGATGCTCCTTAATGTATTCTTTACTGTATGTTTGTTGATCATAGTAAATATTATATGCACTACTAACACTATTTTCTGAATGCTTTGGATTTTTTTTTATTTCTGTATTTGTACTCACAGAAAGGAGTTTTTTTCCCCCAAGTCCTGTGCTGAAAATGGGTCTTTACCTAGTTGGTCTTTCCCAGTAAACAGAAGTAATAAATAACATAAACTGCTAGGTTATTAGCACAGAAGTTTTTTGCTTAAGATGTTTGACTAGCAAAGAAGAGATGGCCAGTTCTAAAGAATTGTATTATTTTATATAATATATAATTACTTGGGAAGTTGTACTTCCTCATCACAAGAAGTAATGTAGCTCTGCATAATATTTTCCTTATTACCTCAGATTACTAAAACTTTATACTGTATGGTAAAGATAATTTGGTATAGTTGTAGTTGTCAAAAGGTATGACTACAGCTAATTGTCCTGTGTGTATGTAAAATGAAGATGTGAAATAGTTCAATCTCACCGTTCATTCTTACACATCGGATCAACTCCGAGTCGACCGCTTTTACTAGCTGAAGATCTCAGAGGAGCTCGAGGCCAGGTCCCTATCCCATGATGCTCTATGTCCTACCCAGATCTAGTTTGCCGCTGCATCAGATTGGAGGTCGTTGGAGAGCTCAGGCCAGTTTGTGAAATTTTTTTCTAATATATTGTATCTTTATAGCTAAGTTCTTTGCTAGTTTTCTGTTTAAACTGTTTGCTGGGCTAGATAGCCTTGGTTTAGCTTAGTTTTTGTTCTATTTGATGAGATTTCGTCCTTTTAAGAGTGGCTGCTCTTAGGGCTTTGGCCGTGCCTTATTTATATTAGTTCCCTATCCAGCTATTAGCGTGTGTTTAGATAGTTCTTCAACAGTTAGGATTTATAGTTAGCTTTTGGCTAGTTTAAGTATATATTTAGCATGTTACTTGGATAGCTTTTCGAGAATTAGAAGTTATTCTTAGCTTTGCTGTGTTTTTGTTTATACAGTTGTTGGAGTTTGCAGTGTGTGTGTGTGTGTGTGCTATTGTTGTTTTAAAGTAAAATAATTATTCGGATCGATGCATACTGTGTTTTTCTTGTTAGTATGGCTGATCAAAAAGAAAAACAGAAATCAGGCTTTAGGAAGTGCCCAAAATGCGGGCAGAAAATGTCGATCACTGATTACCACGTAAATTGTGTCTATTGATTGGGGCCCGTTCACCTCCAGGAGGATTGCTTGAGCTGCCATTCTTTCAGTAGCCGGATTTTGCTTTAAAGAAGAACGTTGGTGGATAGAGGCTTACTGAAGCCAGATTTTTAGGCATCCTTGGACGAGGCTGACCAGACCTCCAAGTCATCGAAGGGGTCGAAGTCCTCCAAAGCTTCCTCGGAGCCCAAGTCTTCGGTTCTGAGCATTGCTGTGAAGGTGTGGTCACTGGCTCAGCAGTGTTCGGAGCCGTGCACCAAGCCAGTGTTTCGGAGCCGGTCCCCAGCTTTGGAGCCTGTCTCCGAGACCTTAAGATCTCCTATTCTTCAATCGGTGGCTTCTTCGACTCCTTCGACTTGTTCTTCGAGAACCCTCTCTGATGTGAATGTGGATCGGGTGGTGCCGAGGCTTCTCGAGAAACCCGGCACTGGCCAAATTATTATCGGCTTCGACCCAACCGGTTTCGGAGCCTAAGACCATCGCACCTGCTGTGACTACTCCTCCTCTGAGCTGAGCAAGGCCTGTGGAGCCGGGGGAGGAGGATCTGATGATTGTGGAGCCTTTGGAGCCAAGGCCTGTTCCAGTGCTATTGGCTCTGTTAACCCTAACTTCTGGTCGGCTCCGGGGGAGGAAGAGTCGAACCGATGCGTCTGTTCTGACCCTTCCTCTTGGAATGCCGGCGTGGATGAGCTCGGCTCTTTCCTCTGGCTTGGAGCCCACTGTCTCAGCGACGAGGAGGTTGCCGTCTTCTTCGGAACCGGCGGTTTCCTCGGGTCGGAGCAGTGGAACCTTCGATGCTATGAGGAGGGTTATGTCGTCCAAGACACACACATCATCTGGGCCCTCCTACTCCTCCCCTAAAGTGCCGCTTTCTGCCTCTACATTGCAGGTCCCCATGAAGCATTGAGACCTAGTGCCTCAGGTAACCCCATTGGGTGACCCTTGTTCTACTGAGACCTCACCAGAAGCCCCCACTGATGAGGTTCCCAGGAAGAAACTTTGTAAGAGGAGGCATTTAGACTCCCCACAGGAGTCTTTGATATCAGACACCGACTTAGAGGAGTCAGAAGGGTCCCCATGGTCCCCCTTGGAGGATATCTCTTTTGCTGATATCCTGGGGGTCCTTAAGCAGAGGGGTGACTGGCAGTCCGTTAGCCCTACTGAGGATGAGTCGGTACTCCTGAAAGCCTTTGGGTCTCAACCTTTCACCTCCTAGTTGACTCTGCCCTTCGACAAACTAAAGGAATTGGTTGCTCGAAGGGTGTGGGAGTCTCCTGATACTATGGAACCCTGTCCCTTGGAGGCCCAACAAGTTTATCATCTCCCCCCAGGATAAGATGTTCCTCACTAAGGGAGTTCCGGTTGATGCCATGGTGGTGGCGGCAGCCACCAAAAAAGAGATGTCTGAAACCTCTTCTACTGTCCATCCTCCTAATAGAAATTCCAGGACTATGGATAGGTAATGGAAACGCATCTTTAGTTTTGCGACCTTTGCAACGCGATCACTTAATTACTTGACTCATTTTACCCATCTTCAAAGAGATCTCCTAAAAGAGCTCGGAGATACTCTGTAGGGTAGTACAGGTGGTGGTGTCTCTGAGAAGGTGACAGCCCAGATTAATACCCTTAATTACATAGTCAACTCGTCCATGCGGCTCATTTCCTTTGCAGCCATCGTTCGAG
This sequence comes from Protopterus annectens, assembly GCF_019279795.1. Classification (NCBI taxonomy): domain Eukaryota; kingdom Metazoa; phylum Chordata; order Ceratodontiformes; family Protopteridae; genus Protopterus; species Protopterus annectens. The sequence continues at coordinate 1,599,467,055 of NC_056731.1, forward strand.
TCGAGCAGCGGGTTCAGCAGTAGCTCTTCGGAGACATTCCTAGATGCTCTTATGCTCCTTTGTGGAAGCCTTCAAGTCTTCTTTTGTAAACACCCCATTTGATGGCTCGTCTCTTTTCAGGCCCAAAGTCAAGGAGACTTTCACTAGGTGTGAGCAAGATGGAAAGACTCTATCTGTCGTAGGAGTCCGTTTTTCCACCCCTACCAGACCATACCCCAAAGGGCAGAAAGGTGGAAAAATACGGTTCCGGAAGTCCCAAGGAGCTTTCTAGAACACACGTAGTGAACCCCCCTCCAGGCTCAGAGGAGGGGGTAATAATGGAAGACGCCACCCCGGCGGCAGAGGGGGTCCTTAAAACCAGGTTGACAGGGATCAGTTCTTTGGTAAGCCCTACCAGCGCTCCTGAAAGGAGGCCTGACTGTCCTACTCTGGAGGCAGTTGGGGGTCACTTGGCTTTGTATCTGGACGCCTGGCTAGGAATTACAAGAGATTCTTGGGTACAAAGCATTGTTATCAGAGGTTACATCATCCCATTCTTAGAAACCCCACCTGTTCAAAAGAAAATCCCAAACGTTCCACCCAGTCTCAGGGATCAAGCAGCCATAGAAATCCAGAGGCTGCAGGAAAAAAAGAGTCATCCAGCCAGTCCCAGCAGACCAGATAGGATCCGGAACTTACTCCAGATTCTTTTTAGTTCCAAAGAAGATGGGGGACTGGAGACCCATCTTGGATCTCAGCAGACTCAACACATTCGTAAAGAAGGAGAAGTTCCCGATGGTCACGCTTCAGTCGATCCTCCCATTCCTCAGAATGGGTGATTGGATGTGCTCTATAGATCTCAAGGATGCATACTATCTTATCAAAATGGCCAGACCATCCAGAGATCATTTGCGTTTCCGGATGGGAGCCAGTCACTACCAATTCCGAGCACTGCCCTTTGGACTCACAACAGCCCCCAGAGTGTTTACCAAATGCATGGCAGTGGGTTACGGCTCACCTGAGGCATCTAGGATTCTGAGTGTTTCCATATCTGGACAACTGGCTCCTTACCGCCACCTCCAGGCATCAACTATTTCTGTCCAGGGATCACACTCCCAATCTCTGCTCTCAGGCATAACTATACATTTCGACAAGTCTGCGTTGTTGCCATCATAGCGTGTCTCCTTTATCGAAGCAGAATTAGACGCCACCACCACCACAGTAAAATTACCTCTGGACAGAATAGCCACTCTTCGAAACCAGGTATCAAGACATTTTGCAGAGAAACTACTACGTACCATGGCAGCTACGCTCCTAGCAGTTCCTCGGGGACGTATACACATGAGGATTCTTCAATGGTTACTCTTCACCCAGTGGTCATACCAGCAACTTCCGATGTCATTCTTAATCATGATTACAGACTCTTGCAAGAAGGATCTTCGCTGGTGGTTGACAAGCGACCAGGTTACAGCAGGTCGACCATTTGTTTCTCCCCCGCCGTCAGCCACGGTGACCACAGACGCTTCTCTGATACGGTGCGGGGGCTTTTTCAGGGAAGAACAGCCCAAGGCACTTGGTCAGAGACAGAGTCACAGTTGCACATCAATGTTCTGGAGCTGAGAGCGGTGCTTCTGGCTTTGCAGCACTTCCACGGCTCTCTTCCTCTAGGGACGATTGCGATACAGACAGACAACATGTCTGTGGTCTGGTACATCAACAAGCAAGGGGGAACCAAGTCTTACACTCCGTCAACTGTCAAGAGGCCTTGAGAATTTGGCAGTGGGCGGTATCCACCGGGCACTTTCTGGTCTCTCAAAAACGAGGTTGCGGAGATGATTTTCCGCAGATGGGGCCAGCCTTGCTGCGACCTGTTTGCATCGCCCTGTGAATGCCAAATGCAGAAGCTTCTTTGCCCTGAATCCCCCACCAGGGGACAGCCCAAGGGACTCGTGCAGGATTGGCCCCTGGGACTCCTATATGCCTTTCCACCAATTCCGAAATTTTTACAGAAAGCCAAAGCCCTGGGAAGGACTGTAATCTTAATAGTTCCCTTTTGGCCTCGACAGATTTGGTTTCCCTTCCTTCGACTCTATCAATTGGAGGAACCTTGGATTCTGGACCCAGTTCCAAACCTGCTGACACATTCGTCAGGGGCCCTCCATCCCTCCCTTCATTCCCTCAGACTGACAGCTTGGCTGCTCCGATTCCCAACCTAGCCAGGTCACACAACTTTTCTTCAGAGGTACAACATATTCTTGCATCTTCGCATAAAGCTTCCACTAGAAAGTTGTATGCCAGTAAATGGAAGCGATTTGCTTTTTGGGCCTCCCAGAATAACATTGATCCTTACGTTGCCCCGACTGCTATTATTCTGGAATTCCTATCTAAGCTTTATCATGAAGGTGCTGCAGCTGCCACTATAAGAGTTCAGTTGGCTGCAATTTCAAATTTTCACCTCTGAGCCGAAGGTTCTAATTTGATGTCTCACAGATGATGTAGGGCCTTCTTAAAGGGTACCATTCATCTTAGGCCGCCTGTTAGACAACCTTTTACTTCCTGGAATCTAAATTTTGTGCTGTCACAGATTATTCTTCCTCCCTTTGAGCCTGCATCTTCCTGCCATTTAAAGTTTCTTTCTTGGAAAACTATTTTCTTGGTGGCCATTACCTCAGCACGTAGAGTATCCGAGCCTCAAGCCCTATCTATCAACCCCCCCATATTTGGTGTTTCACCCCGACAGAGTATCACTGAAGACTAATCCTTCATTCCTTCCAAAGGTGTGTTCTGAGACTAACCTGAAACTATCGAACTTCCAACTTTTTTCAGTAATCATTCTAATAAGTTGGAGTACATGTTGCATAAACTTGATGTTCACAGACAATTGAAATTCTATTTGGACAGGACAAAGGAATTTAGAAAACCTGAACAACTCTTTGTCTCTCATGCTGACATTAAGAAAGGGCTACCAGTCTCTAAAGTTACCCTTTCCAAATGGTTAACTGACTGTATTAAATTTACATACTCCTCAGCGAACCAACCATTGGAGCATGACGTGAAAGCGCATTCCACTAGAGCTGTTTCCACTTCTGCTTATGTGGTTCAATTGCCTTTGGACACTATATGTGCAGCTGCCACTTGGTCTAAGCCACATACCTTTATCACTCATTACAAAGTGGACAGGGCTTCCTTTGGTTCCACTGTCCTCAGGAATATACTCCCGTGAGCCACCCAGGATTAGGGTGCTTGGGACGCTACCCATGTGTAAGAATGAATGACTAGATTGAACAATTTCACTTAAAGAAGTTATGTACTTACCATAACGTTCCATGTGAGTTGTTCATCTCACCTTCATTCTTACATTCCCACCCGCCTTCCCCCTCCAGGGTCTCGACGAATAAGTAGACTTGTGGTCTGGTGGGTCTTGTTCTATGACTTACTCCAGTTGGAGTATATGTTAGGTTTTACACCTGTTGCATGCTGGGATCAGCAAACTAGATCTGAGGTAGGACACAGAGCATCATGGGATAGGGACCTGGCCTCGAGCTACTCTGAGATCTTCAGCTAGTAAAAGCGGCTGACTCGGAGACGATAGATCGGCTCCGAACCCATGTATAAGAATGAAGGCGAGATGAACAACTCACATGAAACGTTATGGCAAGTACATAACTTCTTTTTTTGCTTTAACAGTGATGGTGGTTGTCGCTCGTCTGGTCAGGATAAAACAGACGAACTGTTGTGGTTCAGTTCATTCAGTTGATTTCTTACACACAAGCACATCAGGAATGAGGCTTTGTAACTTAAACTTATAAACAGACTGACTACCACACTCATACATGTTAACACTCTGGCTGTTCTCTCAAAATCCCAATGCTGCCTGCATGTGCTCACTATTTATATGCACATGCTTACAGCTGGAAATGCTTCTTAAAGTTACATACACAAGCTCTGTTCTACTTCCTTCCTCTTTGAGAAATAGATCATATACTAATTTACAGTATTCAATGACATGCAGTTACACAGAAATTATCTTTTGACATGCAATTATACGGAACTAATTCTTTGACATGCAGTCATACGAACTTACACGCACATAAAACAATCATGTCCAGGTTTCTGTGTATTTTACACTTGGTCTAGAAATACAACCTGATCATGTAACATAAAAGTCAGAATTGGATGTAGCAACGGGGACTGTCTTCAAGGAATGTTCAATTTTCGGGACATCTGGGACATTATCAGGAATGGGAATGGATACTGAGATATGTTCTTTGGTATGAACATTGTCAGGGTTGCCCTGAGATGTAGAGTCTGTATCGCAGGTACAATGCTGCAATGCTATTTCTGACACAGGAAGAAAATTCCTGCAGTTTCTTCTGTATTCTACACCCCCAGATTCCACTAAGTAGGATCTCGGCTCGGCACATGCCTTTCACTGTTTGCATCCTCACTGTCTCCTTTCAGCAGATGAAGAAATCTGCTTGTTTTGTCATAGCTGGACTTCTGAAAGGAATACTTCTTAAAAAGTTGGACTTTGCTTTGTTGCTTGTAGCATTAGGCACCAACAAAGCTAGAACTTATAGGCAAGGTTGTTCTGGTTTGCCTAGATAGAAGTCTCTGAGCAGGCGTGCCAAGTAAGTTGTCACGGGGTATATTTCTGAGATTATGCAAATTCAAGAAAATATCGGTATTGTCATGCTTTGACCTCTCTAGTAATTGCTTTTCACTCTGTACTGCACATTCAGCAAGGCCATTTGACTGTGGGTATTCCAGACTAGTAACATGATAAAGTCCCACTCTTTTGCAAATCTTTGAAACAGTTGACTAGTATACTGGGTACCGTTGTCAGAAATAACTTTGTGTGGACTACCATGGACTGAGAAATGATGTTTCATCTTAGTAATAACAGCACTGGACGTTAGGTTAGGTAGCAAATTGATCTCAAACCAGTTCGAATAAGGGTCTACCAATACCAACCTATGAACACTAAGTAATGTTGATTGTTCCACTCAAATATGTCAGTGGCTACTGTTGACCAAGCTAGTTCAGGAATCTGGCTTAGCTGAAGTGCCTCTCTTTGCAAATGCAGATGTTCTTCGTGTTTCACTGTTGCAGTCATCACATTTGGGTTATCCCTGCCAGGGTAAGCCCATGGCCAGCCCGAATACCAGAGACTTAGTATTTCTTCATCGGTTGCTGTCGCTTGAGGACTGACGTCAGGTCATCAGTAGTATAAAGTAAGGCAGCCAACGCCATTACATCAGTCTTTCTTGCCGTGGAGCCCAAAGCAGAAGCAGTTTGCTTGAGTGCCGGTCGGCCGCTACCTGAGTTTTCTTCTACCAAATTGAAGTTGAACTCTTTCTAAAGCTAAGTACCCCATTGGGGATCCTTTTTTCTTGCACTAACCGATGTCCGAAAAAGTTAATAATTGTCTCGGTTGTGGAAAGCAAATACCACACCGAGGCTTCCACTCTTACCACGTCACTTGTTTAGGCCCAGACCACGACGTCCCCCACTGTTACTTCTGTGCTTTGTTCAACATCAGAACTCTCCATCGTCGGGCCCTTATTGTAGCCAGATATTTTCGTTTACAGTCCTCAAATTCCGATATGGCTTTGGTAAGCCATCCGACAGCAGATCTTCCAAAAAAAATAAAGATAAAGACAGAGACAGACCACACAGGTCCAAACCTACCGACGACGCTTCCATTAAGCTAGTCATCAGTCCTCCTGTACTCGGTAAGTCGCTTTCACAGCCCCTGATGCCCGCTTCAGTTGATTCGCAGGCCACTACTGAGACCCTTTCGGAGTCCGGTATTCCGCAAAACTCTTCTTTGAATAAGGATCCTGCGGTCCTGTCAACCTTGGATGGGTCTGGAGCCACTGAGCAGGCACTGGCTTCCAAGGAAGTCCTTCACACTGCTGAATCTTGACACAAACTGACGTCTTCTTTCACGACTGCTGTTCTTTCAAAAACAACCGAGTTTCTTAGGCCCAGGGTTCGAACCACACCCAAGAAACAGATGACCCACTCTCAGGCACCTGCTACCTTGCTTCAGTCTGAAATGCTTAAAATGGCAGAATACCTTATCATGCTGAACAGGGGAAGCCAAGCTAGCCCCTCCAAAAGGAAAAGAGATCTGTCCCCTGTACTTTTATCTGAACAAGAGTCAGATGAATCTGATGCATCTGACTGTGAAGACATGCAACCCCTCTCCTCTTATGAGGATTCTGATGCAGAGGACTCCATTCCTTCAGCCTCTCCCCCAGAGGATTTTTCCTTTGGGGAAACCCTGCATACTTTAAGGGAGCATTTCCAATGGGAGAGTCAGGACTACCCTCAGTCTAAAAAGAGACTCGGGGAATTCCTAGATCTTCCGCAACACAGACCCTTGGCCATCCCCTCAGCCCTGGATGTTGGGGAGGATGTTTTCCACAAATCCAACTTGACTCCTGATGCCCTACCTCCTACTCCCAGAAAACCAGACAGGTACTATAGAGTCCCTGACTCACACAAATATCTTTTTAAAAATCCAGCAGCTGGCCTTGAGGTCATTTCTCAAGGGCTAAAAGGGATTAAAGCAACCTCTGCTAAGAATTCCACCCTCTCAGACAGGGATTCCAGAGCATTGGACAGATGGCGTGAAAAAAGTATACACCTCAGCTACTCTTGCTATCAGGGCACTAAACTGGCAGTTCCATATGCTGAAATTTCAACAACATACCTTGGAACTCCTTAAACAAAAAGTCTTCCTTTCCTGCTCGGGCGGAATCTAAAGATTTACAAGACTTAATGCATTCTGCAAGTCAAGTAACTAAACACACTTTGCACTGTAGTTTTAACGCCTTAGAAGCTTCTTGTAGGGCAGCAGTCACTGGTTCTGTCATTAGAAGACATGCATGGCTTAAGGAAAAAAACCCTGCCAGACCATATCAAATCTAAATTGTTGGATGCCCCCTTGCACAAAGATAACTTATTTGGAACTAAGGCTGAAGAGGTCTTAAAAAAGATGGAAGAAAAAGCGAAATCTATGCAAACAGTTAAGGATTTCTTAGAGGTCCAGCCCCCTAGGTTCAGCAGGCATTGTCCCTCTAAGCACTGGTCCTTTCCTGCACCGAGTAAACTGGCCCAGCCTAGGCCACAAGGAAACAAACCCCCCTGACAGCAGCCCCAGGGAATACAAAGATCTAAGCAGTGGACTACCTTCTCTACAAAACCAGGGAATTCTAAGCCACCCCTTATGGAAAGAACTCACAATGACTCACCACCTTCACATACCCCTGGGAGGAAAACTCTCCTTTCACTCAAACACCTGAGCCACCATTACCAAGGACCAATGGGTTCTGAACATTGTGTCCCAGGGATACAAATTTTCCTTTCACACCCTTCCAACCACAAAAGGGTTCCAAGATCTACCACCAAATCAGTGGGCAGAAGCTCAAAAGCAAATCCCTTCCCTGCTCTCTATGAGGGCAGTAGAGCATGCTCCTGCAGAACAGATAGGCCAAGGCTTCTACTCCAAACTTTTTCTGGTGCCAGGAAAAGAGGACACCTGGCACCCCATCCTAGATCTATCCATTCTAAACACCTTCCTGGTGATCCCAAAATTCAAAATGCTCACCCTCCAGCCACTGCTACCCATGCTCATCCACCCTAGATCTAAAAGAGGCCTACCTCCACATTCCTATCAGGGAATAATGCAGGAAATATCTCCGCTTCAGGGCAGGATCTCAACACTTTCAGTTCTCTGCGCTTCCCTTTGGCTTATCTACTGCTCCCAGAGTTTTCACAAAATGTCTGGCACCGGCCATTGCCTTTTGCAGACAAAGAAATATCCAGATTTACCCATACTTAGATGACTGCCTTATTCAGGCAGACAGCCAGGAAAAACTGCTCAAGCACTTGGCATTTGTAAAGACCCTGCTAACCTCCCTAGGGTACACAGTCAATGAAAAGAAATCCAAACAGGTTCCCACCCAAAGGATAATCCTGGGAGCAAGTCTGGACACAGCATCCCAGATGGCATACCTTACACCAGAGAAACAAATTTTCCTGATAGCCTACTTCTCTCAACTAGCCACCAGGCCCCAGATACTGCAAGGAAGATCCTGCAAGTTCTGAAATTCATGGCATCTTGCATACTACTCATTCCATGTGCCAGACTGCATATGAGGAAACTTCAGTGGTAACGAAAGAGCCTTTGGTGTCAACACTCTCAAGACCTGGAAACTATTTTACCTATAATTCCTTGTCTCAGGATTTTCTTTGGTGGGCAACAGCATGCTCCCACAACAAGGGACTGCCCTTCTCCCCACCCCTGCCGCCCAGACCCTCACCACCGACGCATCAGACTATGCATGGGGTGCACACCTGGACGGCAGGTGCATACAGGGCCAATGAATCCCACAGCAAATCCCTCTGCACATCAGTCTAAAAGAGATAATGGCTGTGTAGCATGCCTTGATAGCTTTCAAACCCCTTCTCTCTCCAGGGGTTCTCCTGATCAAAACAGACAGTACCACTGTGAAGCAAGGAGAGACTCACTTCTACCCACTATGCAGGTTGGCCATGACCCTTTGGCTTACAGCCTCTTCCATGCCACTACACCTGTTAGCACAGTACCTACCAGGCTGTCTCAACTCTCTGGCAGACCAATTAAGCAGAAGTCTTCTGCATCCACATGAGTGGCAACTTAACAGACGTATCTTCACCCTAATAACTCAGAAATGGGGAACCTTGAAGGTTGACCTCTTTGCCTCCTACACCAACCATCAGCTCAGCAAATTCTGCACTAGGGAGCATCACTGCATGGCTTGGAAAGTGGATGCCCGGACTATCCCCTGGGTCAGTCTGTTGGTCTTTGCCTTTCCTCCCCTACCTTTCATCCCTAGGGTACTGCTCAAAATAAGGGAGTAAAAACCAAGGACCATTCTTGTAGCTCCAGACTGGCCCTGACAACACTGGTACCCCTTGCTGTGCAGCCGGTCCTCGCTGTCTCCATGACATCTTCCTCAGATTCCAAACCTAACCCAGAGGGAAGGAGAATTCATGCACCCCCAATTGCAGACACTCAATTTGGCAGCTTGGCTTATTCCTTAACCACAAACCAATCTGCCATCCTCAGTAAACAGGTTCTGGATGTTACCCATGAGGCCAGACGTCCTAACACCTGAAAGTCTTATGCAGATAAATGGAAAAGGTTCTGCACCTGGATCCAGGCTAAGGGCCCCATACAGCACCACCCTCCATCCCTCTCATCCTGGATTACTTAGCTGACCTACTACACAGTGGCCTCTTTTTCTCCTTATAAAAATTCATGCCTCTATTATTTCTGCTCATTTTCCCACTCCGCAGCCCCTTTTTTCACACCCTTTGATCAAACAGTTCTTCAAAGGGGCTAGCAACCTGAGGCCCCCCAGAAGGGCACCAACACCAGCTTGGGACCTTAACATTGTGTAAGAAAAGCTCACCCTGCCCCCTTTTGAACCAGCTTCTTCTGCAGAGTTAAAATGTCTCTCCTTCAAGACAGCATTCCTTCTGGCCATCACTTCAACCAGAAGAGTCTGTGAGCTGCAAGCCCTCACGGATGTGGAACTGTTCATCATTTTCCATGCAGACAGGGTATCCCTCAGAACTAACCCATCCTTCATGCCCAAGGTGGTGTCCAGTGTGGCTTTCAACCAGTCCATTCATTTGCCCACCTTTTTTCCTAATCCCCAGAACAAGGGGGGAAGGATTCTTCACTCTCTAGATGTGCACAGACGGCTCAGATTCTATCTGGACAGGACTAAATCCTTCAGAAAGTCTGATCAATTGCTGGTTAGCTTTGCTACAGGGGCAGAAGGCAAAGCCACCTCCAAGCAAATAATTTCCAAATGGCTAGCACACTGCATCCATTTCTGCTGCAAACAGGATGGAAAGCCTCCCCCCAAGGGGATCAGGACACACTCCACCAGAGCAGCCTCCACCTCAGCAGCTTTTCTCAGAGGAGTCCCCACCAGGGACATCCTGGAGGCTGCCACCTGGACATCTGTTCACACTTTTACCAAGCATAACCACCTGCCTCTCCTCTCCAAATCCAGGACAGGGTTTGCCTCTGAAGTCTTGCAGGGCATGCTAGCCAGCCCCTAGTTTCCTTGACTGCCTCCACCCATTTCCTCAGCTTGGTATCTACCCAAATGTGATGACTGCAACAGTGAAACATGAAGAACATAGTACAGTTGTGTACACTTACCATAAATGTAGATGTTTGAGTGTATTCACTGTTGCTGTCCTGGTTTCCCCTCCCTCCATCCTCCTTTATTCTCTTTTTCTTTTTATTACCATTCTTCCTTGCTGTTCTCCTTTCCTTACAAGAGGCATATTGGTATTTATTTTCCACTGGTGGGTTCTTCCACCAGAACCTGGCATCCTACTCTGGGGGCTCCTGACAGGTTAGGGCAAGAAAAACTGATGTAATGGTGTTGGCTGCCTTACTTTATACTACTGACGACCTGATGTCAGTCCTTAAGTGACAGCAACCAACGCAGAAATACTAAGTGTCTGGTATTCGGGCCGGCCAAGGGCTACCCTGGTAGAGGTAACCCAAATGTGATGACTGCAACAGTGAATATACTCGAACATCTACATTTATGGTAAGTGTACACAACTGTACTTTTAGTACTGTTGTATACTGAACAAGAAGAAAGCACTTCATCAATGTCCTTTGATAGAGAAGGCCAAAATACTAGTACTCTCGCCCTTCTTTTGGTAAAATCGGAACCTGGGTGGCCACGATGCAAAATCTGGATATATTCATGTTTTAAGGAAGTAGGAACAATAACTTTGTAACCTTTGAAAATGATACCATCTTCGATCAGCATCTCATCTCTGTATGGAAGATAAGGTTGTACTTATGGCCATACACATGATTGCTTTGACAGTCCTCCAGCATGATTGAAGTGGTTGAGATTTTGCTAAATTGGATCAGTCTTTGTATGATTTCTTTGCTTGGCAAGTCTCGTGGTAGAAAAATTATGCACTTCCATGACATCAATGTCAAAACTCTCTGCATCAAGCTGTTCTGTGGTATTTCTGGGCGATCTGTATAAGGTATCAGCCAGATAAAGAAGTTTGCCTTTTGTATAGACGATTTTGAACTTGAACTTTTGCAATCTAAGCAGCATTCTTTGTAGTCTTGCTGGAGCGGTATGCGTAAGCTTCTTTAAAGTAGTGACTAGCGGTTAATAGGTTCATAGGTGTGTACTAAGCTAATAGCCTTGGAGCCTTTACAAGTCTAGCCCATAGAAGTGCCCTGGCATCGTGTCGCCCGACGTTAGTTCTCATTGCCTCTGTCGAGTAGAGGCACTGGAGTAATCCCCGGGGTGAACTTTCTATTACCCATCCACTCATCAAAATTTCTCTTGAAGAGGAGGAGCAAGGTGCTCTTCTTGACATATATGGGAAGTCTGTTCCAGAGCATGGGCAGTCTCTGGGTGAGGAACCTGTCCAACCAGCATGTTCTGTTGATTGTGGTAATGAGGCTGAGGTCTCTGGAGTGTGTGGTGCGTAGGGGTTGGGATTTCTTTAGATGTAGCATTTCTAAAAGAGCTGGGTCAGACATGGCTTTGTAAGTCAAGCAAAGATCGCCTCTAACAGGTGATATGAGACAGAGAATAGCTGGAGTATTTTGAGTCTGTCCATGTAGGACATGTGTTTAATGGCTAAGATCCTCTTTGTGAGGTACTTCTGTGGCCTCTCCGGCTGTTGCAAGTGTCTAGTGAGGTACATGCCAAATGGGAGCTTATACTCAATGATTGGTCTAATGAAGGAAGAGTAGAGAGACAATGACCTCTTTATTCCTGGATGCAAAACCCTTGGTAAGGAGATGTGCCACATAGAAGGACTTTCTGACCGCAGTGGCAGTGTGGTGGTTGAAGGAGAGGTTGCTGTCAACCTGTGTCCCCAGATCTCTTATAATGCATTCAGTGTTCAATGGGCTCCCATCGATGTGGTAATTAGTGTGAACTGAGTTTTTACCAAAGGGGATGATATGTTTCTTGGCAGTAAGCTTGGTTTTGACACCAGTCATTGGTCTCAGTGAGGCCTTTCTGTAGGATGTCTGTATCACTTGTCACTTGGGGAGTTAATAATAGCTCCCAACTTGCAGTCATCTGCGAACGTGGTCAGCCAGAGTTCCTGTGGGGCTACACTCATGACTGGTCGGCAGTCTGACTTGGAGTCTACTACTTTCACACTGTGTGTTCTGTGAGCCAATTAGCAACCCACCTAGTGATATAGGGGTTGATGTGTTTGGTGTGTTTATCAATAATTCCCAAGTGAGGAATAGTATCAGAGGCCTTGGCCAGATCGAGGTAGGCTGTATGCACTACCTTACCTTCACCCACAGCCCTGGTGACTGACTCAAAGAAGTCAACCAGGTTGAGCAGGCGTGATCTCCTTTTCACAAAGCTAAATTGTGTGGGGTTTAGAGTTTGTAGATTTCGTATATCTTTGTTAATCAGGTCCATGATGATGTGCTCCATAGCTTTACATATCAGATTTGTCAGGCTAATGGGGCAATAATTCCCAGGGTCTGTAGTTGCTCCCCCTTTATGAAGCGGGATGACTGTAGCAGTGTGCCATTCAATAGGGACAAAGCCTGAGGTGAGGCTGTGACTGAACAGAGCACACAGATGTGGTGCCAGTTCACTTTGTAGTTAATGTAGAACACACCCAAGGATATTATTGGGTCCCATGGAAGCTGTATTCTTGGCCTTGGACAATGCAGCTTTAGCATGTGCTGCAGTAATGCTGGATGCCTGGCATTCTTCCGGTATTTTGATTGGTCCTTTGCGGTGGGAGAGAGGGGTAAAGTTGGCACTGAATCTGTCGACCAGCATGTTGGCAATTTCTCACAACAAATAAAATAAAAAACAAAAATAAAATCCAAGATATATATGTTGGCAATATCTGTTGGTTCAGTATAGGAGGTACGATTGTACAGTAACTCAGAACAAATCTAGGTATTGCCATGGAGGTTATTGATATAAGTATAGAAGGCTTTGTGATTGTTTTTAGTGTCTGGAGTGCTTCGAGTGCATCTTGAGATTTAGACTTCTAGCGTTGAGCAGCATGTCCCTCAGATTGCATTTATTTGTAGCTGTTACGATGGTAATTTTGTCTTTGGACACCACCTAAAAAAAGGCACTATAGGGGTGGCAATAGCCTTAGCCAGTACCCGGAAACCCAGGGGTGACAGAGCAGGCCATCTCTGGCAAAGCATCGAGGTCTGTCAGTCATGTCCCAAGCAGATACTGGATCCCCTTAGAGTGACACCAGAAACTTAGCCAGTTGTTGAAGTCAGTCATTTTTTGTTTGTACTGTGGTATCATTCTGGGTGATGGTAGGATACTGCTCAGGGCTAGGGACATACCTGCCTGGCCGACAATAATCTGAGAGCTCCCTCATGTCTCTTTTCATGTAGTCCAGGGAGGTGTATCTCAGGTCATTCACACCCACATGGACAATGACAGAGTTATACTTGTACTTGCTGTGGAGTGACCTGAGTATGTATATTATGTGTCAGATTCTGGTACCTGATAGACAGCTGACCATTACTTTCTCCTTATTCAACCTAGTGGGAGGGACTTCTGTGTGCCTCACTATTGAGTCAGCTTTGATTATTGTATTGGACAAGGTGTTTAGCCTTAGGGGCTTAGGTTGACGGGCACACTGTGGAGGTGAGCTATGTGTCCTGTGGTTTGTGCTGTGTTGTGGTGGTCAAGTGCTTTTCTGTCTTGGGGGTCTCTGTTGTTTGGGTAAATTTCTATTGAGAGCTTCCGTGAAGCTGGGTGTGTGGTTTGTGTTTTTATGTGAGGGATGTGAGGGTAGGTGTTCTGTTGGGCTATGTGTTCCGTGTGGTGTGGTGCAGGTGTTTTCCTTCTCCCCTTGACCAGTTAGTCTGGTCTTGGCTGGAGAGTGTGTAGCTTCCAATTTGATGATGTAAGTGCATCTCTCACAACTCTGAGTTTTGGGAGGTAAGAGGAGAAGGTTTTCTGTATATATGAGGCAGTTGCTACACTGCTTCAGAATGCCCAAGTGCACCAGGTTAATAGGAGAAAGCACAGGGAACTGCCCTTTAATCATGCCAGGAGGGGTGGTCATAACTACTAAGTACTAGAGCTATCTCTGTGAAGAACAACTAGTGCTGATGGCACTTAGGTGTGCTACAATAATTGCTACAAAAACCTGTTGAAGTGCAAAGCGACTAAGCTATTTGAAGTACAAGAGAGAAAGAAATAGCAAGATTCATGGGAAAAACTGAAGAGCAGACTTTGTCACCAGTAATAGTTTAACTCAGGTCGGCACTGCTAGGCAGAGCTTAAACAAGCATAAACCCGGGCTTTTGAACCAGAAAAAATAAACCAAAAAGAGAGCAAAGTGCCAGGAGAGAGAAAAAAACAAAAGATTTTCAACCAGAAAGTTGGAAACTGCCCAAATGGCCAAGAAACTACAATTTCTGTGCCAGAAACCACTCCTCTTGTGGTATATAGGCTACCTAGTGCTTACCTCTCCCACTGATGAGTTAGAAGGCTTCCCTCTTAACACAGAAAGGCTTGGGGGGAGGGGGGGGCTCAGAAGCTTGCAAACAGTTCTGGATGCAGCAAATCTGTATCTGGGCTAGACTGGTTACAGGAAAGGCAGGAAACAAGCTTAGAACTTTTTTATTTATTTTTTAAAGAAAAGCAGCTAAAATAGTAGTAAAAACAATTCAAATGCAGTGCAAGCTAGCACACTTGAGTGGTTAGCACTATTAAAGCAAGTACAGTTTAAATGCAATTAAATTAAAAACAACTAAAAACAAGGGCAGAAAGCAGTAAATTAGAAAAAATCAAAACAGAGGTACTTAGAGTGTCTTTCTCTTTTCTGATGCTCTTGCAGTCTGCAGGACACCAAAACTGGATCCGCGGAGCTTAAACAAGTGCAAACGTGGGCTTTTAAACCAAAAAGTTGAGAGAGATGGAAAAACTGTCCAAACTACCAATAAACTACAATATCTGGGCCAGAAACCACTCCTCTTGTGGTAGATAGGCTACCTGGTGCTTACCACTCCCACTGATAAAATAGAAGGCTTCCCTCCAACACAGAAAGGCTTGGGAGGGCTCAGAAGCTTACAAACAGTCCTAGATACAGCAAATCTGTGTCTGGACTAGACTAGTTACAGGAAAGGCAGGAAACAAGTGCAGACACGGGCTTTTAAACCAGAAAGTTTAAAGGGATGGAAAAACTGCCCAAAAGGCCAATAAACTACAATTTCTGGACCAGAAACCACTCCTCTTGTGGTAGATAGACTACCTAGTGCTTACCACTCCCACTGATAAACTAGAAGGCTTCCCTCCAACACAGTAAGGCTTTGGGAGCTCAGAAGCTTACAAACAGTCCTGTATACAACAAATCTGTATCTGGACTAGTTACAGGAAAGGAGGGAAACAAGGGCAAACGTGGGCTTTTATACCAGAAAGTTGAAAGGTATAGAAAAACTGCCCAAACGTCCAAATAAACTGCACTTTCTGGGCCAGAAACCACTCCTCTTATGGTAGATAGGCTGCCTATTGCTTACCACTCCCACTGATAAGCTAGAAGGCTTCCCTCCAACAGTTTCTATTTGGATAGCTCGGCCGTAGATATAATCATGGAACTTCAAACATGCGAACACAATTGCCAAAAGTTCCTTCGCAATTTGAGCATACTGCATTTCAGTTTGGGTAAGAGTTCTAGATGCATAGGGAACAGGTCTACCCTCGTTAAAAATAACTGCACCAAGACCAAACTTTGAAGTATCACAGGAAAGAACTACTGGTTTGTGGACATCATAGTGTCTTAATGGAGGCGGGTTGGCAATTTGGTGTTTGAGGTCATCAAATGCCCTCTGGTGGTGTTCTAACCATGACCAGGCATTTTTGCATATCAGCTCTCTTAAAGGCACTGATAACTCACTAACGTCAGGGATATATTTGCCCAAATAGTTAACCATACCAAGAAAACGCTTGGACATTGTCTGGGGCTGGCATCTCAAGAATGGCTGCTTATTTAGAAGGGTCTGGTCATAAGCCAGTACTGGTAAATAAGTGGCCTACATGAGTAACGTCTTGTAGTCTGAATTTACATTTCAGAGGATTAAGCTTTACGTTTACTTCACATGGTCTTTCCAGAACTTTCCTGAGGTTTCTGTCATGCTCTGTTTCACCATTGCCTCCAACCAGTAAATCATCAACTGTTATGGCACATAGATAGGCCGAAAACATTTGCTCCATTCCCCACTGAAAGACTTCACTGGCAGAATTTATTCCAAAAGGTAACCTGAGGAATCTGTATCTACCAAATGGGATACTGAATGTAGTTTAGTAGTGAAGATTTGCGATCAAGCATCACTTGCCAAAATGAACTCTGCATCTAAGACAGAAAAAACAATTCTATTTGGCATGAGGGTGGCAGCCTCCTCAACTGTACGCATAGGATGATAAGATCTCTTTAATGCCTTGTTCAAGTCTGTTTGGTCAATCCATATTCTGATTTCATCTGAACTTTTCTTATAAGCAGCTACCATGGAAGACACCCACTCACTTGGTTCTGTGACTGGACAAGTCACACCTTGCTGTACCATTTTGTCTAACTAGACTTTGACTTTGTCCTACATAGCTATTGGAACTCTCCTTGCAGCTCTGACCACCAGACTGACATCTGGGTCTACTTTCATGGAGTACACAACTGAAAGTTTGCCTAACTTGTCAAAAAAATCAGCATACTCTGAGAAAATAGCATCAGTAAAGCTGGAACTGGGACATGTGCTTATATGATGTACTTCTTTGGTAAAAGAAAGCAGTTTCATTCTCAAACTCTCTCTGAGACCTAGTAATGACTGCACAGGTCTTTGGACTACGTAAGATTGCAAGCTTTAACCGTTCCCAGCCAAATAGCATGAAAGCAGTACTGAGCCTTCAGTCTGAATCTCTTCACCTCCATAAGCAACAAGCTTCACACAGTTGGCCAAATGGTTGCTCACCATCTCTCACTGTAGCAAATGTTTCTGCTGACATTACATTACACATTGAACCAGTGTCTAGTTTGAGCTCCGTGGGCTTACCATTGCTCAGAACAGTACAAATACTTCATTCTTTACCAGTAAATCTACTGCATTAACATTTTCACCTACCACTGATGCACCATCTACATAGAAAGTAGGGTTCTCCATGATCACCTTGCTTTTTTGAGTGACCTTTCTTAATAATTGAATGAGGCTTGCTTGAGTTACAAAACTTTTGAAAGTGGTTCCATTTTTTCACACTTGTGGCATTGCTTACCAAATGCTAAGCACTTTTATCTTTTAGACTCATGATTGGCAAGACAATTACAACAGTTAACAGTAAGACTTAACTTGGGTTTTGCTGACTCACCCTACACTGAGCATGTCCATTTTACTGAGCTAGTCTTGGAACTTGCTAGAAAGTTAGGGATCCTCCCTGGGAATCCCGCAGGGGTTGCAGTTGCCATGTGCTTAGGCCTGCTTCTGCTTGCAATGTGCTGCATGCTGTCTACGCTTGCTCTAGAGGCTGCTGAAACTAAGCTCTTATCACCCGTAAGCATACTTGTGTGCCTTTCTGTGAGATCATGGATTTGACAAATCTCTATGGCTTTGCTCAATGTTAAATCACTGTCACAAAGCAAAATCTTTCTCACTATTAACACCTCACACAGTCTGTCCTTTATTAACTCATCTTTCAAGTCACTAAATTTGCACATTTTAGCTTTATTTCTCAAGTCAGTGATATAAGCTGCAAAAGTTTCACCTGGCTTTTGGTCTCTTGTATGGAATAGGTGGCTCTCTAATGTAACAGTTGTCTGGGGGGTTGCACATTTCTCTAAATTTATATTTCAGGCACTCAGGGTCTTCTGTTGTATGGCTGTTTTCCCCCTCTCCTGCATACACTGCTGGTGCATGCACAAATGAACATTCCCTCTCAGTGGCCTCTGACCCAGTTACGTTAAGAAAAATGAAGTATGCCCTTGTACGTGCATCTTTGTCAGAAAAAGCTGCTTGTATGAAAATATAGTCCTGCTCAAATACCTTCCAATTCTCTGCAGTATTATGATCAAACACAAGTGGACTGGGTCTGCAAAATGCCTCTTTCATATCAACACACAGTAGTGAAGGTGCTTCGAATTATATATATAAACATAACAAATATATGACATTTTATGCTAGAACTTGTAATTATGCCCAGTAGCACAACAGACTCTTTGAAACAACTGCAGTTTGCCAGATAATTCTCCATAGCACAAGAATTCTTTAAAAAATCACTGTACTTTACGAAACCACTCCTTATCAATGTAAGAAATACTTTGAAATGACTGTACTAGAAGAAGGTCAGAGTAAGAAACACTTAGAAATGAATGCACTTTGCAAATAAACTGTACCCAGCACAACAACCTTTCAGAATGGCTGTACTTTGCGAAATAACTCTGTACAGTGTAAGAAACACTTTGAAATGGTGGCACTGTGCGAATAAATGTACACAGCACAATTAACTTTTCGAAATGTCTGTATTTTGACTGCACTTTGCACACAACAAACTCTTTGATATAATTGCACTGTAATAAAGCACACACTGAGATACTTCGAGCAACTCTAGTTTATTTTATTTATTTATTTTTTTACATTTGTTAACCGGGTTAGTCTGTCTGGGTTCTTAGAAGCCCTTTTTCAGCAGAGACCCGAGGAGGAAAGCTTCCAAAAAAAAAAAAAAGTTTTAAGTAAAAAAAAAAAAAAAAAATAAGAACAAAGATAAACACAGATCACATTTTAAGTATACATACTTCTGAAGTAATTACATGACATGCAGTAAAGGAATATACAGAATGGATGTAAATACAATACAATACATGTATGGAAATGTCCACGTAGTATGGCAAGAAACTAAGCAGAAATATGGTAAGACAAGGTCAATACATTGCTGAACCAAGGTACTAGGCATGAAGTAAGTAAATATACAGATAAAGTTGTGTGAACTTTGGAAGTTAATAAATTAAAGAACAGTAATAAGGGATTATGGGAATTGAGTGTAACGAGCTAACTAGTATGGAATATGATGGAAAAAAATGTGTACGTGGTAGTAAGAGAGAGAGCTAGAAGTGATACAGTTAAGTTAGGTTATCACTGAATGTTTCTTGGGTATTAGTTTATATCATGAACATATTCAATTTGATAGGAAAAAAGATTTAAGCTGTTTCTTGAAGGCATTTTTGTCTTTAAGTAGTCTAAGGGCTAAAGGGAGTGTGTGCCAATTTTTTGCAACTGAGTGACAATAGAGTATTTTCGCAAAGGTTTTGTTTGGCTTATGAACTTCAAGAAAGTATTGATTAGTACTTCTTAGTGGGCGTTGAGGAGTATAAAGTGTCAGAGAATTTGCAAGGGATGGGCAGGATTTAGGATTGTTTAGTATATTGTGGGCTATAAGGAGTTGGGATTGAGGCAGTAAGTTGGAAAATTCAGGCCAGTGTAAAGCCTTGAGAGACAGTGATGGGATTTGTAAGGTTGATTTGCAGCAAATCTGGCTACTTTGTTAGTTTCTAGTTTGGGTATTAGGTTACTCTGTATATGAGTAAGAATAGGTGAAGCATAGAGTAGGGATGGTAGAAACCGGTATTGTGCAAGGGATGACCTGGATGAACAGTGAAGAAAGTTTTTGTGACTGTAAAGCAGACCTAGTTTTTGGTGTTTTTTTTTTTATTGAGCTATGAATGTGATGGTTGAATTTAAGTTCATCATCAAGTATTGCTCCAAGGAGTTTTGTTTGGGTGTCAACAGAAATTTTAGTTCCATTAAGGGATGTTACAGAAAAGTTCTGTTTTGCATGTTCCAGATTTTTAGGTAGGAAAAGTAGTAGCTTAGTTTTGCTTGCATTTAGCAGGAGATGGTTGGATTGTAGCCAGTTTTCAACTGAGTGGAGTGAGTTTTGTGTAAGGGATTGAAGGTTTTCTATGTTGTCAGCAGAGTTGTTGATGGTTGAGTCATCAGCATACTGAATAAGATTGGATTGAGGGCAGGATGAGAAAAGGTCCTTGGTAAATACATTGAAGAGGAGAGGTCCCAATATTGATCCTTGTGGTACCCCTGTCCTAACTGCTAGAAAGGGGGAGTAGGAAGAGTTCCATCTAACAGCCTGGTGTCTATTAGTGAGGTAATCGCAGAACCAGGAGGTGGTGGAGTTTGAGAAGCCTGGGTTGGAGAGTTTATGGTGAAGTATGGTATGAGATACAGTGTTGAATGCTTTGGACAGGTCCAGAAAGAGGGCTGATGCTATTTTGCTATTATCCTTGACTTGAGCAATGTTATTAATAAAGGATACAAGAGCGGTAGCTGTGCTATGTGTGGGACGGAAGCCATGTTGAGTTGGTGTGAGTAGGTTTTCTTGTAGCAGATGATTAAGTACTTCCTTATGGATACACTTTTCCAGTATTTTGGAGAGAGGAGGCAGTATGGCAATTGGTCTGAAATTGGTTGGCCTCCTGTATGAAGAGGTACTACAAAAAAATTTCTTCCAAATTTCAGGGACTTTGCCTTCTTTTATGGATCTATTAATCAGGATAGATATGGGGTAAGCTAGAAATGTAGATGCATGTTTAAGGAATAATGGAGGAAGGTTATCAGCTGAGGGTGAACCAGGTTTTAGTTTAGTTAAGAGCAACTTGATATAAGAGGTGGGAACAGGTGATAGTGAGAATGAGAGTGAGGGTGAGAGGTGAATCAGAGGTGGATGAAAATGTAGGTGGAGTGAAAGAGGTGCAGGTGGAGAAGTTAGTTACAGTTAAGTTTTCAGTGGTTTCAATGAAAAACTTATTAAGGAGGGTTGCTATTTCCAGAGGAGCCTTGTCAGAATAAGGTGTGGGTGGGGTAGGAGTACCAGGTGAGAGAAGTTTATTGATAGAGTTCCAAACTTTTTTAGGATTACAGTAGGGATTAAGTGAGGATTGGTAATAGTTCTTTTTATCAAGATTGATTTGTTTCTTAGCTTTGTTTCCAAGTTCCCTGTAAGAGATAAGGTTGGAAGAAGTATTATTGCCTTTCCAAGCTTTATCTCTGGTCTTTAGTTATGCTTTGAATAGCTTCGACCAATGCAATATAGTAGTTTATGCCCAAAACACAGTCTTTTACTGAAAAAAAGCATGCAGTCGCTTTGCTCTTTAAGCTTATTTTGCCCTTTTATTGTACTCATTATGCCTATTTAACCTTTTATGAAAATTATACTTTTCTTCTGCTCGTTTTACTTTAAACATGCTCTTTATACAAACCAAAGGTAATTCTGAGTCCCCGTAGAAATATCTCTGCTGGTTTTATCATATGTGGTAGTTTCAAACATTTTGTTTAATTAATAATGTGTTTTGTGCCTTTAGTTTGATTAATAATACGTTTTGTGGTACTCAATTGATTGATAATGTGTTCCGTGCCTTATGAATGCTCCATTTCATTCTCTTTGCAAAATAAATCATTTGCTCAAGATTTTGTTACCTTTAGTTCATTTCTGACCCTTTTTTGATTGTTTGAGCTCTGCTGTCACCCAGTCTGCTGAATACACCTTCACCTTCAACTCTGCACCTCATAACGTGAAGAAGTTGCACTCTCAGTTCCGGTTCTGATACCATGATTCCCATCACACAGACTTCTCTTACTATGGAACAGGGTCTCGATCTACATAAGACAGAGCCCCTCACTATCACTCTTCAAGAGGAACCTTGATGAGTGGATGGGTAACAGAAAGTTCACACTGGGGATCACACCAACAGCACTACTAGATAGGGGCCAAGGGTACTAGCTGCTAGTATAAGGGTCTAGGGAACTACTAAAGGGGTGGTGAATACCGCACAACGTGGCTGGGCTAATATATGCCTTCGGGCAGATAGCCCAGTACCAACCTATGAACCTATGTCTCTCGTCTGGTCAGGATAAAACAGACGAACTGTTGTGGGTTCATTTCAAGTAGTTTTTTTTACACACAAACACACCAGGAATGAGGCTTTGTAACTTAAACATAAATAAACTTATAAACAGACTGACTACCACACTCATACATGTTAACACTGTGGCTGTTCTCTAAAAATGTCACTGCTGCCTGCATGTGCTCACTGTTTGTGTGCATGCTTACATCTGGAAATGCTTCTTAAAGTTACATACAGATGCTCTCTTCTACAGTGGTTTTAATTTTGAGTTAAAAATTTCTACTTTTTTCCATAACTTATTGTTTTGAATTAGGTTTACCGTACTGGGACATTACTTAACAAAGGTCATTCATTATGATTAGTCTGTGCAAAGACCTTGTTTTCAGTCTGTCAAAATTAAGACTAATTTTTCAAAATTTTACCTGTTTATACTGTTGAGTAAAATGTAGGTGTTAGGTGTTTGAGGGGCATTATTATAATTTATTACAAAAGTTAGGATTTTTTCATGTGAAGAGTTTGGAATGATTGAATGTTGTAATTAAATCAAAAGGTGATTCAGCAAAGTATTAGTTTAAGGATGTGCACACTTATGTAACCAGCTTATTGTACGTTTTTTTATTTTTTTCCTGTAACAGATTTGTTTGTTTTTCAATTGAATTGTACAGGTTATAGGTCACATTAAAGGTGGGAAAAGTTTTGAAATGATTTATTGTGGTCTCATTTTTTTATATCACAAAAACCTGGCATTTTAACAGGGGTGTGTAGACTTTTTATATCCACTGTACATCATTAATTTCAGCTGTTGCTAGCATTTAAAAGCTGAGTGTTTTATTGTGGTATTTATGGTCTGAAGAAGCACCTTGTGGTGGGAAAGTGATTACCTATTTTGACTTTGCCATTAAACTTGTATTTTAGGTCAGCTGTGTTGGCTGTTTTCTCTATTTATTATGTTTGAATTGTCTGTAAAAAGTCGTCCTTTATCCATTGGACCTACTTTTATCTGTATATCCTATAAATCTTTACCTGACCTATGAGCTATTTCTTTCTCTCCTTTTTTGTTTCTACCATCTTATTTTCGTCTTCTTTTGGAGTTAGCTCTGCCCCTTTTTTGATCATGACTGTCCTCTAGGCTATTCTTCTTTCTTTCCTTAATAGGTCTAATTTACATTTTCTACTGATGTTAATTTTTTCCTTCCCTTTACTTTTCATCCTAATTTCTTCACTTTTATCCTTACTTCTCTCTCCCTTTAACATGCCTGTGTTTGTAACTTCCGCCTATTTTCAGGCCCCTTTCCAATCCTCTCCCCACATGTTTTCCTTCTCCTGTATTTAACAGTGGTTTCCACCTCCCATTCTGTCTCTTTCTGTATTTTTTTTTTTGTGGTCGCTCTAGCGTGAATATGATTTTATGGAATTGTGGGTTGCACTGTCTGAATATCTTAACTTACTTGACTTTGCTGTTTAGGCAATCTCTCCCCTATTGTTTATTTTTACTACCCCATTGTATCCCATATATACTATAATCTTTGGAAAGATCTTTACT
Organism: Protopterus annectens; assembly: GCF_019279795.1. NCBI lineage: Eukaryota > Metazoa > Chordata > Ceratodontiformes > Protopteridae > Protopterus > Protopterus annectens. Next base: position 1,599,490,549 of record NC_056731.1, read on the forward strand.
TATTTTTCCAATTGAATCTTGGCTCCCTTACTCTATTTTCACAGACTCGAGCATTTCTATAATTATATTATGCTGCCCATATTTTCCAAATAGTGGAATGTTCCTAGTTCCTCGGTGCATCCTGTCTGCTCTTCCTGCGGTGTTTAACAAGCTCATCTGTACTTCTGGGGTATTCTCTTCTCTTTAGTCCCTTGTTTATCACACAGTGTAAACCAAAACATGTTTTACCACAATTTATTTGAAATTTTTTTTGTTTTTTATTATTATTATTAAGCACTAACTGTCACAAACAGAAATGTTTCATATGTTTATGTTGTCCTGTGGCCCCTGTTTTTCAATTGATGGAATATGCCTAGCTCTATGAGATTACCACTTTACACTACTTTATATATATATATATATATATATATATATATATATATTTCTTTATGTAGCATCTTGACAGCCCGAGTTCCACAGCTCTCCTTGGGTGAAATATGTTCTGTGCAGAATGGAGAGAAAGATGAGTTAACCCCAGTCTAAAGTACACATCCCCACCATTCCCAAAAAGATCCAATAAGCATGGTATCAGTGTAAATGTCCATTTTGATGTTTTCCTCGATCTGATTTTTTTCTAGTTTTTCATTTTTATCTTTTTATTTTTCTTTTTTATTTATTTATTTATTTATTTTTGACTTATCCTTTTTTGCTTTTAGCATTTGTGTTGTTGTGTGATTTCATGTCATCCAGAAGGGGTAGATGCCAGTATGAGAGACAGATTCCCCATAAAGACCATCACAAACAGTGCTTGTTTTATTTAAGTGCTTCTCATGAGCACACATCGTGCACTGTTTGTCAGGCTTTTGTTCCAGAGGTCTTACATAGTCATCTTTCTTCCCTCACCATTTATCTTGAAAACCAGCATCTAAAGCTTTTAGTAAAAGATGCTGTGGAAGATACTTCCTGGCCTGAGGGTCCAGCCATCTTCAGTGAAGAAGGACAAAAAAGTCAGACCAGATTCTTCAGCTGTGCCTTCTCCAGTGGATGTCTGTCTTGAGGCTGGTGAAAGCCCAGAGGATCGTCCACTTTCTGGGTTGGATTCCCCTGCCATGACCAGTTCAGAGACCAGCATGGATCCAGCTTCTCACATGTCTTTGGAGGCCTTGCATACTTAAGCTTCGGACACCTAGGGGTAACCAAGGCTGATTATCACCCAAGGGCCTGGGGGGGGGGGTTCTGCCAATACTGGTTAGGGAAGACGTCCTATTATTATTGAGTGTAGGGCGGCGTCAGAACCATTTTCTTTTCATAAGGTGGACGTCCCTTTAAAAATGAAGCAAAAAAGCAAAACATATTTCTTCTACTCCCAAGGATCCTCAAAGTGAATGGCAGAATTTTACACAAAGTTTGTTCAGTGCTCTTGTCACTTTGATGCCTTCTCGGGGGGGGGGGGTTCTGTCCTTGCTCCTTAGTCTTTTTCCCCCCTCAAAAGATCTAGGAATCAGGATTTTTATGAAGAGGAAATGGATTCTGATGAGTAATCCCTGACCTATTCTACCCAGATTCCTTCCCCTTTGGATTACGAGTCTGAGGAAGAAGTGTCTGTTAGTCCTGAATCTCCTTTTGAGGAGATTTCTTTTGGGGATACCATTGCCAGGATGATGGAATTCTTTAAATGGGGTTATTCCCAAGTTTCTGAAGTGCACATGAGATATTTTGAGCTCCTTCAAATGAAATCTCCTAGACATTCTGCTGTTCCTCCTGTTTTGGTTGCTTTATTGGATGCCTTTTCTTCTGCATCTCAGACCCAAGACTCTCAGCCTCCTCCTCCTAAAAAAATGGATAGGTTTTATAAAGTGAAAAACAGGAATGATACCTGCCAAGTAAAGCACCCTCAATACCAAACAAGTAAATAATCCAAAAGTAAAGGATGCAACCGTCTGTAAATGAATGTCCACTAGATTTCCAAAAAGACTGTCATTTAATAGAAAAAACAAGGACATACAAAAATGTTTAAAAGGTAAGCGCTTTCACGTCAGTATAACGCTTCATCAGACCTTATAGATTCATAGATTCATAGATTCATAGGTTAGTACTAGGCTAACTGCCCTTGCGAGCCATTTTAAGCCTAACCAATTATCCCTTTGAAGAAACAAAGTAGCACATCTCATTATATACCATGATACATTGCAGCTTAATTAAAATTCATCATTAGTATAATTAATACAATTAATATAACTATATAGTTAAAAACACGTGTTACTGATCAACCCTGTATATTAAAAACAATTCAAACCAAACAAAAAACATTTATAGCGAGACATGTATAAAAAAAGTGTATATACTGTATTCCATATTAAGGATGTATGTATAATGTGTACTAATAAAAATAAAATAAAATATATACACATATATATAAAAATGTGTGTGGATGTATATATACATGCATGCAGAAGTATTGACAATATGTCTTAAGAAATAATCAATGATTAAGTGGTCTATTAGCCAAAAAAGGCTTGAGGGATATTTTATCATTAAGCCCATATTTATGGGCCTGTAACCTTAAAATCCACTTGCTCTCTATTTCTTCAGTGTGGCATTTTATATTCCCTAATCTACTGGATCTTTTAACTAATTCAAGAGCCATAAACTTGAAGCTGTGTGAAGATCCTTTATCTAAAACATGTCGTGCTAGCGCATTGGTTTTATAAAGTGCCTGTCTGATGACTGCAAATTCCTTTACTAGTGTCCATCCATACCTCTCAACCTGGAAACATCAAAAATCTGGACAAGGCTCATGAAAAATAGGTACAAATCTGTACCCTGATTAACATAACATTTGCATACATAATTATCTACGGCACTAATATTAAATAAAATATAACCAGAACAATACTGTTTTATTTATGTTAACATTTGAATAACATTTGTAAAACAAATTAAGCTTGTATAAAAACTAAAGCATCTTCTACACAGCTATGTTCCCACCCAGTTAAACATTGTGATCCAGTGACCAAAAACTCCTCTAGTCTACAAACCTAGCAAATCTGCTGGCATTGTCTGTACTCATACAGGGCATCTTCTGGCATTATCTGTACTCATACAGGGCTGCTAAGACCTAGAACTCCTTATCTGTATCGATCAGGTCTATACCCTCCCTCCCATCTTTTAAAACTGCTCTGAAAGACTTCCTAGCTAAATCTGGCTATTTTCTTGCTCAAAACCAGGATAAGCTATATCCCTAAATGTGAACAAGGACCTTTTCATTCCTTATACCTCCTTACTGTCCTCTCCTTTCTTCACTGCTATCAATATTTAAAATCTGTGCATATTTTTATATCTTTGCTCCCCCCCATTATTTAAGGCTAGATTTATTGGGTTAGGAAGTTGTGAGGTATGGTTACTTTAACTAATAATGATTTTAATGATGCATATGAATGTGCTTCAAAATATAACTGTAGTATATTTAATACATTTCTTGACTTTTAATTCATAAAGTGTATGCTGTTATTACTGATTTATTGAATAAAAAAAGTATACAAAATATGTACTTAAAGAAAAAAAAAGAAAGAAAGTGAGAACACAAATGCCAGAATATTTGAAATGCCAGAGAGGAGAGAATATCATTTATTGGAAGCTATGGCTAAAGGAAAAAAGCCTACTATGCTGAAGAAATGAAGTCACAAATAGTTCAGAGAAACCAAGCATGCCTCTTTAAAATGCCTGAACAGACAAATAATGATTCAGACAGAGACTTATTCTAAAGTGAAAAAAATCAGTGAAGTTGCACTGCCAGATTGCATTCCACTGACCAAAAAGAAATATCAGCAATAGCACAGTTACCTTTTTGTTCTAGCCAGATCTACTCCATATAAGGCACAACACGCAAATGTAATTTAAAAGAAAAGACTTTGGTGTGCTCAAAACCTGAAAAGCTTTATGTTTTGCAGGCTTGCAGCAAGTTCTGAAGTCTTCCCGAGATGTGTAAATAAGCATAACTAGTGCAGATTTGTTCTTTCGTCTCCCAGTGACTTCCAAAGTATTATCGGATTATCATTTAACAATACATCGTGTAGGATGAACCTCCCCCCCCCCCCGGTGTTCTAGATGTCACACGATTATTTCATATAATAAAAACAATTCATTTTCTTTCTTTATATTTATTTTACCTGCTAGAGGTGCAGGAAGAGCCGGGGGAAGAAGAAGCAGAAGAAATAAACTTTTTCATGATTAGGATTCACTGCTGCACAGCTCCGAGTCTGATGAGACTTGTTCTGTTGTTCTGCTGCTGTGGACAGGGTTGCAGAGTCCTGACTCCTGCCTTCTAAGGTCTAACTAAAATAAAAAAAATAATAATTTAATTAAATTAAAACAAAAAACACTGCCTTCTTTTTTTCTCAACCTCAGCTTTCGGCTTCTGACGTGTGTGTGTGTGTGTGTGTGTGTGTGTGTGTGTGTGTGTGTGTGTGTGTGTGTGTGTGTGTGTGTGTGTATGTCCCGCCTCTCTCGTACTCCTCTGTTGCTGCAGAGCGTGGGAGATGACGTGACGAGTTCAAAACCACTTACTCAGCCCAGCAGCCAAATTCCGACAGGCTGCTCATGACACTGACATCACCACACACGCCTCTGTGCATGATGACGTCAGTCCAAAAAGCGGTGGGGGGATTTTAAAAAAAAAAAAGCCGTGAAATTCATAATTTAAGGGGTGCCACTCAGGAACTCGAGGCACCCCACAAACGGGACCTCAAAACTGGTAAAAAACTAAGAATTTGGTACGGTTAAGAGGTATATGTCCATCTGTTGACCCTTTGGTGGTTTCTTTGGCATCCGACAAGCCTTCTAAATTGCTGCCTTCTACTAAACTTCTTCCTTCTGATAAAGGCAGCAGGACTATGGAAAGGTTAGGTAAGAAGGTTTGTACTTCAGCCACCCTAGCCTTTCGGGCTGTTAATTATCTGGTCTCATATGACCAGATATATTTTAGCTGTCCTTTCTCAGGCTTGCCAAGTTATTTCTGACCTATCTGGTTCTGAGGGAAAGACTTTTGCCTTGTCTCTGTTAGGGGCTTCTTCCCAGGTAGCTCACCATTCCATTAAATGTAGTTATGATGCAGCAGATGCTTCTGCTGCTTCTGGCTCTGTGTTGAGGAGATGTTCCTGGCTATGCTTCAATCTCTGTCTGATGATATTAAGGCTACATTGATGGATGCTCCTCTGGACAACAAATGTTTGTATGTTGCTGCTGCAGCTGATTTGTTTAAGTCCCTGAAGGAAAAAGGCAAGGAGTTATAGGGCCCAAAACATATTTTTCTTTCCCCAGTATCTATGTTCCAGAGAAACTATTGTAATAAACCTGCCTTTGTTAGAAGACAGTCTTGTCCTCATCCTAAAGGCAAGAAGGGTGGTAGGAGGGTTCACCCTGCTAAGTCTTCACAGACCCCTTCCTGCTCAGAAGCCTTCCTTTCCTGATAAACTAGGTGCTGTCTGACTACCCGATTCTTCCCAGCCACGTTCCTGTCTCACATTGTCTTTCTTTGTCTCTTCCTGTCTGGTTAATCATAACCCAGGATTCCCTGGTTCTTTCCAACATTCGCCAGGGGGTATTTCATGGTTTGGAAATCTCTTCCCATTTCATGGGCATTCTTCAGCCATCTCAAGACCAGTTGAGCGCTTTTCCAGAGATGTTTCAGGGTGTTTTGAAGAGGTTTCAGTTGCTCAGAGGGGGCAGGCGTTTCATTCCAGAATGTTTTTGGTCCCCAGGAAAGAGGGCACTTGGAGACCTATTCTGGATCTTTCTCACCTGAATACACCTCTAAAGGTTCCTTACTTTCGAATGTTCTCCTTTCAGACTTTGTTCCCTCTTTTGCTTCCTCAGGCTTTTATGTTTTCTCTGGCTCTCAAGGATACTTACCTGCATATCCCTATTCATCCCCCTTTTCAGGAAGTTTTTACATTTCTCTGTTGCTTCTTAGCATTTTCAGTTCTCTGCTTTGCCGTTTGGCCTCTCTGCTGCCCCAAGAATATTCACCAAATGCCTAGCTCTTGTGATTGCTTTTTGCAAGCTCAAAGGCATTAATGTCTTTTTGTATTTAGACCTGTTATATATAACCGCGGTGGTGCAGCGGTAGCATTGTTGCCTCACAGCAAGAGGTTCTCTAGTTCGATTCTAGGCTGGAGTGCGGGGAGAGCCTTCTGTGTGGAGTCTGTATGTCCTCCCCGCGGTTGGGTGGCATTCGAAAGACATGCGTAAGGGCGTGCCTTCGTTGAAGGTTGGACATCGAGCTGGCACCTCAGCGTTCGTGAAAATCTACTGCCAATCATTAGCGGACCGGAGTTCCGCTGTGGCGACCCCTAACTGGGAAAAGCCTAAAGACAAACATTGAAGCTTCCTTTCCAGAGATTCTTTTACAACACCTTCAGTGGGTCATCACTCTGTTGCAAAGCCTGGGGTTCACGTAAATTTTCAAAAGTCCTTCCTGTCCTGGTCAAGGAGTCATGTTTTTCTGGGATTCAGGATCCAGACTGTTCCTATCCTAGTATCCTTGCCTCCTCCCAAGACTTTGACTCTGATTTCCTTTTTTCAGTCCCTTCTTCCTCTGGCCTTGATTTCAGCCAGGGAATTTCTAAGGGCTCTAGGATTCATGGCATCCACCATCCCTATGCCTGTCTTCACCAGATTACACATGAGAAAGTTTCAGTGGTATCTAAAGTCAGTTTGGTTTCAGCATGCTTATTCTGTAGAGTTTCCAATCCCACTTCCTTCATGTCTCAAGTTGAAATTTCAGTGGTGGATTCATCAACTGATGTTGAATACAGGCCTCCCTTTCAACCCCTGCTTCCCTCTCAGGAGCTGTTCACAGATGCCACAGGCGGGGGGGGGGGGGGGGCCTAAAGGTGCAAAGCCTTTGGTCTCCTCAGAAGCAGGAGCGCATCAGTATTAAGGAGATGAGAGATCTTCTGTTGACCTTCACTGCTTTTCATCAGGTCCCCTAAAGATCTTTCAGACAACACCATAATGATTTGGTATGTCATCAAACAAGAGGGAACACGATTCTTTGCATTGGTACTCCAGGTTTGGGAGTTAGCGATTCAGTACCAAATCCCACTTCAGGCATTGTACATTCCTTCAAGTCAAAAATTTGTGGCAGACTCCCTGAGCAGGTGCATAACACAATCTCATGAGTGGATGCTTCACAGGGATGTGTTTCTAGACATTATCCATCAGTGGGGAATGCCTCAAGCCAATTTCTTTGCCTCTCCTCTGAACAGGCAGCTTCCTCAATTTTGTGCTAGAGGTCCTTGTCATCTGGCCTGGAAGGTGGACACCCTATCTTTTTCATGGAAGGAAATGTTTCTTTATGCCTTCTCTCCCCTTCCTCTGATTCCAGAAGTCCCGTGCAAGGCAAAACAGGATGATGATCTTCGTGTTTCACTTGTTGCAGTCATTACATTTGGGCTATCTGCTTGCAGGTAGCCTTCAGTCGGCCTGATTGTCTAAGTCTTGGGTCCTGCGTCAGTTGCTATATCATCTTCCATGACATCAGGTATTCAGGGATATAAAGCATGCAGCCGACGCCATTTTATCAGTCTTTCTTGCTGTGCGGTGCCTGAAGCAGAAACAGTTCGCAAGTGCCGGTTGGCCGACTATTGAAATTTACGTTTGTGTGTTTCAGATCCGAAGTCTTCAACTAAGCTAAGTACCCAGTTGGGGATCCCTTTTCTTGCTCCAAACCGATGTCAGTAAAAGTTAACAACTGTATTTCTTGTGGAAAGTAAATACCTCATAAAGCTTTTCATTTGTACTGCATTCCTCTCTTAGGCCCAGACCACGACGTACCTCGCTCTTGGTTTTGTGCCGTATTCAAACCTCAAACTATTCGTCATTGGTTCATTTTCGCATCTAAATGTTGTGGTACTTGGTTCAGTTATCCGGAAATGACTTCAGTAAGCCACCCAACTACCGACATTCTGAAAAAAACGCAAAGATAAAGACAGATACAGACCGCATAGGTCCAAAGCTGCTGACGACGCTTCTCCTAAGCTAGTCACCAGTTCGCCAGTACTCAGTGAGGCACTTTTGCAGCCCCCTGCTACCCGCTACCTCAGATTCGCAGGCCTCTACTGAGACCCATTCGGAGTCCGGTATGCCGCGAGATGCTTCTTCGACTATGGAACCTGCGGATGTCTCTACCTTGGAATGGTCCGGAGCCGCTGTGCAGGCACCGGCTTCTGAGGGTGTATTCAGGCCTTCTGACTTGCATATTAAACCGACGCCATCTTCTTCTATGTCTAAAACTAGATCCATGCCTAGAAAATTGACGCCCAGACCGCATGATCAGGCCCCTATGCCTAAAAAACAAATGATAAGAATGGCTGAAAACCTTATTACTCTAATCAGGGGAAGCCACCCTTCCCCCTCTAAGAGACCTAGAACTGATTTTCCTTCTGATTCATCTGATCAGGATTCTGAAATTTCTGTTTTCTCTGATGACCAGGAATTGCCCTGCCCTTATCTACTTATGAGGAGTCTGATGCAGAGGACTCCATTCCCTCTGCTTCCCCTCCAGAGGACTTCTCTTTTGGTGAAACCTTGCATACACTTAGAGAGCATTTCCGCTGGGAAGGCCAGGATTACTCTGACTCTAAAAAGAGGTTTAGGGAATTCTTGTTCCTACCTCAACACGGGCGTTTAGCTATCCCTCCTGTATTGGACATTGTAGATGATGCCTTCTCGGAATCTAGCCTGGCCCCTGACTCATTACCTTCAGCTCCCAGACAACCTGACAGATATTACAGGGTACCTGACTCTCACAAGTTCTTCTTTAAGAATCCTACTCTGGATCCTGAGACCATTTCACAGGGACCCAAAGGCATTAAGACTACAACTGCCAAAAACCCTACCCCCTCTGATAGAGATTCCAGGGCCCTGGACAGATGGGGTAAGAAGGTATACACTTCTGCAACTTTGGCCATTAGGCCTTAACTGCCAGTTTCATATGTTAAAGTATCAGCAGCATATTATTGGATTGCTTAAACAGAAAATTATGTTGATTCCTGATTGTGATGAAAATAAAGAACTGCTGGATTTAATGCATTCTGCTGAACAGGTTGGAAAACATACTTTGCAATGTGGTTTTGATTCATTAGAGGCATCTTGCAGGGCTGCTGTCACTGGGTCTGTACTTAGAAGGCATGCTTGGCTTAAGGAGCAGTCTTTGCCAGATCATGTTAAAGCTAAATTACTGGATGCTCTCTTAAACCAAGACCGCCTGTTTGGCAACAAAGCAGAAGAAGTACTTAAAAAGATGGAGGAAAAAGCTAAAAATATGCAAACTGTTAAATATTTCCTGGAAGTACAGCTTCCCAGATTTAGTAGGCACTGGCCTTCTAAGAATTGGTCATTTCCTTCCTCTTCCAGGCCTTCTCAGTCTAAACCCAGAACCAGCAGAACACCCAGGCTTCAGTCCCAAGGTACTCACAGGCCTAAGCAGTGGGAGGCTCCCACTTCCAAACTTGGTAGTAGTAAGACACCCCCCTATGGTAAACTGTCACAATGATTTAACTTTAAACCTTCCAAGCCCTGCTCAGAAGAAGAATGGGGGCAAGGTTTCTACTCAAGACTTTTCCTGGTACCCAGAAAAGGCAATTCCTGGTGTCCTATCCTGGACCTGTCTATCCTAAACACTTTTTTGGTAATCCCAAAATTCAGAATGCTAACTCTTCATCAGCTGCTTCCCATGCTAGGCAAAAATGCCTGGTTGGCAACACTGGATTTAAAGGAAGCCTACCTGCACATCCCAATAAGGGAATCTTGCACAACATACCTCCGCTTCAGAGCAGGCGTCATGCACTATCAGTTCTCTGCACTGCCCTTTGGTTTATCTACTGTGCCCAGGGTATTCACAAAGTGCCTAGCTCCAGTCATTGCATTTTGTAGGTAAAGAAATATTCAAATATACCCATACCTGGAAGATTGTTTAATTTAGGCAGAAAGCCAGGACATACTATTAAACCATCTGGCATTTTTAAAGAAATTACTAACTTCTCTGGGGTACACCATAAGCATAAAGAAATCACATCTAGTACCTGCCAACAAATTGTATTCCTGGGAGCAAGCTTGCATTCCAGATGGCATACCTGGGTTCATATTAGAACGACGAAAACGCATTTTGTCGAATGTGTTTTCATTGACACGTAGGGTGAACAGGCAAAACAGCGAATTCTTTCCCTGGAAAGAAGTTGCTTGACTGCATCGTTACTTTCCCTGTTCTGGAGTGTAGTGTGGTCCCTTGTCCGGTATAGCTCCCGAGCGTGATTGTGCAACAGTTACTGACCTTAGGGTTAGGGTGTGGGTTAAGGTAAGTGCGTATGTATCAAAGTGTTTACTGTTTTTTATTTTGCGTTAGATGTATGGTTGAGTTACATGTGTGTGTTTTTAGCTGTTTATTTTTGTTTTTGGGGGGTTAGAATTAGGGTTAAGATAAGTGTGTTTGGAACTGTTTATGTAAATATGCGAGAGTTTCTGACCTTACGGTTAGGGTGCGGGTTAAGGTAAGTGCATATGTTTTAAAATGTTTACTGTTTTTTTTTTGTTGGGTTACGTGCATATTTGTATTTAGTTGTTTACTGGGTTTTGGGGGGTATAATTAGGGTTAGGGTATGTGTGTATGTGTTTGGAAGTGTTTAATGTTTTTTTTTTTTGGGGGGGGGGTTGGAACAGTGATCTCTTTCCCTAGGAAAGAAATCGCTGTTCTGTGGTTTCGACATTTTCAACGTTCGCTGAATATGTGTCGATGTAACACCGTTCACTGTTTTCAGCGTTCGATGTTATAATATGAACCTGGCATACCTCACACCAGAGAAACAAGTTGACTTGACAGCCTACTTCAAAAAACTGGCCACAAAGACCCAGCTATCTGCAATGAAAATACTGCAAGCCCTGGGGTTCATGGCATCTTGCATTCTACTAATTCCATATGCAAGACTGCATATGAGGAAACTACAATGGTATCTAAAAAGCCTATGGTGTCAACATTCTCAGGACCTAGGATCAATGATTCCTTTCATACCTCATCTAAAGATAGAGTTCCTTTAGTGGGCAAAGGCCTGCCACCAAAACAAGGGACTGCCATTCATTCTACCCCCTGCTGCCCAAACCCTAATAACAGACTCATCAGACTGTGCATGGGGGGCTCACTTGGCAGGGCAGTGCATTCAGGGCAAATGGAACCAGAGTCAAATGCACCTGCATATCGATCAAAAAGAAATGTTAGCTGTACAGAATGCTCTGAAAGCCTTCAAGGACCACATTCTTCCAGGACAATTATTGGTAAAGACAGACAGCACCAATGTTATGTGGTACATAAACAAGCAGGAAGGAACCCACTCATACCCTCTCTGCAGACTAGCCATGGCTCTGTGGAACACAGCCTTGAGCTACCAAGTGCACCTACAAGCTCGATTCCTGCCAGGCAAGCTAAATACACTGGCAGATGACCTAAGCAGAAATCTCATGGACCCACACGAGTGGAAACTGGATCCAAAGATATTCAGCATTTTGAAAAACTAATGGGGGAGCCCAGAGATAGACCTGTTTGCCTCCCTTCAGAACTACCAATTGGACGAATTCTGCACAAGGACTCCCCACAGACAAGCTTGGAAAGTGGATGCCCTGTCCTTCACATGGAAAAAACGGTCAGTTTATGCCTTTCCCCCTCTGCCTCTCCTCTCCAAAGTGCTACTAAAGATCCAACAGGACAAACCAAGGACAATTCTTATTGCACCAGACTGGCCACGCCAACACTGGTACCCCCTCTTGCGCAGTGTGTCATGTGTGGAACCATGGCACCTGCCTCAGACCCCTGCCCTGCTGTCCCAGCAGGAGGGCCAGCTTCAAACCCCGAACCTTGCAGCCTGGCTAATTTTATGATCTCTCCATTACCATCCCTCAGTAAGCAAGTGATGGATGTCATTCTGGAGGCAAGGAGGCGTAGTACTAGAAAATCTTATGCTAAAAAATGGAAAAGATTCTGTTCCTGGAACCAAACACAAGAGATAGACAAAACTGCACCCAGTTTACCGCACATTCTTCAATACTTAACTGAGATGCTTCACAAGGGCCTTTCCTTTTCTTCCATCAAATTTCATGCCTCGGCCATTTTAGCTCATTATAATAAAGAGCCACCCCTCTTCTCTCATCCACTGCTGAAGCAATTCTTCAGAGGCGCCAAAAACTTAAGACCACCCAGGAGAGCCCCTACTCAGGCCTGGGACCTTAACTTTGTATTGGAAAAATTCACTCTACCTCCATTTGAGCCAGCTGCAAATGCAAAGTTGAAATTTCTTTCTTGGAAAACAGCCTTCCTTCCAGCAATCACTTCAGCAGGAAGGGTGTCTGAATTACAGGCCCTCATGGCAGTGGAGCCTTTTTTCATGCAGACAGGGTGTCCCTCAGGACCAATCCCACTTTTATGCCCAAGGTGGTATCCAGTGTGGCCCTTAATCAGTCCATTCATTTGCCAACGTTCTTTTCTAATCTACAGAACAAAAGGGAACGAATACTGCTTTCCATGGACGTGCACAGACAACTTAGATTTTACTTGGACAGGACTAAGTCTCTCAGGAAATCTGAACAGCTGCTGGTTGCATTTGCTGCAGGGGCAGAGGGAAAGGTCATTTCAAAGCAAACCATTTCTAAGTGGATAGGCCATTGCATTCATTTCTGCTACAAGCACCATGGAAAACCAAGACCGCATTCAGCCAGGGCTGCATCTACCTCTACAGCATCCTAAAAGCTGCTACCTGGAGTTCTGTACATACCTTCACCAAGCATTACCACTTGCCAATTTTTTCTAAATCCAGAGCTGATTTTGCCACTGCTGTCTTGCAGGGCCATATAGCTGGTCCTAATGCTTTCTAATTGCCTCCTCCCTTCCTTAGCTTTGGGAATCTACCCAAATGTAATGACTGCAACAGTGAAACACGAAGAACATAGTACAGTTGTGTACACTTACCATAAATGTAGATGTTCGAGTGTATTCAGTGTTGCAGTCCTGGTTACCCTCCCTCCAGCCCCCTGACTTCTATTGTCTATACCTGTATTCTTGTTTACTATGCTTAAAGCTTTCTGGTGTATTTGCTTTTTGTTGGAGGTGTAATCTTGTATGTAATTGCTTCCCATTATGGGGGCACCTGACATCTGGGGCAAGAAAAAAATGATAAAATGGCGTCAGCTGTGTGCTTTATACCCCTGACTACCTGACGTCATGGAAGATGAGACAGCAACCGACGCAGGACCCAAGACTTTGATAATCAGGCCGACTGAGGGCTACCTGCAAGCAGATAACCCAAATGTAATGACTGCAACAGTGAATACACTCGAACATCTACAATTATGGTAAGTGTACAAAACTGTACTTTCCCAAAATCTTGCTGGTGACTTCCTTTTGGCCTAGACAACATTGGTTCCCTCTTCTGCACTTAACCAAGGACAATCATCACAAATTACCTCACAAGGTGGATGATCTCACACAATACAAGGGATCTGTCATCCATCCCTACCTGTCCAATCTTCAGCTGTCACTGTGGTTGACAGGAGTTTGATTCCCTATATGCAATTTTTTTCTGAGGATGTGCTTCAGCTTCTGCAGGTCAGGAAACCCATTACTAGGAAATCCTAGTTGTCCAAATGGAAGAGGATTTCTGTTTGGCATCTTTCTCATAACCTGGTCTTACTTACTGTTGATGTTCATTTAGTTCGTTCTTATTTGTGTGAATTGCTTAGTGCTGGGTTGGCAAATTCTTCTGTTAAAGCCCACCTCCCAGTTGTTTCTGCTTGTCTGCTGTTAACTCCTCCTTTGGCCTCTAGGTTCAAGACCAAGCAGTTTCTTAAAGGCGCCCTTCATATCAGACTCCCCGGGAAACATGTTCCTCCTTCCTGGGATCTTAATTTTGTTTTGGAGAAATTGACTCGGGCTCCTTTTGAGCCTGCAACTTCAGCTTCCTTACAGCATTGTTCTTGGAAGACTGTTCTTTTGTTGGCCCTTATTTGCAAGACAGGTGTCTGAACAGCAAGCCCTCTTGGCTGTTCCTCATATTTTAGTTTTCATAAGGACAGTGTTTTTCTTCATACCAGTCCTTCGTTATGCCTAAGGTGGTGAATGAGTTGTCTTTTAATCAGTCTATTAATTTGCCCATTTGTTCATTTTTGCGCAATCAGCTAGTGAGAAGGTGATGCACAATTTGGATGTGTATAGACAACTCGGATTTTATTTGGACAAAACTAAAGATTTTATAAAATTTTATCAACTTTTTTGTTTATTTTCTTCCTAGAGCATTAGGTCTGGCTGTTTCCAAGCAGACTATTTCCAAGTCCATTTCTTTTTGTTGTTCTTATTATGGTAGGAGACTTCCTTCTGTGGTTAAGGCTCACTCTGCTAGGGCTGTGGTTTCTTCTGGTGCTTTTTTCAAGGGTTTGGATACTAATTCTGTCCTAGAGGCAGCTACCTGGTCTTTGGTGCATACCTTTACCAATCATTACACGCTGGATGTCATATCCAAGGCTAGAGCTGGTTTTACTTGGGTCATTCTTCATGGGTTCCTCGGAGGCTCTGTTAGCCCTTCCTCCTCCCGGTCTTCTTCCTGATCTTTTGCACTCTCCCTCTTATTAAGAATACTGTAATAGTGAAATGAAAGGACGTAGTATATTTGTGTAAAATCTTAAAATAACAGTACATGGCCTTCTCTTCACTGTTACAGTATTATCTCCCTGGTCTTTTGTCCCTATGTTTTTTTTCAGTTTCTCCAAGTCTTTTGGGTTTCTAATACCATGACAGTAATGGACCCCATTCCTAAGTCAAAGAATGATTAAAGTTCATGAAATCAGTATTGTTTCAGTCTTTGATGTCAACCAGACGTACTCTTCGCAGCACTTTCTGTGTGCCCAGTAATGACTCCTCCTGCAGTTCGTGCAGAGTTGCATGTATTGGTAACAGCTAAACACAATTGTAGATTCTTTTTTTATAAGACCCGTTGCTCCTACTACTATTGGAACTGTCTGGGTGTCTTTCTTCCACATTGCTTTTTATTTCCGCCTGCAAATCCTAATATTTTATGGCTTTGTGTCTCTCTCTCTGTGCAAGACACTGTAGTCACTTGGTGTGGTGATTTCAATGATCAATGCTTTTGTCTTCTTTTTATGGACCACTATATCTGTTTTTCTCCTGTCTGTCTATTGAACTGTTGGTAATGGGTGATCCCGTGTGATGTAGACTTCATAATTTTCTATGATGCTCTGTGGCTCATGATTCCAGTGTTTTTCAGCCACTTCAGTGCCGTAATGTTTGCACAATCCCCGGCGCAGTAGACTTGACACATTATTATGTCTTTCAGTATACAGTCCTCCTGCCATTAGTATGTTACAACCAGCAACAAGGTGTGTGACTGTTTCCAATTCTGTTTTACAAAACCTACATTTGTCTGTTTCTCCCACATGTTCAATGGACTTTGTAAACCAATGTAGCCAACTATCTTTGGCCGCCAGTATTAACCTTTCATCTTTTAGTTTGAATTTGCCTCTCCTTAACCATTCCTGTGTTTGATCCTGATCAACATGAGGTTCTTCCAGGAGTTTTCTATACTTGCAACTATATTTATGCATTTTCCACATTTCTTGCCTTCTCTTCTGATTTATTAACCTTATATTCTTTCTTTTGTTTTTTGGCACATTCAGTTGCTGCCTGATTTTTTTCTACTTCTGGTTTGATTTCCATTCCTGCTTTATGCAGATATGCTTCTGCTAGACTAAGCATAGAAGTCATCTTAGATTTATTCCCGTCATCTTTCGAAACTTTCACTATATTTGGGTCTTGTGAGGTCAGCAGATATGTATGCAGTCCCGTAATTGCAGATCTATAAATTTAATAATTTTGAAGGAGGTCCATACCTCCTTTGGAATGGGGAATGTATAATATTGGTATGCACTGATTATTATAAATCATTTGATGAGCATGAAGCGTCCTTCTTGTTTTCCTATCTAATCTATCCAACACCTTTTGGGGCCAGTCAATCACTCTAAAACTGTAAGTTAGGACAGAAAGAGCAATTTGGTTTATAGCTTGAATTTTGTTCCTAGATGTCAGTGCTGTTTTCGGAATTAATTTGTCTTATAAAATATTCCTTACTAAGTTTTATTTGTTCATGTTTTATTGTTGATCCTTCATCAATTCCCAAATATTTATACACTCCTCTTGCTCAAGTTCTTTTATATCACATTCTTGTCCCAAACTGTTTTCTTGGTGCTGCAGTTTTCCTTCTTTAAAGGGTTGTTTTTGCACATTTATCAAGACCAAATGACATTCTTGTATCATCTGAAAAAGTTTTGACTTCTTGCAGTTGTGCTTTTAGTTCCTCATCTGATGAGCTGTACAATTTTAAATCCTCGACAAAGAGACGAGAAGTCTTTACACTTTGTTGTTTTCCAGGAGCCAAACTGTAGCCATGGCCTATCTGTTAAGTAGACAGCTTAATGGGTTGAGGGCAAGACAGAATAGCAGTGGTGACAGGGAGTCATCCTGGAATATCCCCCCTTTGAATTTTTATCCCTGGAATAATAATTTTCCCTTTGTCATGGCTTAATTGCAAAGTGATCTGCCACTGTTTCATGGTCACTGTAATGTAACTGATCATTGTAGGGTATATATTTTACATTTTTAAACACTCTTTTATCATGAATGTGGGATACTGTCAAATGCTTTTTTGTAGTCAGTCCATGCCATTCTTAGTTTCTTCCCCTTTTTACAGTTCTCCATTATTGACTATATTTAGCAACAAACGATCCTTTGTTCCATATGACTTTCTTTTATTACACTTTTGTTCTATTGCCATGATTGAATTTTTTTCCTAAATGACTATAAGCTCTGACAGCATCAATTAAGGTATATAGTTTATATGTCTTCGGAAGGCATGTTATTGGCCTATAATCTTTCTAAGTATCGATGTTGATCTGTTCCCTCTTCTAACCGTGACACCTCTTGTCTTTATGCTTTATAGTTTTCTCTGTTCAATACTTCCATGATGGTATTTGATTTCTCCCCGTCCTTTCACTTACTACACTGTGTTCTTGTGGTAGAACTTTATCTGTTGTTAATTTAGCAGCACAGTAATATATTCTGTTTACTTTTGTTATAGCGCATAGATCTCTGTGGACAGTCCTTAATTACTGTGTTCATTTGTTTTATCAAACCTCTGACTTTTTGGGTTTTATTGACCTTCTGTAGTCTATTTCTTTCATAGATCTTAGTATGTCTGTCTCTGTTAAATCAAGCAACTCTTCTCTTAGCTCATTTTCTTCTAAACTGAGGGCATATTTTTTTGTTTTCTGTTTCCTGCAGGCATTCTATAGAAAGTTCTGTAGCAGCTTCCTATGGCACATATACCCTTCAATGTCATATGAGAACTCACTGGCCTTTCACTCCTCAACATTGACTGTATTAGATTTGTTGTAGTTTCCTGTTCCTTCTCTTGCTGTTCAGCTTCAAGTGAACATTTATACTGGTTTCCTGTGGAAGGCTCCAAAATATCTTCATATGGCAACTGACCAGTTGCTTCCTGTTCCACTGATTTCTCTTTAATTTGGATGTGCATTGCTCTATATTGCTGTGGTGATTTCTTGAGTTAGATTTTCTACACAAAATCCTTCACTTCGCAGGTACTCCATAACCTCAGTTTCTATTTCTTTAACTTCTCCATTACTCATCCTCTTTTCTATTTTTCCTCTGTCTTATTTTTTTGTATTTCAAGTTTTCCATGTCCGGATTCCTTTGCCTGTATTTCTCTTCAGATATCTTTGGTGCTGCTATTTTTGTATTGATTAGTTTTGCTTTCTTCTTTGCATAAATATTACACCATATTAAATCGTTTTTTTCTTTCCCATGCCCATATTTCTTCTTCATATGTTTCCTGACCTTCCTGTTTCTCCTTACTTTGGGGACTCGTTCTATCATGCTGTGATGTAACTTGTGTTTGACCTTCTACACCAAATCCTTCACTTCACAGGCATTCCATAACTTCCGCTTTTATTTTTTTAACTTCTACTTTACTAATCTTCTTTTCTACATTCCCTCTTTGTGATATTTTTTTTTATTGTGAAATTTTCCATATCTTTTATTTTTTTAACTTCTACTTTACTAATCTTCTTTTCTACATTCCCTCTTTGTGATATTTTTTTTATTGTGAAATTTTCCATATCTTTGGGGGCCTTTTTTGTATTGATTCATTTGGCTTTCGACTTTGCATAAATATTGCATCATATCAAATCTCTCTTTCTTTCATATGTCCTTATTTCTCTTTTATACTTTTCAAAAATCTTTAGGTTTTGTTGTTTATATTTTCGCACTTCCTCAGGTGCTTCATTTTCCAAACAGATCAAAGTTTCTTGGTCTATATAATGTTTTCCAGAAGTCTGTTGTATTAGTTAACACGATTTTTTATTTGAAGCTTCTGACAGATTTTCTTGTGGAAGTATTTTTCTTTCCTCTAATTTTGCTCTTAATCTGTTTATATATCTTGTGTCTGGAAGTTCTAGTCTTTTTGCATAATAGTAAGAATACATAATGTCTTTCTTATCCTCAGTAGTCTGGATGTGTTTGTTACCCTCTGGTAACCCAGGGCTGGGTTCCTCCTGGGACACTCTGTTCTGAGGATGATACATCTAGATGTCACATTTATGCCCTAAGCCTTGTGCAGGGTGCATGTGTGAGACGTATAGGATATCAATAACAACCTAAAAGGTATACTGGCCAGACATTGGGCCGCCCTTGGCAGGGGATCCCTTTATGTTGAGAATACTGTGAGAAGGACATCTACTGTTATGGTAAGATTTTACACAATTGTACTTTCTATGGGTACCAGTTGAAGCTGGTGGTCCTCTAAGATTCACAGGTTTCTTTAGGAGCTCAAGCTCTTCTTTGCGGTCCTAGAATGTTTTCCCTACAGGAACTTTCTGAAGATTGCTGCGTAGAGATGATGTTCTTCGTGTTTCACTGTTGCTGTCATTACATTTAGGTAATCCTGCTGGCAGGTTACCCTCAGTCGGCCTGAATTCCAAAGTCCTGGGTCCTGCGTTGGCTGCTGTCGCTCCTTCCCTGACGTCAGGTCGTCAGGGGTATAAAAGAAGCAGCCGAAGCCATTTTCTTCGTCTTTCTTGCCGCGTGGTGCCAGAAGCAGAAGCAGTTCGCAAGTGTCGGTTGGCCGACTCCTGAGATTTTCGTGTTCGAGTTTCAGACCCGAAGTCTTCAATAAAGCTAAGTACCCTGTTGGGGAAACTTTTTTCTTGCTCCAGACCGATGTCAGAAAAAGTTAATAATTGTATTTCTTGTGGAAAGCAAATACCTCATAAGGACTTTCATTCTTACTGTATTCCTTGCTTAGGCCCTGATCACAACGTTTCTGGTTGTCGGTTTTGTGCTAGATTTAACCAACGCACTATTAAGCATCGGTATGATTTTGCTTTAAACTATTTTGGACGCCGGTTTAATTATCCAGAAATGTTGTCGGATAGCCATCCGACTGCCGGAGTTCACAAAAAATGCAAAGAAAAGGAGAGAGATAAACAACCGAGGTTCAAAACGGATGACAAAGCTTCTCCTAAGCCAGTCGCCGGTTCTCAGTGAGGCGCCTTCGCAGCCCTGACGCCCACTACTTTAGAGTCGCAGGCCGCTACCGACTCCCATGTGGAGTCGGCTATGCTGCTGGAAACTCAAAGGTATTGGAACCTTGGACACAATTCCCTCAGATGGGTCCGGAGCTGCTGAGTAGGCACCGGATTTTGAGGGTGTATTCAGACCTAAACATCTTTACATTAAACCGACTTCAGCTTCAAAGGCAAAGACTAAAGCACCTTCTAAAGCAAAGAAACAAACTCAAGAGCCACGTGGACAGGCCTCTATGCCCAAAAAACAGATGCTCAAAATGGCCGAAGACTTGATTACCTTGATCAGGGGTTCCCATCCCCCTTCTGATAAGAGGCCTAGGCAAGAGACTGACTATGAATCTTCAGATCAGGTTTCTATTTCTTCTGATTCCTCTTCTGATCAGGAATATTCTCTTCCCCCCTATGAGGATTCTGATGCTGAAGAATCTATACCTTCAGCTTCCCCACCAGAGGACTATTCTTTTGGGGAAACCTTGCATACCATGAGGGAGCATTTCCACTGGGAGAGCCAAGATTTTTCAGAATCTAAAAAGAGGCTCAGGGATTTCCTTTTACTACCTCAACACAGGCCTCTAGCCATTCCACCTGTGTTAGACATTGTAGATGATGTGTTTTCGGAGTTTAGTCTGACCCCTGACTCCTTACCTCCAGCTCCTGTTAAGCCTGACAGATATTACAGGGTTCCTGACTCTCATAAATTCCTTTTTAAAAACCCTGCTGCAGACCCAGAAACTATTTCACAGGGTCCCAAAGGAGTTAAGGCTTCTGCTGCAAAAAACCCTACCCCCTCTGACAGGGATTCTAGGGCACTGGATTGATGGGGAAAAAAGATTTACACATCTGCTACCTTGACTATAAGGGCCTTAAACTGTCAGTTTCATATGCTCAAATATCAGCAACATGTCATGGCATTGCTTAAACAGAAAATGTTGTTAAACTCTGAATGTGCAGAAAACAAGGAAATGCAGGATTTATGGCGTGCAGCTGAACAAGTTGGAAAGCATACTTTGCAATGTGGTTTTGATTCTTTGGAGGCCTCCTGCTGGGCTGCAGATACTGGTTCTGTAATTAGGAGGCATGCTTGGTTAAAGGAACAAAATCTGCCTGATCATGTCAAAGTTAAATTATTAGATGCACCTTTACAGCATGATACTTTGCTTGGTGTTAAGGCAGAAGAGGTGTTAAAGAAAATGGAGGACAAAGCTAAATCTATGCAAACTGTCAAAGATTTTTTACAAGTACAGCCACCTAGGTTTAGTAGGCACTGGCCTACAAAGAACTGGTCCTTTCCTGTGTCAGACAGACCTCAAAGGGGCAGATCCAGACGCCCTAGAGGCAGATTCCAGGTGCAAGGTTCATACAGGTCAAAGCAATGGGGTGCTTCTACCTCCAAAGTTGGAGAAGACAAATCCCAACCATACAGGAAACAGTCCCAATGACTGTCCCCCCCCCCCCCCGCCTGCACCAAGCACTTATCTCCAGGCAGCACCCTTAGGGGGAAAATTAGCACTTTTTTCTCAAAATTGGCACATTATAACCCAGGACAAGTGGGTTCTAAATATAGTGTCACAAGGCTACAAGTTCAATTTTCATACCCTGTCAAAGGCAAACGGCTGGCCAGATCTGCCAAAAAATGAATGGGCAGAGGCGCAAAAACAAGTGTCATCCCTAATGGACATGGGGGCCATTCAACAAGTACCAGAGCAAGAGCAGGGACAAGGATTTTACTCGACTGTTCTTGGTACCCAGAAAGGACAAGGCCTGGAGACCAATACTGGACCTATCTATTCTGAATACATTCCTGGATATACCAAAATTCAAAATGTTGACTTTGCAGCAGCTTCTGCCCATGCTGGGCAAGAATGCTTGACTTGTGACTTTAGATCTAAAAGAGGCATACCTGCATGTCCCAATCAGACAATCATGCAGAAGATACCTCAGATTCAAGGCTGGCTCAATGCATTGCCAATTCTCTGCACTGCCCTTTGGCTTATCTACTGCGCCCAGGGTCTTTACAAAGTGCCTGGCACCAGTAATTGCATTCGGCAGACAAAGAGGAATACAAGTATATCCTTACTTGGACGACTGTCTAATTCAAGCAGAGAACAAGGACATTCTTCTACAGCATCTGGCGTTTGTGAAAAGACTCCTAACATGCCTAGGGTACACAGTCAACGAAAAGAAATCAAAACTAGTACCCTCTCAAGAGATAATATTCCTGGGTGCAAGCTTAAATACAACTGCCCAGATGGCTTATCTCACACCAGACAAACAAAGGCAACTGACTACCTATTTCAAAATGCTGGCAACAAAGGCCCAGTTATCTGCAAGAAAAATTCTGCAGGCTTTAGGCTTCATGGCATCCTGCATCCTACCAATTCCATATGCAAAACTGCATATGTGGAAACTTCAATGGTACCTAAAAAGTGTTTGGACTCAACATTGCCACAGCCTGGAAACAATGATTACTGTCATTCCCTGCCTGCAGCAGGAGTTTCGATGGTGGGCGAAGGCTTGTCACCAGAACAAGGGGCAGCCATTCACATTACCCCCAGCCAGGCAGACACTAACAATGGATGCATCAGATTATGCCTGGGGGGCCCACATGGCAGGAAGATGCATTCAGGACACATGGTCCTCAAACCAAATGCATCTGCATATCAATCAAAAGGAGATGCTAGCTGTTCAAAATGCCCTGACAGCCTTCAAGGACCTACTTCATTCGCGACAACTACTGATAAAGACAGACAACACCACGGTCATGTGGTATATAAACAAGCAGGGGTGCACACATTCTTACCCCCTTTGCAGACTAACCATGACTTTGTGGGACACAGCATTGACTTACCAAGTACATCTGCAGGCACAATTCCTGCCAGGAAAGGAAAACACTCTGGCAGACGAACTAAGCAGAAATCTCATGGATCCCCATGAGTGGCAGCTGGATCCACAAGTCTTCAGCATGATAACAAGGGAATGGGGATACCCGGACATGGATTTATTTGCCTCCCCTCACAACTACCAACTAAAAAGATTCTGCACAAGGACTTATCACAGACGAGCATTGAAAGTGAACGCCCTGTCAGTATATGCTTTTCCTCCACTGCCTCTCCTTCCCAAGGTACTCCTAAAGGTCAGACAGGAGAAGCCAAAGATGATACTGATTGCCCCAGACTGGTCACGCCAGTACTGGTACCCAATCCTAAGGAACTTGTCTCAATGCCCAGCTTGGACCTTACCTCAAATACCTCATCTACTGTCCCAGCAAAACAATCCGATCCTGCACAGCCAACTCAGTACTTTAAACTGGGCAGCATGGTGGATAATGTAGTCATACAAAACACATTTCTCAGTAAAGCTGTGATGGATGTCATTTTAGAAGCCAGAAGGCCGAATACTAGAAAATCTTATGCTGGGAAATTGAAGAGATTCTGTACTTGGAACCAGGCACAAGGAACTGATACCGCTGTACCAAATATTCCTCAGATTTTGCAATACTTAACTGAGATGCTGGACAAAGGCCTATCTTTTTCATCAATTAAAATTCATGCCTCTGCTATTTCGGCTCAGTACAATACAGAGACACCAGTCTTTTCTCATCCTTTATTAAAGCAGTACCTCAGAGGAGCCAAAAAATTAAGGCCCCCAAGGAGATAACCAATACGTGCATGGGACCTCAACTATGTCTTGGAAAAACTCACCCTGCCTCCTTTTGAGCCAGCTGCTACTACTGATATAAAGTTTTTATCTTGGAAAACAGCTCTGCTCCTAACAATAACTTCTGCAGGATGAGTTTCAGAGCTACAGGCACTCATGGCTGTGGAACCTTTTATCATTTTTTATTCAGACAGGGTCTCGCTGAGGACAAACCCAACATTTATGCCTAATGTGGTGTGCAGTGTGGCTCTTAACCAAACTATTCATCTGCCAACTTTTTATCCAAATCCACAGAACAAAGGGGAGAGAATTCTGCATTCTTTGGACGTACACAGACAGCTTAGATTCTTCTTGGACAGAACCAAAGTTTTCAGGAAGACAGAGCAATTACTAGTGGCATATAGGATCACAAGGAAAGGCTATCTCAAAGCAGACTATTTCAAAGTGGATAGGTCACTGCATTCGTTTCTGCTATTTACAACATGGCAAGCCAGTTCCTAAGGGCATTAGGGCACCTTCCACCAGAGGTGCAGCCACTTCAGCAGTCTTTCTCAAGGGAGTACCAACCAAAGACATTTTAGAGGTTGCTACTTGGAGTTCAGTGCACACCTTTACAAAACACTATCATCTGCCACTCTACTCTAAATCCAGGGCAGGCTTTGCCACTGCAGTTTTGCAGGGCCTCATAGCCGCTCCTAATGCTGTTTAGCTCCAGCCTCCCGACCATAGCTTTGGGACTCTACCCAAATGTAATGACTACAACAGTGAAACACGAAGAACATAGTACAGTTGTGTACACTTACCATAAATGTAGATGTTCGAGTGTATTCACTGTTGCAGTCCAGGTTACCCACCCGCCATCCCCCGTTTTTCTGCTGGAACTTTTCTTTCCTTCTCTGATTTATACAACCTGTGTGGTGTATTTCCTGGTAGATGAAGGTAAAGTTTATATTGGTGCATGTATTTTTATATATATATAAATTTTGGCTACCCTTTTAGGGGGCACCTGGCATCTGGGGCAAAAGAAACTGAAGAAAATGGCGTTGGCTGCTTCTTTTGTACTCCTGACGACCTGATGTCAGGGAAGGGGTGACAGCAGCCGACGCAGGAGCCAGAACTTTGGAATTCAGGCCGACTGAGGGCAACTTGCCAGCAGGATTACCCAAATGTAATGACTGCAACAGTGAATACACTCGACCATCTACATTTATGGTAAGTGTACACAACTGTACTTTTCTACTTTATGCCCTTCTCGTTGCATGATCTTGTTGTAGAAAAACAAACAATTTTGTACTTATGAGTCTCAAATGAGAAATTTTGCTCTGTGTGGATGTGGCTTTCCCCTATGCTCAGTTTTTTGCCTGATTGCCATACTTCTGCGAAAATCCTGTCCCTCAAGGCATAGGTCTGAATTCTTGCTATCACCCGCTGAGCCATCTTTCCGTTCTCACTAACTGGATGCCACAGTGTTCTGTCTCCTCTTTCTGTCAGGATTTGTGGTTCCAGAATTCCAATCCACTGTGCAGTTTGGCCTTGTATTACTTTGACAGTCTATTCTTTACTTTTCTTTTGAGAGTCCTGTTATTTTGATATTTTTCCTCTAGGCGCTGTCCTTGGCACATACTGTTTTTTGTTCCAAACAATCTAGCTGTGCTTGTGTTCCTTCTGCAAGTGCCTTCAGCTCCTCATTTTCCATAATAATGTCTTGTGTTGGTGCTGTTTGCTTTTGATTACTTCAACATTCTGTTTTCCTGCTTTTGCCAGATTCACCTGTAGTGATTTCTTCATTTCTTTTATGTCCAGCCATATGGCTTCTGGGGTCACTTCTCCCCACTCTGGTGTAACTGTTCTGCCATTGTTTTCTGTGCTTTTCCTTTCCTTGTAGAAGCTCCTCTCTTACTTTTTGCTGACATCAACTTTCTTAAGCCCCTGTAGTTCTTTTAAATGTATTCTTTATGGCACTTCTTTAATTTTTTATCATTTAACCTACTGTGTCTGTGGAACTCTGCAATTTTGCTCTCTGTCAGAGCAATACCATACCAATTGTCAACAGTGTACTTCGTAAAAGTATTTATGTTCTGATAATTAAGTGTGCAAAGCCATTAAGCATGCAAGTTCTTTTCTTCTGATCATGTAGTTTTAAAGCTTGAAATATCCATGTGGCTTTCAAAGTGAGTCAGGAAGTCAGGACCCACACTAGTATGGAAAAATATGATGTTAAGCATTGCCATAATGACTATTGTTCTGCCCTGTGACCTCTGATGTCTGAGAGTAACTCTTCAGGCCTATTTTGCTGCCAGGAGGAAGGCGGCATTAGAAAAATACTTGTTTATTTTTTTTCTTTTTTAAACATCTTTATTATATCATCAAGTTTTAAGTTGCAACATGTATTTGCATTTGCTAATAAAAAAAAACAAACTGTAATAATTTCTATTATTTTCCTGGCGTATACATAGTCTTACATTTTCATTCTTTAATTCCATTATTGCATACATTGCTCAGTTCATGCCTTCACTTAAACCTCACTCCTCCTAAATATTATTCTGCTTTATTCTCACAAATTATTTTTTTTTCATATGACATTTGCTGCTCCATTTTTTTAAAAATCCCACCTACAGTTCTTTTATCTTCTTTACAATATCCATGATTTCCTCTACATGTGGTATAGATTTGATTTCCATTTTCTGAGAACTGCTTTTTTGGCACCATTAACATTAAATTTAAGGCCTCACTGTGTCTAAGCAATTACAATTGTATGGCCCATTTCAGAATCATTTTCCTAGTTGCGACCATTTGTTCTCTCAACATTTCTGTCAGAGTACAGTAATCTCACTCTTATCCAGCCAACAAATTTCTTCCATATTCCTAGCAAAAGATAACAGAGAAGGACAGCACTTCCGCCTCCTCTGGGCTAAATAATGACAGGCATTTGAGTTTTAAACTTCATATTCATTAGAAAAATGCATACTAACACAAATCCTGTTATTCTAGCTGATTTGTAACCTATAAATATTATTTTGTATGCTTTTTCTGATTAACCAGCCATTCATTTATCCAGTCTAAGGTCCGTTCCCAGCCAGACTGTAGTCTGAATGGATTGTTTTTTAATTTGCTACAGTGCTTCTCTTTCTCAACAAACTTCCAGTATTTGCTATTTATGTGAAGAAAAATCCTTCAAAGTCTACTTGGGGTATAAAAATAACCAATTAAATCACTTTTATGCAAAAATCCTAAACCTTCTGGACTTTGCACACTTGGGAGCATTGCAAATGTCTTCCCTTTGGGAAACATTCTCTTTTCCCAATCTATTCTAGCCTCCTAACTTGATTCATGTAGTTATCATGCAGTATTTTATGCTCCATAGTAATAATCACTTTTTTGACAACAGTTACTGTATGTCAAAAAACTCAACCAAAGCTGGTCTTTCACTTAATCCCCTATTTGTTTCTCTGTGCCTATACTCTTATTAATCTCTGATAGGAAAGGCAATCTCTAATTTGCAGTCCAGATTTCTGTTTACCCTCATCTCAATCTATTACTTTTCACTCCTGAGTTATTTACTCCCAATACCTTGGTTCCTTTGTAATTCTTCCAATAAATTCCAGACACCCTCTTACCTGTTTCCTGTACTCTTACTTGTAGATATCACTATTGGTAAAATCTTTTTCCATTCTTGTGGTGGATTAGTTCTTACCATGCTTTCTGCTACATTATGAATATAATATTCTGAATAGTTTCCTTAAGGACTTGAACTCAAAATCCTAGCTTTTCTTAACCTGTTGAACCCCTCCCACTCACAAATTGTTTCAACTCTACTAATTATCATTTTTTTTTACTGGTTGATATAAATATGCCTGACCTATATGTAAGACGAAAGAGACTAAAAAAATGTTTCACTGCTTGTATCTTACTGTCTGTATCCATAACCAACAGCTTTCATTTTCTCAGTTTTTGTATTTTCGTTTATTTAGTCTCTTCTCACGTATGTTTAGCTGTCATAACAGAATTCTTTTTAATTTGTACTCCTAAATACCTCATCTTATCACAATCCCTTAAGAACAGGTATTGCTGAACCTATTCACTAGCGAGTACGTATTTTACTACTACAGCTTTTGTTTTATCTTCATTCATTTTATTTCCTGAAAAGACTTGACACCTTCTTAAAATGTTCCACAACACCAAATGTCTTTTTTTCTGAATTTATCATGCAGAAAGTCACGTCATTTGCAAAATAAAGCTTACCATGCCAGTGTAGCCTAAATTTCATAAATCTCGTTTTCTTTGCCAGCTGCTCTAAATATAAAACGGATAACAATGGGGAAAGAGTACATCCCTGGCTGGTTCCTCTGTTCTTGCACAGCTCGTTGGGAGGAACCGTCCCTTCTTCTATTCTGTAAGGGAAATACAAATGTTACCCTTGCTCTACTCATGAAAATCCCACCTGGCTGTGTCAAATACTTTCTGTACACGAAGACCCACCAACAATTATATCATTTTCTTACACTCTTGTTTCTGTGTGGATCATCATTTTTCTGTTAGTGTTGTCAGATGTTTGTCTCCCCTCCACAAAACCACAACTGATCCATATCTGTCAACTTTGGTTAACACCTTTGCCATTCTCTTAGCTGGTATAGACTAATCATGGGTTAAAAATTAAACCTGTCTCTATGAAATTGAATCTGAAGGCCTTTTGGAGTGATATAGCCACCACCACTTTCTTAAGATGATGTTACTTTCTCCATTTTAAAATATTGTTAAACAAAAATTTTACAGTTTAATTTTCATTTCTGGGATTTTGTTTTAGGTGTGGGAAGTTTCTGAGTTTTGTGTGTGCATTCTGTAAATTTCATTGTGAGTAGTGCAGAATTAACTGTGACTGGTTACATTGTTTGTGCATATAATAAAGAATTGTGTTGGGGGATGGGTATAAGCACACATTTACGTATTTATAAAAAGTCTCAAAACAGTAAAGTTACTCCTTACCTGTAATTACTCTAGAAGTTAATGAATAGCTGAAATAGTAAATCTATCTCACTTCAAGAAAAGACGTAAAAGGTGATACTGCAGGCTTAAATATTATGTCTTGCACGATCTTTCCAAATGTACACCAACTATAAATCCAGATTTAAATCTACAACAAGATGCCATGATCTATTTTGCAAATCAGTAGCTGTAATCAACAAACTGAACTAAAAAACAAGTTTTTAATATTCAATAGCCAAGAAATGCACAGACACTGTCTTTACTAACAAGGAAAGGAGCATGGCATGAAGCACTGTCACAAGTGCCATGGTTTGTAGGAGGCATACCTTACCAGAGGGTACATGGTGGATATGGGCAATGCTCAGTGCAGGAAACCGCAAGAGGCTATTTTATATGATTCTGGACTGGTGCCAGGTCCCGTCTTCAACTTCACATCTTCATTTGTATTAGATTCATTGGTAAGCACTAAGCTAGCTACCCTTGTGAGACATTTTAAGCCTAGTCAATTTCACACTCAAAGATGAGGATCAAGCCCTGTACCTGTTGTCTGTGAGGTGAACACCTTATCCATTATACTAATTCCCAAAATTTATTTAGCATAACACATTTTAAGGAACACTAATGAACATAAAAATGGTACAAATATCAAAGACAAACATATAAAACAAAATATATACCAAAACCATTACATATTGGGACTGTATACATTATAAGAAAATGTTTAGATATAATAAATTTCATTCAGTAAGAAAAACTGGAATTTACCTCTGAAATTACTTTGAAGCAAAATCAGACAGTCCTTGAATGATTTTTTTAAAGCGGGCTAGAGTGATGAGAAAGATAAGACATCTGGAGGACAGATACGTTTAGTTCTTTCCAGATGTGCCCTTTGTATGTGATATATCCTCACTTATCTTTTGATGTATGAGATCTCCTTGACCTGTCGGTGGTTAGAAATCATGCCTGCTATCAGCCAGTGATGAAAGATGCACCCTGACAATACATATGGAGTTTTTTTTTTTTGGGGGGGGGTGGTATCAACATCAATTCTCCTCCATCCAGGTATCTGGAGCATAACAGTGGTTTGTCTGCACATACGTTGTAGTCTTCGAGTTATGCATAGAAGGTTTATTGGTTCATCTTGCCATTGAGAAGTTTACTTAAGTTTGTTGGGGTTGAAGAAACTTTCTTAGGTCCCTTCTATGTCATTTGAATTCATGCAGATGACTTGGATATGTACCACACATTTTGTGATATGAGAGCTATGTATTCATCTGCCTCTGCTGTCAAGAAAGTGAATGCCCTTTATAAACTCCCAATGGACTGAACAAGGCAAAGTCGTCTTTGACAGATGGATATTTTTCTTTGCCACCTTTGAATTTCTGACCTCAGATTCTCCCTCTCACTCTTGTCTGTTCTAGTCTTGTCACGTGGGACAGGTTATGAGAAATCTGGCAGACCTCCCTGAATCTATGTCAGGCAGGATCTTTCATATAGCCACTACTTGACCATGCTGTTGATATGGCCTAGGACGTGACATTTGTGCCTGCACAGAATAGCATAACTTGATCTCTCTTCCTTTAAGACTGAGCTGAAGCAAGTAATTTTGCATGCAGTCTTCCAGGGTGATATCACCTTTGGTAGAATATTCAAGTTCTGGTTGAAGTTATTTAGATATTGAAACCAGTATTAACCATAATGAAGGGTATATGAGATGCCCATCCCCACAGTTCCTTCCATCTCTTCTTCCAGAAACTTCTATTTTCCCAAGAAGGAGTGCACTTGTAAGTAGAGCAGGCCTGCCATATATCTGGTGTTGTTGCCTCCCCTTGCTCTGTTTCTGTATAGTCAAGGAGGATGACTTCATCAATGGAGCAGTTGCTGATCTAATTACTTTGCATGATTGCCAGTGGATATGTGGTCAATGATGAAGTGCGCCCCACATTAGAGATGTACCTTAATGGACTGATGGGTTTAAATGGAGGTGGTCATGTCTTAGCATTCTGATCCCACAGAAAGAGCTTGGCTCAGGGCAATCCTGCTTCTGTAGAGCTGCTGAAGTAAGGCCAGATATAGTTATTAAAGTGTCCTTTTCTCTTGTTCCAAAATATGTGAGTTACTACCTCCCATTCAGCATCTCAACAGCTTCATCTAGAACATTCAGTATAGGAAGTTCTCAATATTAACTCTTTAGGTGTTTGCCCACTTCTGCATCTGGGTCCTGGCTGTTGGTTTTATACATAATTGGTTCCCTATTGTGTTTATGGTCTGCTCAAGAGGTTCCTTCAGTTTGGACAGGATGCAGTCCATCATGAGGTACTCCATTTGTCTCTCTTCTGTGCCTAGAGTGTATACTGCAGTGCCATTGAATGTGGTAGAGGACAAACAATAGAAGGAGAGTTTCCTGTAATTTTGTGGGCCCTGGGAAATCATTTAAAGTTGCTAACAGTCACGCCTTCAGTCTGGATAATTCATCCAAAACAAAAAGAAAGCAGGTTGCTTTCTATCAGGAATGAGACTGCTGACAAGAAAAATTAAGTTATAACCTCTTGTATCCTGCCACACAGCTGACCATAGGATCACAATTTTTTTTTTATTATCTCTGAAGTTGGTAAAGGCTAGACTGAAAGCAACAGCAAATTTTTTAACATGGCGGTCAACTTTTAGGCCTCACAGAATCAGCAAAGATGGACACCCTTCCTGTTGTTCAAAACATGAATGCGGGATAAAGGTAGAGCCAACTAGGGATACCAATAAAGCTGCTGCTAACTGTTACTTTATTAGAAGGGTTGTCTTTCTTTGTTGCATTTTGTAAGACAGTGAGATAACTGCGGGTCAGTTTATGCAGACTGATCTCGGTCAGTGTCAGGGCTTATTTTTGATAGTGATTGTTCTCAATTTTATTTTTTTTTTAATTACATGACACTGCATAACACTAAGATACTATGGTGGTGGTGCTGTGGTAGCGTTGTCACCTCACAGACGTTGCTCGTTCGATTAGAGCGTCTTCTGTGTGGTGACATGCGTGAATGGGCGTTCCTTTGTTGAAGGTTGTGCGTTAGGCCTGGCAAGCCAGGACGTAAAACTCTACTGCCAATCATTAGCGGACCGGAGTTCAAAATCTTGCTTTTTTCCCACTTTTCTGAGATTTAAAAAAGTTCAGTTACAGGCTTGCTGTTCTTGAACTGTTTGTAAGTTTCTGTGAGGCCATTTTTTGCTTGGGCTAAAGGAAAGTCTCTCTGTTGATCAGTGGCAGTGAAAAACATTGAGCAGCCTGCCTGCCCCTGTGGGAGTGGTTACTGACTTGAAACTGTAGTTTTATTGGCCATTCTGGGTCAATTCCCAAACTCCTTCATCTTCCTCTCTTAAAACCTGGTTGCCTCGTGGTTTTGGCGTCTTTTCAGGCTTGTTGGCTGTTGGTGAAGCACCCACCAAGAGGAAAAAAATGCTGAGAGAAGAAAGGAGCCACTTTTGAGACTTTAAGTATTTTTCCTCTGTTTATTTGCTAAGTTTTTCTGCATAGCCGCCTATTTTGAGCATTTTCTGGCTTGTTAAATTTGATTTCTGCATTAGTAACTGTATTTAGAGCACAACCTAGAGCTGTTTACTGAATTTCCTGTTTGCACTTATTTTTAAAATCGTTTCTTTTCCTCAAAACTTGCATTTTATCTGTCTTTGGCCTAGCACTCTTGTGTGGGGTCATTTACTGCACTGTTATAACTTGTTGATACTTGTTAACCTCTGCTATCTCTGAAAAAACAAAAAAACAAAAAAATTCTTGCTTTTTCCCCACTTTTCTGAGATTTAAAAAAGTTCAGTTACAGGCTTGCTGTTCTTGAACTGTTTGTAAGTTTCTGTGAGGCCATTTTTTGCTTGGGCTAAAGGAAAGTCTCTTTGTTGATCAGTGGCAGTGAAAAACATTGAGCAGCCTGCCTGCCCCTGTGGGAGTGGTTACTGACTTGAAACTGTAGTTTTATTGGCCATTCTGGGTTAATTCCAAAACTCCTTCATCTTCCTCTCTTAAAACCCTGTTTTGCGCGTTTTTGAGCATAGCGCAACAGCGCCACCTAATTGGGTTTAAACTATTCCTGGCTCCACAAAGTCTGCTCTTCACTTTTTCCCTTAGAACTGCTCTATCTCTCAATTTAAACACAATATTCTCATTCTAAGGCCCTTCACTGGTCCAATTAAGTAATCCTACAAGTTAGCACTATTAAACCATAAGCACTACTTACTCTTATACTCTCTACGATTACCCTGTCCTCTATTGGTCCGTCTTAAATTCAGTTTCCCTATTACTCTAGCATGTCCAAAGGTCAGTCAATGGTTTCCTCTCCAGTCCAGCTGGTGAATCAGGGAATTTTGAGACAATGTTACAACTGTCTCATGTACACGGACAACCCTCTCCTCCTCCAAACAGGTTCAAATATATGTGAGAGACGCAACTATTTAGCCAAACTGGAGGCTGACCTCTCATCTCAAAACTGGTGTAACCAGTCAGGAGGAGAAGGTAACCTCACACAACACAATTCCAGTATCACATAGTCCCACCACATCAGCGAACCAAACACATAAATACACAAAAACATACTCTGAGGCTCTAAATAAAAATCTACCTAAGCAACAGAGACCTCCAAAGCAGACATCCAAGCAAGCGCTACCTCAAAACAAAACACACACAACACATAACCCACAAAGTCAGTGTGCCAAGCAGCCACAGCCCTTAATGCTGAATAACACACCTGATACTCTTGTTATAGGTGACTCTATTGTCAGACACACTGGCGTCCCGCTCACCAGGCTGAATAAAGAGAAGGTCACAGTGTGCTGCCTGTCGGGTGCTAGGATCCGACACATAGCAAGCACTCAGGTCACTCCAAAGCAAATACAAATATGACTCCGTCATTGTACATGCTGGTGTGAATGACCTGAGCGTACCTCCCTGGACTACATGAAAAGAGACATAGAGGAGCTCTCTGATCATGTAGCCCAGGCTGGTATGACCCTGACCTTGAGCAGCATCTTACCTCACCTAGAATGATGCCACAGTACAAAGACAAAATGATCGATTTTAACAATTGGCTAAAATTTTGGTGTCGTTCAAAGGGGATCCAGTGTCTGTCAGCCTGGGATGACATGCTTTCGACAAGCCACGTTGCTTCGCTAGGGACGGCTTGCACCTGTCACCACTGGGCTTTGGATATTGGCAAAGGCTGTTGCCACCCCATAGTGCCTTTTTTAGGCAAGGCTCAAAAGTCAAACCCACCCCCATAGACAGCACAAGGAACAAGAAACTAAGGGTAATGCTGCTAAACGCAGAAGTCTTAACCTCAAGATGCACGCACTCGAAGCTCTCCTCAGTATGGAGAACATCGATATCTGTGTAGTGACAGAAACCTGGTTCAAGGCTCCAGAGAGCACCCCAGCACTACCAGGCTATACCTCATATCATGCTTTTCGCCCCAAAACCTGGACGAACCACAAAAGGAGGGGAGTTTCCATATTTATCAAGGATATCCACACCTCCAGGTTAGTGGCATTGCAGTATCGGAGACCATCCATGTGCAACTAACAGTGGGCAAGACTGCTTTTCAGTTTATAGCATCCTACAGACCACCCCTCAAAGTCAGGAATCCCCATTCGGCTTTCCTGAAAACATTGGAGAACATGAAGATCTCTCCGAACACCATTATATTGAAACTTCAACTACCCAAACATTGACTGGAAGCACTACTCAAGCCCCAGCACCTTAGCCCAAAGATTCCTGGAAATTATAAACTCAAATGCTATGGAACAACTAGTCACCACTCCCACAAGAGGGGACAACATACTAGACCTGATCATTACCAACATGGGGACTCTATGCTCCACACCAGAAGTATATCCCTCATTGGCAAGATCAGACCATAAATTAATTTCACTGGATGTCCACATCCGACCCCCCCAGCCCAGAAAACCACAGTGAAAAACTTCTCAAAAGCGAACTTCTCACTTTTCAAAACCGAAGTGGAATCCTTCAAGGCCCCAGGGCCAGTGGAAACTACAGCCCAAACTGCAGAATCCTATATAAATGCATTCTACGGACATCTCCAGGAATGCATGGATCATGCTATTTCAAACAAAACCAAGACCCAATCATCCAAAGGCAGGCGTCCAGTCTGGTGGACCCCTGCCATAAATAAACTGTACAACAGAAGGAGGAAGCTACTACATGATAGAGCAAAATCCCTAATAGGGAAGGCATCTCTGATCAGAACTAGCAAAAAATTACGATCCCTCATAAAATCCTCCAAGGCCAGCTTCGAGAGAAAAATTGCACAGGACACCAAAGACAATCATAAGGCTTTTTTCAGTTATGTTAGAAACCTGGGATGCAACTCCCAGACTTGTTCTGAGTTGATTCTAAACGACAAAAATACACTGAACCCACAGACACGCCAATATCCTGGCAGACAGGTTCAGTGCAGACTTCTCCACCTCCCCAAAGAGCAAGTATCTATCGGCAGAGGGCTGCCTCCCAAACATCTCAGATGCTCAGGTGAAGGCTGCCTCTCCAAAGCAAAAACACTGCTTCCATGGGACCAGATGGCGTCCCAGGTTGCGTCCTACATGAACTACAAGAGGAACTAATCCCTCAAATAAAACAGCTATACAGTCTCAGCCTCACTACAGGATATGTGCCCACAGAATGGCGTACAGCAACAGTGGTCCCACTCCACAAAGGTGGAGCCTCTACGGACCCTGGAAACTATCGCCCCATATGCCTGACTAGCTTAGTCTGCAAGGCTATGGAGAGGATCATCATGGAGCTCATAAACAAAGACATTTCGGACCTACAGACACTAGATCCTACCCAGTTCGGCTTTGTCAAGGGCAGATCCTGCCTTTTGAACCTGGTTGACTTCTTTGAAACAGTCACCAAAGCCATAGATGAAGGGAAGGTAGTCCACACAGCCCATCTGGACCTTGCAAAGGCATTTGACACAATACCCCACTTGGGCATCATAGATAAGCTATCCAGCTTAAATATAAACCCCTATGTCACAAGATGGGTGCAAAACTGGCTCAAAGACAGAACCCACAGAGTGAGAGTTGCTGGAGCATAACAGTGGTTTGCCTGCACATACGTTGTAGTCTTCGAGTTATGCATAGAAGGTTTATTGGTTCATCTTGCCATTGAGGAGTTTACTTAAGTTTGTTGGGGTTGAAGAAACTTTCTTAGGTCCCTTCTATGTCATTTGAATTCATGCAGATGACTTGGATATGTACCACACATTTTGTGATATGAGAGCTATGTATTCATCTGCCTCTGCTGTCAAGAAAGTGAATGCCCTTTATAAACTCCCAATGGACTGAACAAGGCAAAGTCGTCTTTGACAGATGGGTATTTTTCTTTGCCACCTTTGAATTTCTGACCTCAGATTCTCCCTCTCACTCTTGTCTGTTCTAGTCTTGCCACGTGGGACAGGTTATGAGAAATCTGGCAGACCTCCCTGAATCTATGTCAGGCAGGATCTTTCATATAGCCACTGCTTGACCATGCTGTTGATATGGCCTAGGAATGGAGAGTGACATTTGTGCCTGCACAGAATAGCATAACTTGATCTCTCTTCCTTTAAGACTGAGCTGAAGCAAGTAATTTTGCATGCAGTCTTCCAGGGTGATATCACCTTTGTTAGAATATTCAAGTTCTGGTTGAAGTTATTTAGATATTGAAACCAGTATTAACCATAATGAAGGGTATATGAGATGCCCATCCCCACAGTTCCTTCCATCTCTTCTTCCAGAAACTTCTATTTTCCCAAGAAGGAGTGCACTTGTAAGTAGAGCAGGCCTGCCATATATCTGGTGTTGTTGCCTCCCCTTGCTCTGTTTCTGTATAGTCAAGGAGGATGACTTCATCAATGGAGCAGTTGCTGCTCTAATTACTTTGCATGATTGCCAGTGGATATGTGGTCAATGATGAAGTGTGCCCCACATTAGAGATGTACCTTAATGGACTGATGGGTTTAAATGGGAGGTGGTCATGTCTTAGCATTCTGATCCCACAGAAAGAGCTTGGCTCAGGGCAATCCTGCTTCTGTAGAGCTGCTGAAGTAAGGCCAGATATAGTTATTAAAGTGTCCCTTTCTCTTTTTCCAAAATATGTGAGTTACTACCTCCCATTCAGCATCTCAACAGCTTCATCTAGAACATTCAGTATAGAAAGTTCTCAATATTAACTCTTTAGGTGTTTGCCCACTTCTGCATCTGGGTCCTGGCTGTTGGTTTTATACATAATTGGTTCCTTATTGTGTTTATGGTCTGCTCAAGAGGTTCCTTCAGTTTGGACAGGGTGCAGTCCATCATGAGGTACTCCATTTGTCTCTCTTCTGTGCCTAGAGTGTATACTGCAGTGCCATTGAATGTGGTAGAGGACAAACAATAGAAGGAGAGTTTCCTGTAATTTTTGTGGGCCCCTGGGAAATCATTTAAAGTTGCTAACAGTCACACCTTCAGTCTGGATAATTCATCCAAAACAAAAAGAAAGCAGGTTGCTTTCTATCAGGAATGAGACTGCTGACGAGAAAAATTAAGTTATAACCTCTTGTATCCTGCCACACAGCTGACCATAGGATCACAATTTTTTTTTTATTATCTCTGAAGTTGGTAAAGGCTAGACTGAAAGCAACAGCAAATTTTTTAACATGGCTGTCAACTTTTAGGCCTCACAGAATCTGCAAAGATGGACACCCTTCCTGTTGTTCAAAACATGAATGCGGGATAAAGGTAGAACCAACTAAGGATACCAATAAAGCTACTGCTAACTGTTACTTTATTAGAAGAGTTGTCTTTCTTTGTTGCATTTTCTAAGACAGTGAGATAACTGCGGGTCAGTTTATGCAGACTGATCTCGGTCAGTGTCAGGGCTTATTTTTGATGGTGATTGTTCTCAATTTTTTATTTTTTTTTTAATTACATGACACTGCATATCACTAAGATACTACGGTGGTGGTGCTGTGGTAGCGTTGTCGCCTCACAGTTAGACGTTGCTCATTCGATTCTCAGTTAGAGCGTCTTCTGTGTGGTGACATGCGTGAATGGGCGTTCCTTCGTTGAAGGTTGTGCATTAGGCCTGGCAAGCCAGCACGTAAAACTCTACTGCCAATCATTAGCGGACCGGAGTTCCGCTGTGGTGACCCCTAACCGGGAAAAGCCGAAAGACATAAACAAACACTGCATAATACTGGAAATATCAAAGGGATTTAGACTGGAAAGTGTGATAATCCGCTTCCATACTTGAATCTTTTTTGGTCTGGTCTCTAACATTTGACTAGCATCAGGATTCACCAGTTAGAGTCCACGCTTGTTTCAGTAAGAGAATTTCTCCTTTTTCTTTCAAATCATCAAGCTCAGGGCTAAAATGGCTGCAATGTTCTCAGGGTTTGAGGGGGCTTGAAATTTTGCCAGGATGTCATTTAATAGTAAGAAGTTTGCCATACAATAATTCCTAAAAATTCCAGAGTTAGCTGAGATCTTGGGTTTTATTTTTATTTCAGTAGAGACAACTTTAAGTTCTGATCTGACCAGTGAGAACATTACACTGGGGGGAGTGTGCAGTGGCACTCCTAGTTGGTGTACAGACTAGCTGGTCCAGAGTATCTGCATTTACAAAGTCCAGGAATCTTTGGGCCTGCATGTTAGGGGTCATGTAGGAATCTTAATTTATGGTGGGGTAGTTAAAGTGGGTCTATATTAAATTCTCGAAAGCCGACAATGTCGAATCTGACATTGTCGACACAAGAATAGCGAACGCTGAGAATCTTGAACGCGTAAACAGAAATCTCTGAGAGGGGAGATTTCCATTTACTGCAATGTAGTGTGGTCTCGGAGTTGGTATATTTAAGTAGCGGGGGGTGTGGGGGTGCAGGGGGCTTGCCCCCTGCTTAAACCAGTTAGGATACTTTTTTCTTTTTGGGGGGGGGTCTTTTTGTAAGGTCGACGTTTGAAGCCATCGACCATATGTTGTTCGATGTTTTCAACCATCAATCTTATAATGTAGACCCAGTTAAAGTTGCCAATGAATATGGTGTTGGATTGAATGGAGTTTGTTTCCAGTATGTATGTGTTATGGGTTTCCTAGGTCACAGATGGGGGGACCTGTAGCTTGTAAGAATATGGTATGGGACATTGCTCTCCAGAAAATGCATTGCTGTTTTTTGTTTCACATGCTAGACATTTTTGGAGCAATCTCAGGCTATAAAATTGACAGGAGCAAAACAGATGTAGTTAGAATTAAGCTTTTCTCGACTCTCCTGATACAAGAGTGCCCATTTGTTCTTAGAACTTTACTAGCTTATATGTTTGGGTATCAGATTTGGTACCTCCCTACAAAATGTGTTGACATCTGCCAAAGTGTGAAGGCTTTTATTCATACATTTTAAAAGCATGGGCTTGGATTTTGCACAAAAGGAAAGGTAGGCCCTGTAGTTAGTACTCCCACTGATATTTTATGCCTCACAGAGTATCCCTTACTTCCCACCCCAGTAATTCTTCATGACTCTGAAAACTTTTTGACTAATTTCATTTGCAGTAGTGGTGGTAAACCAAGAGTCATTGAAGTCTTCTTACTCTTCCAGGTTCAGTTGTGGGGGCTGGGATCGTGCTTCCTGATTCACACTTCTGCAGTAAAGCAGAAGGACTCAAAATCCTAAAAATACTTTTAAATAGGTGATCCACTGGTATTTGGAAAGGGCTTCTAATTGCTCAACTTGGTCTGATTCTACAAGAGGGTAGCAAAGCAGTGAATACTGACAGGTTGCACCCCTGGTATTTCAAATGAAATAGTCAAGCTAGTTCACTATCCTTGAAGGAAACCTGGTGTGACAATTTATTACCCTTTGCATGACTAGAGACTGGGGCCTCCAGAATTTTAGACTTTGTAGAAATCTGTTGCACTTTCTGCTTCTGAATTTCTAGGAACAACTACTGATGTGGGAGTGAATAATTACATGGAAGGACTTCAGGCAGAATTTTGGCTCCCAACAACATGATGAATATTTCTATAACTTTCTAGCTGAGAAATTGAAATATGGAAACGTAGGAACTTGTCCAAGAAAAGATTGGCCCCTTGGAGTTCAGTGGTAGATTAGCCTAAGAGCTGACCCTGAGCAGCCTAGAGGGAGTATATAAAAATACACACATTTTGAAAGGAACCAGAATGTGCCCCACTACCAGATTTATGTTGGGGTGGGAAAGGACCTTAATAATACATATCGTTCCAATAATAAAAATAATTCATAATACACCTCCCGAGATGTGGACTAAAATACTATTGATCCCAATTTTGCAACAAAGTCAAGAGGATTGGGTACATGTATTTTTAGGACTGCACAGCTATGGCACCACTTAAGAATAAGCTTCAAGAATTTTGTAATTTATTCTCATATTGCCATAGGTAAAGGTCAAAAAGGTTACTGCATTATTTTATTATTAGTGTGGAGAAAAATGATGACCGAGAGATGGAAACAAAAAGGTCAGATGAAGGTTTCTGACGACGAAGATTATGCATGATCATTAAGAATTTGAAATCAAAACTGCAGGTACTAGGTTAAAAAACAAGATAGTTAATGAGTGGTGTCCATGTCCATTTCTTATGGTT
Organism: Protopterus annectens; assembly: GCF_019279795.1. Taxonomy (NCBI): domain Eukaryota; kingdom Metazoa; phylum Chordata; order Ceratodontiformes; family Protopteridae; genus Protopterus; species Protopterus annectens. The sequence continues at coordinate 1,599,530,519 of NC_056731.1, forward strand.
GACTATGAACAGATGTGGTAATGAGGCAGTGGTTCCAAGGTACGTGCTTAAACGAACTATTCACAGTATGTTACTTGATACAGTACTACTACTATGTTCTCAATTCGATGTCAGTAGAGACTCAACTGAGGATGTTTGCTGTAACTGCCTTGTGCAATTTCCCTGACCATAAGCTATTGCTAATCTTGTTTAATAGTTGCTTTTGTCCATGCATTTCTTATACTAATGCAAAGCTGTACCTTACAGTTCTTTGTTTACCTTTTGTGTATGTTATGGTTTTCAATAAACTATATTAAAAAAACTCTGTTGTGGACATTTTGTGCCTTGGTCATGTTTTTAATAATTTCTCCGCTTTTGACCAAACACTGTAATTTCAACTGTGACTCCAGTAGTTGGGCATTGTTTGATATGCCACGTTACAGCATTTGACCCTCTAAAATGTTTTGTCTTTTGACAATTCTGTCAACTCTGCACTTCACCCTAGTTGACCATCCAGGAGGCTTTTGGTACTGCTTTTCTATTTTTCTCAACAGCTTCCTCGCTGAGGATGACTCCTGTATTCAGATGTAATAATTTCTAGTTTTATTCACTGAAAGGAAATTCACATAATACAATCTGAAAACAAAACACAAAAGTATCTTCAAAATCAGATTTCACTGGAAAAAGTGCATTTATTTCTTGCAATTCCATGGT